>NC_090816.1:11477334-11798893 GCF_000390325.3 Nicotiana tomentosiformis | reverse complement strand
TCAGTGATCTCAATGAAATGAGAAGGCAAGAAAAGAAAATAACAAAAAGAAAAATGCAAAACGTAAATAAGTGAAAGTGTTGATGGACTCAAAAAGAGGTAATGATCTCTAGCATAAGCAATCAAAAAGGGAGAAAAAGAATAAAATGAACAAGAAATAGTGATGTTAAGTCTCTCTAGTCCCCAATGAAAAGAAAATGCCTCTAAGAATTGGTAATTGTGAGCCGAGAAATGAAAAGGTGGAGTGCTTAAGGAAAAGTGGAACCACTTACCCATATGGTATCCTACCCTAATCCAAAAGCCTTCATTACAACCCGAAAGAAGTCCTACTTGATTTCAAACCGAGTGAGCTTACATTAGTGGCGATCTACATGAGGGGAAAGCCTATGGTACTTGAAGTCGTACTTGTGACATTCTCTTATGAGAGACGAGTGAACCTATCATGAATCTTAAGATTGAGTGCTGATTTCTTAAGTGAGCTTGGTAAATAGAAAGTAGAGGAGGAAGAGTTTGGAGTCCACCATAACCTACATGATAGAACAAGAGTCCTTGATGAGTAAAATCAATTCTTGAAACTCAAATGTCACATTAGAACTATATGTGCATGAATATTTGACTTGTCACCTTGTTGATAATGCATGAGTAGTGTGGGTAATTGTTGGTCCCAACTGATGTGTGAATGGCTCACCTTTCACTCGCTAAAATGACCCTTAACTTTAAAGAGGTGGGAACTAATTTATTTGCTTGAGGATAAGCAAAGACTTAAGTTTATGGGAGTTGATATGTGTGGATTTTGACTACTTATTAACACCTTTTTGCTTTTGTTTTAGTCCGAAAGTATTGATTTATGTTCCCGAAACTAATGAAAGTGTGCAAATTACAGTAATGTTGGAAGTTTGATCTCCCATGATAAAATTAGACTAAAAAAGGAGTGTTCCGACTCACAAGGCAAGAAGGGGCGTAGAAGTTAAGAAGTGTGGTCCGCAAAAGGATCTCTGCAGAAGAAAGTGCGGAGAGCAGAATTCCATCTGCGGCCGCAGATTAAGTAAAAGAGTCCAGCAGAATTTTAGTTAATGTGCGGATCGCACATGAATTGTGCGATCGCAGAACAAGGTTTGCACTGACAAATGATTCAAAGTTCAGAGAGTGTGCTAAAGACCAAGACTTGAAGCCTTGCTGAAGTACGGACCGCACAAGAATTGTGCGGCTGCAGAAGATGCTTTGCAGCCGCAATCCAGAATTTTGTGACTGCAGAATCCAAGACCCTGCTAGTTGAAGCAATCTACGGACCGTACATGGAATTGTACGGCCGCAAAATCTCCCGAGGGGCATTTTTTTCAGTGAATTTTGGGCCACTATAAATAGACGAGATTCACATTTGAAGGTCAAGTTTCGAAGTTTGAGCTGCTGCAATCGTTATATTTTTCCATTTTACGAAGTTTGTGATTATTTTAGGTCTCAAACATCATATTTTATCGTTTTAATCTTAAATTATGAGTTTAATTTGCATTTCTTCTTTGTTTTCTTCATTTCTCACTATGAGTAGCTAGATTCTTACTAGGGTTGTAACCCAACCCTAGTGTGTAAACCCTATGAATTTTTAATGTAATGCTTGCTTATGATTGGGTGTTGATTATTTAGCTTAGTTTATGCTTCAATTTTAGAATTAATGGTTGCAAATATTGATTCATGCCTTTTTGACTTGGTCTCTACTTGAGAAAGAGGGACCTAGTCTCGGATAACTTGGCTAACAAGGAATTGGACTAATTGAGGGTTTGATTAGCCTAATTAAAGGGCTCAAGCTAAAAATAGTGAGAACGTGACTTGATCTCATATCAACTATTTAGTTTGATACCCATTTGGGCTTGAAAAAGCTAAATTGGAAAAAATCACTCTTTGACCAAGTATTGTGTAGGTAATGTTGAGTTGAGAGTTATAATACACCCCAATCAACAAAACAAGTATTAATGTATTTAACCCATTAGGCGAACACCTAAGTTACGGTCACATCCCTAGGCTTTTTAACTATTTGGAAAACACCAAAAACAATCATTCGCTTCTAGTTTCTTTTCTTAGCTTATAATTGCTAGAGTAAAATTAGAATTAGAAATCAAAACCTTTTGTTGGAAGTGCAATTTCGTTATTCCATTCGCTTTCCTCAAGTGTGTACTCTTAACACCCATAATAATTCCCTGTAGAAATCGACCCCGACTCTTGTTGGGTACTATTCTTCCAACGACCATTTCCACTCACTATTGAGTGCGGATTGGACGTGAATCAGCTTCTAGCGTAAAGGGGTCCGGACTTGGCATAGTATTAACCATGCTTTCAGGAGAAACCCTAAGGCAGGCCATAAGAACAGTCCCTTTGACTAACAATGAAGCAGAGTACGAGGCTTTGATTGCAAGACTCGAACTGGCCCGTGGACTAGATTCTGAGGTCATAAAAATCAAATGCGACTCCTAGCTAGTAGTAAATCAGGTATACGGGATCTTTGAAACCAAAGAAGAGCGCATGCAATAATATGTAGTGAAGGTTCAGGCTCTGCTTGCTCGATTCCGTGAGTGGTCAATTACCATATCCCGAGGGAAAAAAATGCAGAAGCAGATGCATTAGCTAACCTCGGTTCATCAACGGAAATAAAGGGATTAGATTCCAAGACGGTAGTACAACTCAGGCACTCGGTTCTGGACGTAGATAGCTACTATGAGGTAAATATGACTAATCTAGTCTGGGACTAGAGGAATGAGATCATCGATTATCTCAAGCATGGGAATTTGTTCGAAGACTCCAAAGCATCCCAAGCGATGCGCGCCAAAGCAGCATGATATTGTTTCAAAGGAGGCTAATTGTACAGGAAATCTTTCCAAGGACCGCTGGACCTATGCTTAGGAGCGTCCGAAGCTAATTATGTTATGCGAGAATTCCACGAAGGGATATGTGGATATCATTTGGGCGTAGATTCCTTAGTGCTAAAACTGGTAAGGGCAGGATATTATTAGCCCCGAATGGAACAAGACGCCAAAGCTTTCATGAAAAAATGCGATAAGTGCCAATGCTACGCACCATTGGTACATCAACCAATAGAACCATTACATTCAGTTCTATCTCTGTGGCCATTCATGAAGTGGGGGATGGATATCTTTGGGCCACTGCTGCCGGCCCCTAGTAAAGTAAGGTTTCTTTTAATTTTGAGTGACTATTTTTCTAAGTGGGTTGAAGCAGGTCCTTATCAAAAGATCGGCGAACGTGAAGTGGTGGATTTCTTGTGGGAGAACATAATTTTTAGATTTGGAATACCAAAAGAGATAGCCTACAATAACGAGCCACAATTTATAGGCGCAAAGATCACAAAGTTTCTTGAAGATTTGAAAATCAAGAGAATCACATTTTCATCCTATCATCCGAGCACAAATGGTCAAGCAGAGTCAACGAACAAAGTGATTATGCAAAATCTCAAGAAGAGGTTGGAAGCGGCTAAAGGTAAATGGCTTGAGGAACTGCCTGGAGTGCTATGGGCATACCGAACAATGGCCAAATCGAGCACATGACAAACTCCCTTTTCCCTCGTGTACGGAGTAGAAGCCTTAATATCGATAGAAGTAGGAGAGCTTACCTTGAGATATTTCCAGTCAAGTGAAGAGACAAACAACGAAGTGATGTTAGTCAAGTTTGAGCTACTCGATGCGCGTAGGGACTTGGCACATATAAGAATGGCAGTCCAGAAGTAGAGAATGAAAAGATATGTTAATCGAAGAGCCAACCTAAGTTATTTAAAAGTGGGAGACTTGGTTCTAATAAAAGTAACTCAAAACACCCGAGAACTCAGTGCAGGGAAGCTAGGTCCAACCTGGGACCATACCGCATTTCAGCTGTCACCAGGAAAGGTTCATACGAGTTGGAGAATCAGGATGGAGAAAGGTTGCCCAGCAACTGGAATGTGGCACACCTTATGAGATATTATTGCTGACAAACATCACCTGTACTGAAAGTATGTGCTGCACTTTTTTTCCCTTCGTCCAGTTTTTGTTCCAATTAGGTTTTTCTAGCAAGGTTTTTTATGAGGCAGCAACGAAAAGCATCATACTACAAAGAAAGTTTCAACAACATCAATAAGACATTTAATAGCAAGGCACATAAGCAAAGAACTACTCCAGAGCGGTTAGATAATCTTTGGCTCGATAGCAAAATTCCCATCGGGAAAGTGAGTTTGCTATCAAGCAAAGGTTTCCCCACCGTTCACAAGTGCAAACCACTAGAGGATTATTAGATAGTCTTTTGCTCGATAGCATAAATTCCTAAGGGGAAGCGAAGTTTGTTACCGAGCTGAAGATTGTCTAGCAATTCATTAGTGGGGTCCTCGAAGGTGCAAAACTTCTAGTGTTCCAATTCGCATTCAAAAACTGTGGAGGGAATGATATGAGGATACAACAACAATGACTTCCATGTCGACCGGAGCATGAAAACCGGGAACATAGTTGTATCATCGAGACCGGGGATTGCGCGACCAGCCTCATAGAAACAAGTTGTACAAGTTAGCCACAAGAAATGGCAATTTCTTTTTAGCATAACGAATGCTTATGTACTTTTTGAAAAAGGTAGGAATAAAGTAAACTCCTTTTATTTTCCATCTTGTTTCTTGTCTGACCGATGAATTGATTTTTGCATTTGAAAGTTAAACAAGTACTTCAAATGCTAGTGTCGTAATGAACAGAAGACGTCCTTTTCAAGTGCACCGTAAACATAAAAGGGCCCTCTCTTATAAAAACTCTCATTATAAAAGGTTGATTTCGGAAGAACTTGTACCCGAAATCCAAATACTTTCGGGGGAAAAATACACCCAAGGCCTTACATAATAAGACGCAAACAGTAAAACTTGCACAGAACACATAAGCAACAAAAAATGCAATGATTAAAACTTGCATAAATATTCAAACGAAATAAAAGACTCATGCAATACTTGAGCAAAAGATGTCTTTATTCATAATAAATGTGTCGAAGCAGCACATATACAAAAGTTAGAAAAAGAAAGGAAAAGCTAAACTGCTGCATCTCCGGAACCCAGAGGAAGAGAAGTGTCTGCGCCCCCAGGAGAAGTAGGTAGATCCGTCGATGGCTCAACATTTTGGCCCTCATCAGTTTGGCCTTCAACATCTTTGCCTTGCGGTACCTCTTCAGTTCCCAAAGTTTCGGAACCGGAAGCATCAGGCCCTGCCGGGAGACCCCTTTTAGCAACTGACTCAAGATTACGGGCCTTAGAGATTTCACCATCGAAGTCAATGATACCCGCTTTAGACTCTTTCAAGGTTTTTCTCCTCATGTTGTACATAACATAAGTTTTCTCAACAACGAGGGAAGTCGCTCGGCGCTTAAGTTCTTCTTTGAGTTGGATAACCTCGGCAGAAAGGCTTTCCCGGGCGGATCTAATGGACTTGAGGCTAATGTCGAGTGCGCGGACAGTAGAGTTGAAAATTGTATTATGCTCAATGGTTTTCTTGTACTTCTCCTCCAACTAGGCATATTTCACCCTTTTAGTTTTGGAGTTCAAGGCTGCCTCTAGATTGGTCAATCTCTCAGCGGAGGTAGCCTCGTGATCGGTTGCAGCAAGAACGACACTATGGACTTCAACCCATTTGGATTTGGCCTCATCAAATAGAACCCTCAGCTGGCCAATCTCTTGGCTAAGGGTTTCCACTTCTTGCTCGCTTTGCTGCAAACGAGTCTCCAACACAACGGCCTCAGCAGCTTTGGCTTCCAATTTTGAGAGGCGAGCAGCAGTTTGCTCCTGCTCGGCCAAAAATTGATCCTGTGCGGAGGTAAGTTCTTCTTTTTCCCAAATCAACCTCTAGAAACCCTCGAAAGCAAGAAAATTGGCCTACAAAACAAGAAAGGAAAACTCAGGATATTTTCAGTAAAAAATAGAAGAAATAACAAAAGATGTGAAGAATGTACCGCTACGGCATTGTGCATATCATTGTTTAACAAGCACTCTCCCGAAAGAGCCTGTATCTTTTTGCAATCTTTTTCTGAAGCCAAAGGCTTCATATATTTAGCAAGTTCCACCGGCCGGGATAACAAATTGCATCCGGTGGAGAGTGAGAGAGTAACGCTCCTCCTTCTTTGCGGATCCTCTGGGGGAGAGCATAATTTTGCCCCAAATTCCCATGAGCCGGGGACTGGGGGAGAAGAACACCCTCTTCTCGGACAGATGCGGCCGATGGAGATGATGTAGCAGTTGTTGGTGTTGGTGAAAATGGAGATGAAGTTGATGGTCTTGAAGGGAAAGAAGCAGTTGCGACACACGCAGTGCTGGTTACTGGTTGCTCATTAACCGAAGATGGTAGAGACTCGATACTCAGCCCCACAATACCGGGTGCATCGAATGGGATCCGGAAGCGAGAGTTTGCATTTTCCACCATTTCATACCCCCCCCAAGAGCGCCGAGACATCGTACTCGGTTGGTGTAACTAACTCAACAGATTGAGAAGCCTGTTGAGTTGAGGAAGATCGCCGTCTTCTATGTAGAGAAACTCCCTCCTCGCTAGCTTCTTCATCATCATCAATCATCACGGTATCTAGGCCGACTCGGGCAGAGGGCTCGCCACCACGACATCCAGAGATGACTCGGGGGCAGCGTTCTTCGCCGTCTTATTCTCTCCCCCGGTCGCGGAGGAATGCCTTCTTTTGGTTGCTTGTTCTCCAGTCGGGGACTCCGAGAAGAAGCACTTGCACTAGAAGCAGGCCCGGAGATGCCTATCTGTGAAAAAGCTTTCTGTAGCAACCTCATCGCATCAGCAGGATCAGCTAAAACGTCCTCTTCGGGGACTATAACTGAGCCCTTGGATAGACCTATATTCAACAGGAGAGAAGAATTAGTTAACTTTCTCATAAGAAAAGGTAAGGACATGATGGGTTAAACTTACCATGATTTTTTTCTTTCCACCCATATTTCAGGGACAACTCTTTCCACGAGCGGGTTTCGGGCGTTGTAATGTCCAAACTTTTCTGAACCCATTGGTCCAAGCCCTCAACCTTAGGGGGAACCCACCGAGTCACTGAGGCAGGTAAAGGAAGAGAAGTTAATAATGACGAGGAAAGGATCTTTAACAAGAGTAGAAGAAAACTGTATACTTACGAGTGCGGTTCCATAATTCCGGGAAGGAAGGAGCTGAGGCCGGGATGATTTCACTGGTGGCAACTGAAACAAATCGTTCCATCCACCCACGATCATTATCATCATCCATGCTGGATAGTAGTTCATGGTGGCCTCGTTTGCTGAAGTTAATCATCCCCCCATGGAAGATCTTGGGGGAATAGAGGTTTATCACGTGAGCTAGGGATAACTCCTCCCCCGTTTCCTGGCACAGACGCCAAAGACAAGTAATCGTCCTGCACACGGAGGGACTTACTTATGCCAAACACACTTGGTAGCGGAGGCAAAACTCCTCATTAACAGAGTCAAGCTCTTCACTCAAAGAAAATATCCCCAAAGTGAAGGGATACATAAAGAAGTACGTAAAATCCTTCTTGGGTAAGGTTATCCGCTCCACCAGATTAGGAGCGACAATGTTTAAATCCTGGCAACGACAATCTTCCTTCACAACAGGAATGCTGGAAGGACGGATAGAATAAGGATATCTGCTAACGACCTATGTACGAGGGCTAACAAAAGGAAAATTCTCTTCGAAGTTTTTTGTTGTGACAAAACTTCTAGGGATGATGGTACTCACTATTGGAGGAGCGGCGTCATCGGCTTTGTTTTTCTTCTTTGAAGAATTGGTATTATTTTTGAAGAAGCCATTATATATTAGGGAAGAAGGAAAAACTTTTCTCGTTTGGAGAGAATTAAGAAAGGTTGAAGAACAAAATACAAGTTGAGTGAAGAGAGCTTGGAGAATTATGGAGTATGAATGAAGGAGGTTGATGCGGGTAAGTAAAGGTTTAGGCGGCTAAATTCGTGGTTATGATTACCTCGATAACCGGCAAAACGTTATGCTGAATCGAGGGATGACACGTGTTCGGGGTATTAAATGCGGAGAGACGTACGTCTAATTAACCGTCAGAAGCTTTTCATAGGGGATCAGAGAAATTCCCACCGAAAAGAATATTTCTACCAACTTCCCGGTGACACAAAGTTATGTCACCGGAAAGCAGGGGACTATCTGTATAGGGTAAAATATGCTATGCTAGGTGGTTGCATAAGAGAGTGACACGTGGAGCCGAAGGCAGAGGATAGTTAAAACCAAAGACAATTGTTCCATTTGTCACCGGAAAGAATGACGCTCATAAAGATACAAAAAATACCTATCATCCGTTAGCATTCAATGGAGAATATTCCACAGCATTTAGTACACTGTCCGTTATAAAGAATTTATCATTTATGCTCACTGTTACACATTCTTCAATGGCCCTCATAATTGACATTAAAGAACGGCATGATCCTAGGACCTTGTTCCCTAGGTGCAACTATAAATAGTGAGTTCTGTTATCATTGTAAATGGCAAGGATTTTTTGGCAAACTTACGATATAATCAATTAAAAGCTTGATACAAATTTTACCTTCTTATTTCTTGATTTTATTACTGTTGTGCCGAGAATCCCTGCTTTCGAAATTACTGTTTCTGTTATTTTGTATTCATTTCAAGGTTAAGTATCGCATATTTCTTCAATTCTTGTATTATTTCAGGATCGAATTAATTCACTTGTTTAGAAATCACGTAAAAATTCAACAGTAACGTTTTACAGATAAACAGAGGTAGTATTGGATTGGACTGCATCTTCGGTAGAAATGAAAGAACTGGTTAGCCAATTTTCACTAATGTCATCATAAATTTGAAAAGGATCCAAAGTTGTTTCTGTTCTTGGCCTACTAGAGTTGGGCTAATTCATATATCATGGCCTTTTTGTTAGAGGCCTCAACTTTACCAACTAAACGAAATTTCTCGGGTATTTTAAAGGCGGAAATGACACTAGGTAGCCATTCTACATGGTTGCTATTTAGGAATTAGTCATTGCATTCTGAATTTCAATTGTTCAGTTCAATTTTTCAAGACAAAATTTTTTTGAATTGTCCTGAAGTTAAGATTTTTAGGTTAAAATTTCATGACAAAATAAGTACTGGCTAATCTCTAAATAGCATCCCTGAGAATGATTATCTGTGCACTTGCCCTATTTTAAGTGAGAAAAAAATGAAATTTATCTGCTCTTCCTTGAATATATTATATACCTTCGATATCACAGGTTGTAAATGACACCTAAAAGATTGAGAACGAAAGCGGAACCATGAGAATTGCACTAGCACCTATTACTGGGAGGACTCTCTCGCATTTATCACTAGACTCTAGAGTGCTCTAAAAAATAGCAGTTCAGTGTGCAAAGCATATCACTTGTTCATGTAGAGCAGAGGCGGACCTACGTGTATGATAGGGGATCACTGGACCAGTAAACCTTGAGAAAATTTCTGTATATATATGTATTATATGTATATATACCTTGAGAAACAGCTTTATATTTGATTAGGTACCGTGAAGCACAAAAGCCACGTTTGGGGCACTGGTAGAATCTGCTATTTTACCTCACACTGTAGTGTTGGATGTCCTGGGTTTGATTCCTTACTCCTCATCTTTAGTAATTTTCCTTTTTTTAGCAGAAATATTAACTGTAGCCTAGATTATTTATTTATGTCTTGCTTTTTTTTACCTTAGGTTTTCCCTTATTTAGCTGACAACTATAGTTAAAGTTCTCCGCTCAGTCTATATTAAAGATAATGGTGCCCCGTTATTTTTAAATTCTGAGTCCGCCTCTGATGTAGGGTCCAGAGAAGAGCCGCACTTAAGGGGTAATAACGTAGGCAGTCTACCCTAATGCAAATATTAGTGATTGTTTTTATGTCTTGAACCCGTAGTTTATAGGTCATATAGAGACAACTTTATCGTTCCTCTTAGACTCTGACTCTAAAGTACTATACGCTTAGATATTTAAATGACTTTTTTTAATGGAATCTGGTGCGTTAGTACTGGTACTATCGCACTAATCTTTCATTGCTGATTCTCCCCTAACCTTTACTCATAAATGTCAAGTTGTAGCTATAGAAGATCCCAACTTGCCCAAAAGCATGGCGGGCTTTGATTTCCCATCCCCACTTATGTTCCCTTGACTGAATTATTGTTCCTTTTTTTGTTTTTTTGGTTTTTCCTATATATCCCTATTTAACATGCATATTGCAATATATAATGCAAATCAGAAATTTCCAGAATTTAATTCATTAGGTTGTACTAATAAATTTAATCATTAAAGTACCTTAAAAGCTCAACTTTAATTAGTACGCAGTTTCCTTTTTGTCAAATTGTCCATTTTAAATCATATGCCGAGTCATTATATTGATGAAGGAATCTCGTGATACTTACAATGTACAGTGAACTCAACTTGTTATAAGTTTTAAAGATCATTAATTTCCAATTGCTATTAATTTCAAGGAAAATCTATTATCATAGAAAGTTGTAGCTGGACTTTTTGTCTACAAATTGCATAAGCTTTATCATCATTATTTGTTTGTATACGAAAAAAATGGCAACTTGTTGGTTCAATTGGCAATTTCTTTTAGCCAATGGTACTGCAGAGCCTCCCCTCCTCTCCCATCACCAACCCCGAGTAACGGATCTAACATGTAATATATGGGTTCACCTGAATTCAGTAATTTTTGCCTAGATTATGTAAATGTATTAAAAATTCCATTTAAGATATATAAGTAGACGGTCTCGTATATGAAAAAAGAGATAGTTGATGTTAGTAATCTAATCTATTCATTGGTAGGGTATATTTTCCTATGATCGCGTTTCCTTACCCAACAAAGCCCAGATTATTTTTAGACTAAACCTTCGGGTTCATACATACATTAGTCCAATCGAAAAAAATTGACAATGAATTCAGTTGTTATTGTATATTAACTTGAGATTGTAATAGTAATACATAAACTTCAAATCTTGCATCTGCCTCTACGAATACCTTTTGGAAAAATAGAAGGATAAAGAGAGAGAAAACAACTCTCTCAAACAAGTTGATAATTTAAAAATAAACTATATATATAAAACATTTGCTAGTACATATCTTCAACTATGACAATATCCTCGAGTGGAATTGCAGATGAAGCTGAAATTTTTGAATGTATATCCAAAAATGGGATGATTATTTTTTTTATAGTGGTATGACTTGCTTAAATGATTCCATAAAATGAAACAATAAATAAAAAAAAACTAATTTACGTATATGGTGGAAGTGATAAAATACTACAAGTTGCGGTTTAGCCGTTATATACAGATATAGGATTGAGACGGTAAAAATTGCACGGGCACCTTATTTGATCGCCTACATTTAACCTGTATTCATTTTATAATTATTTTTTTACTTGTACTCATTGTTTAAACAATTTTAGGCCATTTTCTCCTCTTTCTTCCTTTTCCTCTTCTTCTTTGTGTAACAATGATTTTATATGGTGTTCGTGAACATATTTTAAGGTAGTTTATGATGTTTTTATAATGGTGAGCTATTGTGGCGCTTTATTTTTTACTATTGTTTAGGGTTTCTTTTTTTTCTTTTCTTAATTATAAAATAGGTTCATTAGATTTATTATTGTTTTGATAAATTAATAATTGGGGTTTGAAGTGTAATTTTACTTAAGTGCATCTGAAGTGTAATTTTACTTAAGTGCATCTGAAGTGTAATATTTCACTTTAGACTTATTGGCCTTAAGTGCATGAAAACATTGATTGCACTTCAGAAGGCCACTGTATACGCCAGAAATAATATGTACAAACAAGATCCTATAGATTTTTGTTATTCAAATAAATTTTACGTTAACGTGATTTTATTAGGAGTAATATTATTGACGAAAAAATGACACTGTATTCGCTGCATAATAGTCGAAAAAGTATATAAAATTTGTATATTTTTTTTTATATATATCACTACTAAAAAATTAGGTTGTAGCGACGAATAAATTATGTAGCTTAATAGAAAAATCCGTCACTAATCACATTTAGCGACGGATAGCAAAGAATTTTGCAAGCTACGAGCGTTTTAGCGACATATTAGCGACGACATTCGTAGTTAATTCCAGTTTATTTTTTGTAGTGTACATTATGTATGTTATTGTCACGACCCAAAATCTCACATGTCGTGATGGGGCCTATCTCAATACTAGGCAAGCCGACAATCTCAATAAAATACCATATCTTTAAATTTGAAAACGTAATATTTCAATTCAGCGGAAGAAATCTCACAAATATAGATATAAACACTCCCAAAACCCGGTGTCATTGAGTACATGAGCATCTAAATGAATACAAAGTCTCACTAATAAAAATCACTATCTGAAATATAGGACAATACAATAACTAAACAGGAACGGAATCAAGTCTGCGGACGTCAAGCAGCTACCTTGATAGTCTCCAACAGAAATAACTCTGAAACCTAGCAGTCATCGTATCCGGGAGCACCTGGATATGCACACGGGGTGCAGAGTGTAGTATGAGTACAATCAACTCAATAAGTAACAAGACTAACCTCTAGGCTGAAAGTAATGATGAGATCCGCAGATATAGTCCAGTACATAAATAATGGTACATAAATATAGGCATGCTTTCAAGTTCCACAGTTAAACTCATTACACACAAAATAGATCAAATACTGCATGATATGAGGAATGTGACATCTCACTGGAAAGACTTCATGTACTACTGGCCACAAATCATTCGGTCACTCGGTACTGTTTATGGCTAATCCAGCACAGGGATATTCCATCCCGTATATATATTCACATCGACTAACAGTCAGTCCCTCAGTATCGTGTAAAGCCAATCCAGCCCTGGGGTAATCTACCCCCACATGTAAATGATACGGACAAGATCCATGTCGAGGAAAAATTTATCACAATATAAATAAATAAGGCAAGTCCATGCCCTGAGAAATCCATCCCGAATATATATAATCATCTACGCTCATTGGGGGTGTGTACAGACTCCGGAGGGGCTCCTTCAGCCCAAACGTGATATAAAGCCTATATGGCCTACTACAAGCGGGTAGTCCCGATCTGTATAATAATAAAGCCTATAAGGCCTGCTGCAGGCGGGCAGCCCCAATCCATATTATAATAATGTATAAATCCAATATGGCCTGCTGCGGCACGCAACTCGATTCCATAAATATCCTCACAATGGATGAATATGACTGAATGTGAAATGTATATTTTTGAAATAATTAATTCAACAGCAACACGACCCCATGGGTCCCAAAATATTGGCACGTAGCCTAAACATTATATTTAATAAGAGCCTCAGCTCAATTTCTCTAACACGTGGAACATGTTCAGATAATAACATGATTCATTAATTTTACAAGTGCACAGGATTTATTCAAGACATAATTTCTATGTTGCACGTCCACATGCTCGTCACCTATCGTGTGTGTCACCTCCAAACAATTTATATCATACCAAATTTAGGAATTCATACCCTCAGAACCAAGTTTAGAAGTGTTACTTACCTCAAATCCTTTTAAAAGTCATCCACTCTGCTCAAACCTAAATTGCTCCGCCTCAAACGGGCCGAAAGATACAAGCCTCATTAGCACAATAGCCCCCAAAGAAGTAACCCTGCCTTAACACGACCAATCAAATTCATACTTCGTGCGCACTATCTACCTTCAAAATAACAATTTAATCACTTCACGATTTTTCATAAAGGATAATATAACCCGCATTCAAGAAGTTTTCTTACTCGAGCCATCCTCTATCTCAACCTCTGCAAGTCATAACTAATCAACAAGTATGCCTCAGACCAAAACCAATACCGTACAAAATCGTGCAATCAAATCATAGATAGCAGACTCCCCCACTTGGCTCAAAGACATATAACAAAACATCTGATAACTCACCATACCCAAGATAATATCTAAATTGACCATACTAAGCAATGAAAGATCAACTCTGGTCTCTAGTCCCCCATTAATTTCCACACACAACTAAGGTTGTCCAACGGGACGGGTCGTCCCGTCCCATCCCATCCCACTTAATTCTAAACGGGATGGGCCCATGTTAAACAGGACACGGGATGGGATGGGATGGCCATTTCGTCCCGTTTGTCCCGTCCCGATTCGTATCGTCCCGTCCTGCCTGTCCCACCTATCCCGTCCCGCCTGTCCCGCATGTCCCGCATCCTATTATTCAGAGATTGGATTAATTCATAAAGAATAAATCTTGATTTTGAAAAATTAACCACTATGCAAGAAGAAGAATACAATGAGATACTTTAGCACTGGGAGCGATGATGACACGGAACTCATGGAGCATCAATCAATATTGCCAATTCCAGAATAATGTCCGAGAGAAATTATAGATAAGTTACAACGAAATTATATAGGAGCTTACAAATATTAGTATGATAATTTGTAATTGGCTACTAAGAGGCCTAGTTCAAATAGAACCCTTCCTAGAAGGTGGCTGCGTAGATTAGTGCTCTTCAAAAGAATTATATTTGTATGTGAGATTTGAAAGTTCTATTAATAAAATAAAAGGCTCTAAGCGTTGAATTTCTTTTTATGTATTGTCTTACACTCTTACTTAGTTACTTAATGACTTGAAATTATATTAAATAAATTATAACTCTATTATAAATTTATAATTACTAGAATATTTCATTACAAGTCTTTTGTTTTAATATTTTATAATTCTTTACTTAGTTTCCTAATTTTCGTTTAATTTTTAAGTTTATTAAATAAGTCAAAAAACTAGCCGTTGCAAACTTTAAAAACTTAGTCATTGTCAAAAGAATAGTCGTTGCCAAACTCAATGCTTAAATATTCTTTTTTTAAAAAGGCACTTAAGGCCCGGGAACCCGTCCTATCACGTTTGTTAGCGGGACGGGATGGGCCTACCGTTTCGTCCCGTCCCGTCCTGTCCCATCCTATCCTATTTGTTAGCGGGACGGGATGTGCCTACTGTTTCGTCCCATTTGTCTCGTCCCGTTTCGTCCTGTCCTGCCACCGTCCCGGCTAAATGTCATCCCATCCCGTTAATTTTGTCCTGTCCCGTCCCGTCCTGTCCTGTTGGATAGTCATACACACAACTGATACACACGGTCCAAAATTACAGTATCGCTCACCAGCTTAGATACATGAACAGGTGAAACTAAGGACTCATTGGGCATATACAGAAAATGAACAAAATTATGATGGAGCATACGAATATGTGGAACTAGGGTCAAATAATATAGATGCCTCCCTGTGGCACACTGGGACAACACATGTGATCACTGCATCTAAAGCAACAACATCTGGTCTAGCAGGAAAAGCATAAAATTGGTCCTGACCGCCACCTGACCGGCCTCCTCCTCTTGGGCGACCTCTAGCTGATTGAGCCCCACCCTGAGCTGGCTGGGCAGGTGGTGGATCAACTGGTGCATAAGTAGTAACATGACTCCTCTGCTGAACTGGACCTTGCGTATGGAAAGGAAAATATTTCCTCACATGACCCAACTCTCCACACTCATAGCACTCCATTTCGAAGAATGATGGCGAGTTCTGAGGTGGACCTCGAGAACCAGAATAACTACCAGAAGAACCTGATACGAATGATCCCTGAACTGATGGTGCACAGGGCATACTCTGAGCTGGAAGTGCACTGAGAGATGACTGACCCTGATGAGAACTGTATGAACCATAAGTGGATGATGCACTATGGTGAACTGGACGACCCGTCTGAGCGTGTATGTAAGGACAACCCCTGCTGTGGTAGAACTGCCCTCCAAAAGGTACCCCACCAGAACTGCCCGAACCTCGAGGCCTCTTGGCATCCCTCTCACCACGATTCTGGCTACGAACTACCTCTATCTTCCGAGAAATGTCAACCACCTCGTCAAAAGTGGCACCAGATACTCTCTCCCTAGTCATAAGCAACCGCAATTGGTATGTGAGGCCATTAATGAACCTCCTAATCCTTTCTCTATCAGTGGGAACCAACCAAACTGCGTGACAATCCAACTCAAAAAATCTCATTTCGTACTGCATCACAGAGATGCCATCCTGACGTAACTGCTCAAACTATCTGTGCAGCTCCTCTCTGCTAGACTGTGGCACAAACTTCTCCAAAATGAGAACAGAGAACTCCGTCCATGTAAGTGGTACTGCACCGACCAGCCTGCGCCTCTCATAAGCCTCCCACCATCTGAAGGCAGCCCAGAAAATTAAAAAGTAGTGAACGAGACGCCACTGGTCTCCAGAATATCCGTTATCCGAAGCATCCGCTGGCACTTATCCAGAAATCCCTGAGCATTCTTTGACTCAGCATCGCTAAATGACAGAGGTCGACGCCTCCCAAATATCTCAAGTCTCCTTTGTTCATCATCTACCATAACAGGGACTACCGGGGCCTGAACAACTACAGCCGGTTGGGCTGGTAGTGCCCCCGGTATCTGAACTCCCTGTACTACCTGATCTGGAGTACGGACAATAGAGGTATGAGTACCTTCCCCGACCTGAGAAGTGGCAGGTGCAGCCTGAGCCGAAACCACCTGAGCAAGGCCAGTGCAAACTGTCAATAGCTGGGCCAAAGTCTCCAGAAGGTCTAGAATCTCAATGGGCATAGCTGGTCCTGGCGGCTCAGCTAAATCTGGAATATGCTCCTAAGCTGGAGCACTGGTGGTACTACAGGTGCTGGTCCAACTGTGGTATGAGCTACGCTTTGACCTCTATCACGGCCCCGGCCTCTCGCGGCCCCAACTGGTGGCACTGGTGGCAGACCGTCCGATCTGGTAGTACGTGTTCTCACTATCTGTGAAAGAATACAATAACAGAATTTTTAGTTTCTGGAATCAACAAGTTCGTACGGCTAAATACAATAAAGTGAAATTTCCTAAGGGTTCGGCAACCTCTCGAAGAAAAGTACAGACGTCTCCGTACCGATCTGCAAGACTCTACTAAACCTGCTCATGACTCGTGAGACCTATGTAACCTAAGCTCTGATACCAACTTGTCATGATCCAAAATCTCACCTATCGTAATGGCGCATATCTCAATACTAGGCAAGCCAACAATCTTAATAAAACACCATATCTTTTAAATTTGAAAACGTAATATTTAAATTCAGCGGAAGAAATCTCACAAATATAGATATAAACACTCCCAAAATCCGGTGTCACTAAGTAAATGAGCATCTAAATGAATACAAAGTCTGACTCATAAAAATTACTGTCTGAAATATAGGACAGTACAATAACTAAACAGTAAGGGAATCAAGTATGCAGATGTCAAACAATTACCTTGATAGTCTATAACAGAAATGACTCTGAAACCTAACAACTGTCGTATCTGGGAGCACCTAGATCTGCATACGAGGTGCAGGGTGGAGTATGAGTACAACCAACTCAATAAGTAATAAGACTAACCTCTGGGCTGAAAGTAGTAATGAGCTCCGCAGATACAGTCCAGTACATAAATAATGGTACAGAAACGTAGGCATGCTTTCAAGTTCCACAGTTAAACTTAGTACACGCAAAATAGATCAATACTGCATGATATGAGAAATGTGACATCTCAGTGAAAAAACTTCATGTACTACTGGTCACATATCATTCGGTCACTCGGTACTGTTTATGGCCAATCCAGCCCAGGTATATTCCATACCGTATATATATTCACATCGACTAACAGTCAGCCCCTCAATACCGTGTAAGGCCAATCCAGCCCTGGGGTAATTTATCCCTACATGTAAATGATACAGACAAGATCCATGTCCAGGGAAACTTTATCACAATATAAATAAATAGGGCAAGTCCATGCCCTAGGAAATCCATCCTGAATATATATAATCATCTATGCTCACTGGGGGCGTGTACAAACTCCGGAAGGGCTCCTTCAGCCCAAACATGATATAAAGCATATATGGCCTACTGCAGGCGGGTAGTCTCTATCCGTATAATAATAAAGCTTATAAGGCCTGCTGTAGGTGGGCAACCCCGATCCATAAAATAGTAAAGCCTATAAGGCCTGTTGCAGGCGGGCATCCCCGATCTATATAATAATAATGTATAAAGACAATAAGGCTTGCTGCGGCATGCAGCTCGATCCCATAAATATCCTTACAATGGATGAATATGACAGGGTGTGAAATGTATATTTTTGAAACAATTAATTCAACAGCAACACGACCCATGGGTCCCAAAATATTGGCACGTAGCCTAAACATGATATTTAATAAGAGTCTCAGCTCAATTTCTCTAACACGTGGAACATCATCAGATAATAACATGATTCATTAATTTTACAACTGCACAGGATTTATTCAAGACACAATTTCTATGATGCACGTCTACACGTTCGTCACCTATCGTGTGTGTCACCTCCAAACAATTTATATCATACCAAATTCGGGGATTCATACCCTCAGAACCAAGTTTAGAAGTGTTACTTATCTCAAATCGTGAAATTCTTTACTCCGCTAGGCCCTTGCCTCGTGAATTGGTCTCTAAATGCCTCGAATATAGCCACAAATTATTCGATTCAGTCAATAAAATTTATTGGAATTAATTCTATAAGAAAATACTAATTTTCCAACAAAATCCGAAATTTAACTCAAAAATCGTCCGTGAGCCCACATCTCGGAACCCGACAAAAGTCACAAAATATGAATGCCCGTTCAACCACGAGTCTAACCATATAAATTTTACCAAATTCCGACATCAACTCGACTTCCAAATCATCCAATCTTATTTCCAAATCCCTAAGTTCAAATCCCCAATTTATACCTCAAAAATATGTAATCTAGTCAGATTATTCGATGATAATTCAATGTTATGGAGTAGAAATGATCACAAGGGACTTACTTCAAGATTCCCTATGATTTCTTACTCAAAAATTGCCAAAACCCGAGCTCAAAATATCAAAAATGACAAAAATATCGGAACCCCTCTGTTTTGTACACTGCGGTGCTTTCGCACCTGCGGCTAAATCTCTGCTTCTGCGGCAGGCCAACCACATCTGCGCAAACCGCAAGTGCGAATAATCCATCGCACCTGCACAACTCGCCACATCTGCGCCCAATTTCTCGCTTCTGCGCCCACTGAGCCGCATCTGCGGCATCGCACCCGCGGCCAATTTCTCACAGGTGCGATCACACGAGAAGACAAAAATTTTCTAGATTTCTTCTAAGTCCGAATTTGATCCGTTAACCATCCGAAACTAACCCGAGACCCTCGGGACCTTAATCAAATGCACCAATATGTCCTAAAACATCATACGAACTTAGTCGAAGATTCAAATCACGTCAAACAACGCTAAAATCACAAATTACACACAGATTCAAGCCTAAGGAACTTCAAAATTTCTAAATTTTACAAACAACGTCGAAACCTATCAAATCACGTCCGATTAACCTCAAATTTTGCACACAAGTCATAAATGATATAACGGACCTATTCAAATTTCCAGAATCGGATTCCGACCCAGATATAAAAAATTCAAACCCTCGGTCAAACTTTCCAAAAATTCGACTTTCGCCATTTCAAGCCAAATTTCACTACGGACCTTAAAAAAGATTTTCGGTCAAGCTCCTAAGTCCAAAATTACCATACGGAGCTATTGAAATCATCAAAACTCCATTTCGGGGCCGTTTACATATAAGTCGACATCCGGTCACTATTTTAATTTAAGCTTTAAACCTTGGAACTAAGTATTCCAATTCATTCCAAACCTCACCGGACCCGAACCAATCACCCCGGCAAGTCACATAACAATTGTAGAGCATAAATTGAGCTGTAAATGGGAGAACTGGGTTGTAATACTCGAAATGACCGGCCGGGTTGTTACAGCTATATACAAAAATTGTACAAATTTTATATACTTTTTCAGTTACTAAATATAAATAGTTTCTTGCGCGGACTAAAAATAATAATACCATATTCTTATAGTATAATCACATATATTTACTCTGGCTACAACTTCAGAAAAGCCGATATGCCCTTACATAATACAAATTCTATTCCTAAAGTTTCAATATTTTTTTATGTTAGAAATAACTAAATTTTAAATGAAATCTGGACAAAAAGTATTGGAATGCAATTAATGCATAATGGTCAAAGATTTTTACTGTCGGTTAAAGTGGCCCTATGATACTTTTAACATGGTATGATATTGTCTTCTTTGGGACAAACCCGCACGATTGTTTGGACTTTGTTCGCACACCTGAAAATCTCTTATCCATCACCACGATCCACGGGTGTATCTCCGAGATTCATTGTAGTGCGTCTCTAAGCTCGTAAGGTAAGGAAATAGAGCCCCGCACCATCGCTCAACAATCATCATACTCGTCCCATCGAACCTGGGCGGCTCAAATATCAAGTTTTGGGTTAAAACGGTCCAATGATACTTTTAACATGGTGTGATATTGTCCGCTTTAGGTCAAGCCCGCACAATTTTGGGAGAAATTCAAAAATAACTAGATTTACAAGTGGTAATTGAAAAATAGCCACAGTTTCAAAAGTAATCGAAATTTAGCCACTTTTCATGTAAAGATAAATCTGAACGAAAACACTGTTCAAAATCCGAAAAATATTCCAGCATAATATACTGGAGTTCCAGTATATTATACTGGAACTCCAGCATATTATACTGGAGTTCCAGAACTCCAGCATAATATATTGAAGTTCTAGTATAATATACCGGTCCATCATAATATGCTGAAAGTTCATATACAGGTGCTCCAATCTCCAGTATATTATGCTGGAACTTTTCGCGTGTTGGAGTTCCAGTATAATATGCTGGAAATTCATGTACAAGTGCACCAATCTCGAGTATATTATGCTGGACCGGTCCGTGTTACTGCAAAATAGTGGCTATTTTTCAATTACTTTGCAAACGCTGGCTATTTTTTAATTACCAGTCCGAAAACTGGCTAGCCCGTGCTATTTTTATCACAATTTTTCCAAAAGACCTCACACCGTTAGGAGATCCATGCACCTTATATGTAGGTTTTGAAAATGTAAGACTTTATTCGCATGCCCGATATTATTTACATTCATCAACGTGAATTGGATTTAGCTAATTTTTTTGAAATATTATCGCAACTGATATAAATCACGGCACTTTTCACTACAAAATTTTAGAGGTGATGATAAATGACATAACGGGAAAAGACGTTGTTAGCACGTTATCCAAATGTTTTCTAGAATTTTTACTGTGTCGAGACCAAAGAGAATATTAATATTGCAAGTTTGCAACTAACTTGGCAAGTTGAACAAAAAGGTACTAGTTGCTACCCTTTCTATTAGAAAAATTGACATCTCTGAAGTTGATGCATCTTTTTTATGTTCGATCAAAAATAATATTTAAATATTTACAAATACTAATTTGGCTCTCAATATTTATAGGTAATAAATTTCAATGTTTGCAATACTTGGCAAATATTGAAAAGGGTAGTGAATTTCAATATTTGAAATGAAAAGCTTTGTTTGAGAGTATTTCAAGTGAAAATAGAAATTTTCAGTCATAAGATCTTCAATTTTAAGTGAATCAAATTCATATTCCAGCACAATTTCTACTTTCAAATATACTCTCTTTCAAGTTTAATAAGATATTGTCCAAACCCTACTAACTTTTTTGGACGAAAAAGCATGTGAATTGCGAGGGAAAAAAAGGGACGAAGGGATCAAGTTGAGGAAGAGTGGGTGGGAAAAATAGAGATATGAAAAAAGGAGAGAAAAGAATCTTTCTTGGTAATAACAATTAAAGTTAAAGTTATACAAATATTAGTTAATTAAACTAGCTTGATTTTCATGTTTGTTAAATGGTTGGTAATGAAAAAGAATAAATAATTTGATTGCTTAAGTTACTAAAAGATAGCCATTCTATTGTATGATAAAAGGTTTCCGTACTAAGCCAACATGAAACATTCTAATTTAATTTTTACCCCACTTGCATGGGTTGTAAGAATATTTCAAAATTCAAAGTAAGAAAAACCAGTACTCCCTCGGTACATATTTTCTTATTAGTTCGTTCCAAAAATAATAATTTATTTTTATATTTAAAAATAATTTAACTTTAAATTTTTTATTTTACCCACTTTAACTTTAATGAGAAGTTTTTATATGCCACACAAATATTATGACGTCACACGCTTTTGCCCCTTAAGCTTTAGGAGCACATGTTTCAAAAGTCTTATTTTTATTTTTTTTAAACTTTGTGACAAGTCAAACTAAATCATCTAAATCGAAACGGAGGGAGTATGAAACAAAAAAAAAAAAAGAAATAGTATGAACTATGAAGTTAACCAACTATTGCTACATATATACTGTTTGTAATAAATTTTAACTCAAAATTTTAACTTATGGTTTGGTACTTTTCCGTACCCAAACATAACGGGGAACTTAATATACGGTGCAGTTTATGAGAAGTCCAAATAATTAGCTTTTGGGAAATCGGGGTGCAGTTTTTAAAACTGAGTTTTATTCCGGACTGCGTCCAAATAAGTTTTTAGCAACTTGATCATCCACTTGCATGGCCCTAACGTGAGCAGTTTGCTAAACACACCAACTCTTGCTACTATAATTTTTGTCTTCTAACACACAACTAGACAGATTATAAGTATACATGATAATCTATATATTTTTTTTAATTACAAGGTAAGTTCGGTGCGACAAGCTTTGATCGAGAAAACTACTGATAAAGAAAATTGATCTAAGGTCTCCGAAATCACTCGCACAAGAGATGACACCCTTTTTGATACACCATATTTTAAAGTTATTGACACATATAGTCGATACCTTTTTAATTTTAAAAATCTCATCTTCTACTTCAATGACGACATGCTCTAATAGAAATCAACATTTTATTTGTGCTTAATTAAGCAATATTTATTTAAAGCTCAACATTGTATATATGAAAGATATAACATTTAAGAACCAAAGAAATATTTAGCTAATTAATTAAGCTCAACATGTTAAAATCTTAATAGTATATTATTACTTAAATCCTTTATATATATAGACTCCATTTCCATCTCTCTCAAAGGAATTAACATAGTTGAAAGACAAGAGAGAGAGAGAGATAAACATGACTTCTACACTTCAACTCCATAGAATCAACCCTAACACCGCCGCTACACTCGCCGGAAACTTCCACAAACAACCGGAACAACCACCCACATGGATAACCCCCCTAACCAACACCTCTCTCCCCGACGACCTATTCCACTACCACACCCACGCAGTGGGCCCAAACCAATGCTGCTCCGCCGCGGTGCAATCCATCTCCGCCTCCATCGACACCGTATGGTCCCTCGTCCGCCGCTTCGACAACCCGCAAGCTTACAAACACTTCCTCAAGAGCTGCCACGTCATCGTCGGCGACGGGGAAGTTGGTTCGTTGCGTGAAGTCCACGTCATCTCCGGCCTCCCCGCAGCTTCGAGTATTGAGAGGTTAGAGATTTTAGACGACGAAAATCATGTTATGAGTATCAGTATAGTCGGCGGCGATCACCGGCTGAATAATTATCGATCGGTAACGACTCTTCATCGGACGGGGGACGACGACGGAACGACGATAGTGGTGGAATCGTACGTTGTGGATGTTCCGCAGGGGAATACTAAGGAAGAAACATGTGTCTTTGTTGATACAATTGTACGGTGCAATTTACAATCTTTGTCGCAAATCGCAGAAAATTTGGAGAAAATCAAACAGTAATCATCGTGATTAATTGTTAAATCTTTGTATATTTCTTCGATCCTTCCTTTTTTTGCTTGTGTTTTTTTTTTTGTACAATTTTTGATTTTAAATAGACAGAATTTTTATTATTGTTGATCCCGAAGCGGATGGATTCTCTTAAGTTCTTACAAGTGAACCTGTTGCACACTTGCACTTCTGGATTTATGAGTTTAGAAATTAATATTTATTAAAATCTAATGATTTTTTATGTATATATTTATAGTTTATGTCGAAAATACTAGTTTGATTGAACGGGTGATAGACATCTACATCGGCCATTAGATCATGGAGATCCAGAATTGTAAGTTTAGAGCGCATTAACCATGTTTTGTTTGCAGTTCCAATAAAGAAGGTACCTTTTTCTAGGTTTTTTTCTTGATAATTAATGGCTTCCGTGGATAATGCATTAGAAAAAAAGATTGTAATATTGAATAATAGAAAGGATGTCATATTATATTTTATCAGTAAATAGTTTAGATTATATACTCCCTCCGTTTCATGAAACTGAGCATGAAATTTAAGAAAAGAGAGAAGACTTTTGAACTTGTGGTGTAAAATGAGCCACATATATTTTGTGTGGATATAAATCATTGTATAAATATAAATTATTTCCAAATAAGAAAATAGATTATTTTTTTTGGCACGAATTAAAAAAGAAATAAGTTAACATAAATTAAAACGAAAGAATTATCTTATTCTTCAAGCTCTTTTTTTATTTTCTCTTGCACTACATTATTGTAATTGGATCAGTATTCTGAATAAAATTTGTTAGCCTTTGGACACTGAACCTGCTGGCAAGATGGGGACCGTCTCTTTTATGTACCCATTAACTCTTTTTTTTTGTATTCACTTTTACAAATGCTAACAGTGTAAACAGTCTTTATATTAAATATCAATATAATTTAATTTGTTGTAACATATTGTTGTCTATGTTATTTCTCATACTTCGTGTTACTTAATTATCACGGCTAGCTATTACTTTTAGCTGTCTTTTACATTACATGATAGTTTTTTTGTTACAATAACAATAATAAATTCAGTATACAGTTATACCTCTTTATAATAACATCCTTATATAAAAACACTTCACTATATATAAAAGCCAAGATTTTTCGGAACCAATTTTTATGTTATGTTATAATATATGTTATATATAACAACACTTCGCTATAACATTTAAAAATATTCGAAAAAAACGAGGCTGTTATAAAGAGGTTTGACTGTAATCGTCTGGAGAATATAGATAGTACGCAGACCTTATCCTTACAGTAAATATAGAGAGGTTGTTTCAATAGACCCTAGAGTTTTGTCAGGAAAGCTAAATGGATTTATATTTATTTTTATTTTACATTATTGTTACGTACTATATAAAAGTTATACTCGCTGTCTTTGATCAAATTATATCGGTACGAATTGTAGAGCTGGGTAGATGGGCAAGAAACAGCTCGAATTTGCAGCATTAATTGACTAGCTAGGGATCGAAAATAAAAACAAAGTACGATATTATATTTCATTCAAAAGGCAAAGAAAACTGATAAAGTACTTAGACGTCTGCTCCAAAGTACCAAGTTGCCATTCAAAATAAAGGCAAGTTGCATTTTTATTTTCTAAATCTTTTATGGGGTTTTCTGCCTCTCTTTTCTTTTGTGGCCATCTATATATATATTATATGTTGTGTTCGGCAAGAGAAGAAGATGGAAATTTGCAAGTTGGTTTGCAAGTGGACAAGAAGGCTTTTATTGAATTTCAAAAATTAATTTGTTGGCCGGCTATTTTCCCTTAGGCATTCATTTTCACTTACCAGAAAATGTCGCTGTAAAATAAATATAAAAAGAGTTTATAATGTCGTATTTCTCCTTTACACATTCCTTAAAGTTTGTGGTTGAAATTCATTGTTACTATTTAAGCAGCACTATGACTAATTGGGAGAGACTTCGAATTCTTCTGACCTCTTGTTCTTTGAGAATTAAGTAGGGGATTAGACTTTTGTACCTAATTGCTATTATGTGACTTTAGGCATATAGGTAGATAAAACCTCTGAACATTTGGCCAATCGATTACATTAGTGATATGCTTCACCTTAACATCTCTAGTCAAATTCAGAAAAATACTATCGCGAGTTTGAATAAATATATCATTAGTAAAACTGTATTTAAGGTTTTTATGGAGCAGTTTTTATGTCATTAATTCCCTCCTTTGGACTAAAAAGAGGATTAGAAAGTTTGACTGGAGTATGTAGCCCCCCCTCTCAGAATAGGAGAGAGATATCGTCATTTGGCGTCTCGATGTTGAATATTATAGCGTCTTTGGCCAAAGTTCTTTTTGGGTTAAAAGTGTTTTTTTTTAATTATCAAAATTATTATTTTTTCAAAGTTAAGGTGTTCGGTCAAGTTTTTAGAAGGAAAAAAATTGCTTTTGAGTAAAAGCAGAAGCCATTTTTTAGAAGCAAAATGAAGGGCATGTTTGGCCAAGCTTCTCGGAGGCCAAAAATACTTTTTTTTGGTCAAAAAAGTACTTTTAAAAAAATTTAAGTTGTTTGGCCAAAATAAAAAAGTATTTTTGGCCAACATCAGAAGCAGTTTTTCTGCTTTTAGGAAGAAACAGAAAATTCTAGCTTCTTCCAAGAACCAGAAGCAGAAGCAGAAAATTAATTTATTCAAGACAAAACTATCCTAACCATAAATATATATTTTCCAAATTATCCTTTATATATATATATATAAACTTTTCAAATTCATTTTTTGTCTTTTCATTTGTTTTTGCTTCTTTCCCTTGGATAGTTCTTTTTTTTCTTTTTCTTTCTTTTCTAATTTCTACCATTATTTTAAAAATTAAAGATATCAAATACATAAATCATGTTGTAACTTTTCAAATTCTTTTTTGACTTTTCTTGTTTTTGATGTTTTCTTTGACTAATCTTGTTTTTTTATTTCTCTAAATTAATAAATCTCCTAGAATTCTCCCGGTCTTCGATGTACAATTGAAAGAACATTTGGAGTCTGGAAAAATAGGTTTTCTATTTTACGCTCAATGCCATCTTTCAAGTTTGACACGCAGATTCATCTTGTTACAACTACCATGGCTATACACACTTTCATCCGACGACATTCTTTTACTGATAAGGAATTCAACTATTATGCTAATGAAGGCATTACTGCAGAGATTGAGGAAGGAGATGGGCCTTCTGGTATTCCTTTAGAAATGCAAGACAAGTCTTCTACTATTATGGAGGCGGTGCGTGATAGAATTAGAGATGAAATTGTTGAGAAATATTATCATGTGTGAGTGACTTTGCTTATTATTTCATGGTTGATTATCAATATATAGTAATTTATGGAATAAACTTTAAGTCACACTGAATCACGTAGTTTGATTATCCAAATCATCGTGTAAATAACAAGTAATTATACTAGATAATATTATTGCTTTGGTATACCTATATATATTACAATGATTTAAATGTTTAGTATGTATGTTTATTTTATGTTTATATTTTAATTAAATTAAATAAAAAAATAATAACAGTCTCTTATAATATATTTAAATTTATTTATTTTTTAAATAATTATAAAACCTTGGTACTATCCTTTTTGGTAATTTGACACTCAAAATTACTTTTTATAAAGATTGGCCAAACGCAATTTGTTTATCAAACATTGCAAAAAGTACTTCTTAAATGAATTGGCCAAACACTAATTATTTTTTTTCAAAAGTACTTTTGAAAAAAAGTACTTTTCAAAATAAGCAGATTTTGGCAGTTTGGCTAAACGGGCTCGAAAATAGCTGCTTCCCAAAAGTATTTTTCGAAAAATACGTTTAGAATCACTTTTAAAAGTCCGACCAAACACTAATTGTTGTTCAAAAGTGCTTTTTAAATTTGTATACGGTTAAAACAGGCCCACCCGATTTTACTATTTGACCGAGACCGGGAGGTTGCATCGAAGGATGGCCTCGTAACGGAACAGACTAAATCACGAGGATAAGGTACCGAGTTCAGAATCGAGGTACCTGTCGAGATCGAGGCTAGTAGCGATCGAAGCTAAATGAGAGAGACGTTGAGCAAGATCGAAGATAGCACAATAACAGAAAGGCGAGATATACGTGACTGGTCGAGGATCATGACGTAAATCTCGGAACGGATCAAATCAGAAACGGTTAATTTGCTAATCATGGAATTTTCTTCTGTAATTAGAATTATACCATAAGTAGAATTCCTCTACTATTTAAAGGGGGGTTCTATTCATTTGTAACACACATTGTTCATAGATATCAAAGCAATATAATTCTCTTTCTCGTTTATACTATTATTCATCAGCTTGTTATATTTTAATTGTTCTTGCATCAACCAGTTCGAGGGTATCCAAACTCGAGGGTTGAGTTCCATTCTAACACTGGTTTGCTTTACTTAATAGTTCATTTATGTTATTAATCTTCATATTTATCAATTGGTATTAAGTGAAATCACGTGTCCTTAGAACCACATTATAAGTTTAATTGTTATCCAATTTTAAGGGTAAACAGTTTGACGCCCACCGTGGGGCCAAGGATAATAGTGATTGCTTAATTCTAATTCCGATAACACACACTGCTTTACATTTGTTCTCGTAAGAATCTTTGTTTTTAGGATAAACATGTCAAACTCACAAGCAGCGCCTACACATGGTGACAACGGCCTCAGATTTCACGGGAAAAATGACAATATAGCCGCCCCAGGGATCGAGGCGCCTCAGGGTGACCTCGAGGGAGCACCAATTGCAAATCCCGTCGATGTCAGTTCACATGTCGCCCTAAATGCAAATTTGGGCGTTGATCCCGAAGGTCGCGTATGCAGGGAAGTTCGATCAGGTGGTCGAGGTATGCAGGGCAGAGAAGATGGTGGAGTTAGCCTCCAATTGATATTCGAAATGTTACAGGCTCAACAAGCCACTACAGCACAACTACAAAATCAGCACCGAATACTGAGTAGGATCAAACCAGAAGTCGTGCATAGGACCGAGCCTGTTTCGGAAAGGTCGAACGCCAACGAATCGGGACTGACCCCGCCATTATGAAAATGCTTGAGGAGCTCACTAAACGGATTGAATCGGGAGAAAAGAAAATCGAGGCAAATGACAAGCAAGTAGAGACATACAACTCCCGGGTTGACCAAATACCTGGGGCACCGGCGATTCTAAAAGGTATGGATTCAAAGAAATTCGTACAGAAGCCTTTCCCTCCAAGTGCGGCTCTGAAACCCATTCCAAAGAAATTCCGAATGCTAGAAATTCCTAACTACAATGGGACCACTGACCCTAATGAGCATGTCACTTCTTATACATGCGCAATAAAAGGGAATGACTTGGAAAACGATGAGATTGAATCTGTTCTACTGAAGAAATTTGGAGAAACCTTGTCGAAAGGAGCAATGATATGGTACCATAATTTGCCGCCTAATTCTATCGATTCATTCGCCATGCTTGCAGACTCCTTCGTAAAGTCACATGCCGGAGCAATAAAGGTTGCAACTAGGAAGTCGGACCTCTTCAAGGTGAAACAAAAAAGACAACGAAATGTTGAGGGAATTCGTATCTCGGTTGCAGATGGAACGCATGAAACTACCACCGGTCACAGACGATTGGGCTGTTCAAGCCTTTACTCAAGGTTTGAACGAATGAAGTTCGGTGGCATCACGACATCTAAAATAGAATTTAATTAAATATCCAGCGGTAACCTGGGCCGATGTACATAATCGGCACCAGTCAAAGATCAGGGTTGAGGATGATCAATTGGGACCCCTTCCGGTTCCGTTTATCCAAACAGGCCCGTCGGAAGAACTCAAAAGGATATCGACAGAGAACCCCGGTCGAATCGGTACCAACCATACAATGCAGATCGTAGAAACAACGGCTTAGGATGCAATCCCATCCGAAATGATCGAAGGAACGATCGAGGACAGAGCTCTCGAGGGCTCATGAGCAAAAGTGGCTCAATAAACATGCCGATCCCACATAAGCACCACGATTATCAGAATACAAATTCAGCATCGACGCATAAAGTATTATGTCAGCCATTAGGAGAATCAAAGATACTAGATGGCCCAGACTGCTACAAACCGATCCATCCCAAAGAAACCCCAATCAAATATGCAAATACCGTGGTACACATGGTCATAGAACCGAAGGCTGCAGACAACTAAGGGAGGAAGTGGCCCGTCTATTCAACGAGGGTCACCTTTGTCACGACCCAATTTCCCCTCCGTGTGACGTCGTGACGGCACCTAGTCTCTACAACTAGGTAAGCCTATTATTTTGCGGAATAATGAAATAAAGATATAAATTTAACCAACTATTCAAAAATACACAATAAATCCCAAAACGCGGAACATCGTGAAACAAACTATAGAAGGAAAAATCTAGTGTCTCCATACATCAGAATCTAATAAGGAAAAATACAAAAGATAATGTACATGAGAAAGAGTAGAAGGAGACTCCGAGGTCTGCGGACATGGCAGATATACCTTGAAGTCTCCAAGGCTGTCCCGGCTCACTGATAGTGCGGCTGATAAGGTGCACCTAGATCTGCACACAAAAAACATGTGCAGAAAGTAGCATGAGTACACCACAATCGGTACCCAGTAAGTGTAATACCGCAATGAAATAAAGGCTGAAAATTTATCAAAAATGAAATCATAGAAGGTAACAGCTCAGTACATAGAAACACAACAGGGGAATCTCCCGAGATACCGTCTCATAGTCCCAAACGTAAATGTGCAGGGTGATCTCCCCGAATACCGTTCCGTAGTCCCAAAGTAAATGTGCAGGGGGATCTCCCGGAATACCGTTCCGTAGTCCCAAAGTAAATGTGCAGGGGGATCTCCCGGAATACCGTTCCGTAGTACCAAAGTAAATATGAAGTACAGGGGGATCTCCCGGAATACCGTTCTGTAGTCCCAAAGTAAATATGCAGCGCAAACAATAGAAATGCAACTACATCACGATATCTTACGATTTAGACTAAGTACCAGTCAAGGAAGAAGCAGGAAATTCACTAAGCATGCTGCACAGAGTTCACATAGGCAATTAAGACACGTAGACATGTTGTATTAGACTAAACAGGATAGCTACGCAAATGGGAATAACTCAATTAAGAATGAAAATAGATTAATACTCATAAAAATGGTATAACTCAAAATAAAAGGAAAACATGTTGTTGCTCAGTAAGAAAATTAGGTTTTTTCCACAGCTAGCACGTGTACATACTCATCACCTCACGTGCACGGCGCTCACATATCATAATGGTTCCAAATCTTATGGGGATTTCCCCTACACAAAGTTAGGCAAGCCACTTACCTCAAACCAAGCTTAATCAATCGGCCACAATGCCTTTCCTATAAATATCCGGCTCTGAATGGACCAAATCTAACCAAAAGCAATTATATATCATAAATACAACAATAATAGACTCATCTAATTAATGAAATCAACACTTTAACAAAAAATCCGAAATTAACTCAAAAATCGCTTGTGGGGCCCACATCTCGAAATCGGGTAAAAGTCACAAAATACGAACACTCATTCGCTCACAAGTCTAACCATATAAAATTTACTCAAATCCGACCACAAATTCCCTTCAAAACTCGAAATCTTTATTGAAGAAGTTCTTTCGAATTTCTCCCAATTTCAACCCCAAAATCCGAAATTAAATGATGAAATCAACCATAGATTAGTAGAATATAACCATAAAGGAGTTAAGAATTATTACCCAAAAACTTCCTTCGAAAATCTCTCCAAATTTCGCCTTCTACCGAGCTCTCAATCAAAATTTTGAGTTATGAACCAAAAACCCTCGATTTTGAACTTTTAATTCTGCCCAGATATTTTTCCTTAACCGCGATCACGGAAACACCCTCGCGATCGCGAAGAACAACTTCGCTGACCTATTATTTTACTTTATGCGAACTCGTAACTCTCCACGCGAACGCGATGAAATAGCTCCTCAGACCTACGTGATCGTGACTGACCTCACGCGATCGCGAAGAACAACACCCAATTCCACTGCTGCCTTATTATTTTCTTCGCGAATGCGGCCTAGCCCATGCGTTCGTGATGCATAACCCGACGAACCTACGCGATCGCGTCCCATTCTTGGCGAACGCGGAGAGATAACCCAGCTGGTCTCCTAATTACTCTTTGTGATCGCGAGCCTTCTCACGCAATCGCGATGAAGGAAACCAGCTGCAGAACACTAGCAAAAACTGTCAACTCCCTAAGTCGAAAAATGACCCGTTGAGCATCCGAAACGTGCCCGAGGCCCCCGGGACCCCAACCAAACATACCGACCAATACTAAAACACCATACGAACTTAGTCGAGCTCTCAAATCACATCAAACAACTCTAAACATCATGAATCACCCTCCAATTCAAATCTTAAGAACTTGAAATTTCAACATTCTACAACCGATGCCGGAACCAACCAAACCACGTCCGATTGACCCCACATTTTTCACACAAGTCATATTCAACACTATGAACCTACTCCAACTTCTGGAATTGAATTCCGACCCCGATATCAAAATTTCCACTACTGGTTCAAAACTCCAAAAATTTGACTTTCGCCAATTCAAGTCTAAATAAGCTACAAACCTCCAAAACACAATCCGTACACGCCCCTAAGTCCAAAATCACCTACCGGAGCAAACGGAACTGATTGAACTCTATTACGGAGTCGTCTTCATATAGTTCCGACTACGGTCAAAATTCTAAGACTTAAGCTCTCGTTTTAGGAACTAAGTGTTCTAAATCACTCCAAAAACAAAAACGAAACCTCCCGGCAAGTCACAATAGCAGAAATAGATATGGGAGAAGCAGTATATAGGGGATCGGGCTATTACTCTCAAAACAACCGGCCGGGTCATTACATCCTTCCCCTCTAAAAACAATCGTTCGTCCTCGAATGAGCATAAAGACATACCTGAAGTGGTGAAAAGGTGAGGGTAACAGCTGCGCATAACATGCTTGGTCTCCCAAGTCTCTTCCCCGACCGGTTGTCCCCTCCAATGAACCTTCACGGAAGCAATGTACTTTGATCTTAGCTTTCTGACCTGCCTGTCTAAAATAGCCACTAGCTTCTAAACATAAGATAGATCATTGTCCAATTGAACTGAGCTGAAATCCAACACATGGGACGGATCGCCGTGATACTTCCGGAGCATAGAAACATGGAATACCGGATGAACTCCTGCTAGACGAGAAGGCAAGGCAAGCTCATAAGCAACCTCCCCAGCTCGCCGCAACACCTCAAAGGGACTAATAAACCTTGGGCTCAGCTTTCCCTTCTTTCCGAACCTCATAACGCCCTTCATAGGCGAAACCCGGAGCAAGCCTCGCTCTCCAACCATGAATGCCACATCGCGAACCTTCCGATCCGCATAACTCTTTTGTCTGGACTGGGCTGTGCGAATTCTATCCTTAATCACCTTCACCTTTTCCAAGGCATCCTGAACCAAGTCCATACCCAATAATCTAGCCTCGCCCGGCTCGAACCAACCCACTGGGGACCGACACCGCCTACCGTACAGAGCCTCATACGGTGCCATATGAATGCTAGACTGATAACTGTTGTTGTAAGCAAACTACTCAAGTGGCAAGAACTGGTCCCAAACACCCCCAAAATCTATCACACACGCACGGAGCATATCCTCTAGTATCTGAATAGTGCGCTCGAACTGCCCCTCCGTCTGAGCGTGAAATGTTGTGCTCAACTCAACCCGAGTACCCAACTCATGCTGTACAGCTCTCCAGAACCGTGATGTAAACTGCGTACCCCGGTCAGAGATAATAGATACCGGTACGCCATGAAGCCTAACGATCTCACGGATGTAGATTCGAGCTAGGTGCTCGGAAGAATAAGTAGACATCACAGGAATGAAATGAGCCAACTTGGTCAGCCTATCCACAATCACCCAAACTGCATCAAACCTCCGCTAGGTCCGTGGGAGTCCAACAACGAAATCCATAGTGATCCGCTCCCATTTCCACTCCGGAATCTCTAACTTCTGAAGCAATCCACCTAGTCGCTGATGCTCAAATTTTACCTGCTGGCAATTCAGACATCGAGCCACATACTTTACTATGTTCTTCTTCATTCTCCTCTACCAATAATGCTGTTTCAAGTCCTGATATATCTTTGTGGCACCGGTAGGAATAGAGTACCGCGAACTGTGAGCCTCATAGAGCATAAAATCACACAAACTATTTACATTGGGCACAGATAACCTGCTATGCATCCTCAATGCACCATCATCTCCAATAGTGATCTCCTTAGCATCACTGTGCTGGACCGTGTCCTTAAGGACATGCAGATGGGGGTCAGCATACTGACATTCCCTGATACGATCATAAAGAGAAGACCGAGAGACCACACAAGCCAATACTCGACTCGACTCATAAATATCCAATCTCACAAACTGGATGGCTAAGGCTTGAACATCCAACGCCAATGGCCTCTTTGCTGCTGGTAGATATGCTAAACTCCCCAAACTCTCTGCCCGGTGACTCAAAGCATCGGCCACCACATTGACCTTCCCAGGGTGGTACAAAATAGTGATATCACAATCCTTAAGCAGCTCCAACCACCTCTGCTGACGTAAGTTAAGATCTTTCTGCTTAAACAGATGCTACAAACTCTGATGATCAGTGTAAATCTCACAAGGAACACCGTACAGATAATGCCACCATATCTTCAAGGCATGAACAATAGTTGCTAACTCAAGGTCGTGGAAAGGATAGTTCTTTTCGTGCACCTTCAGTTGTCTGGATGCGTAGGCAATCACGCTGCCGTCTTGCATCAACACCGCGCTGAGACCAATCTGCGATGCATCAAAATATACAGTATAAGACCCCGAACCTGTAGGTAATACCAATATTGGGGCTGTAGTCAAAGCTGTCTTGAGCTTCTGAAAGCTCTCCTCACATTCCTCTGTCCACCTGAACGGAGCACCCTTCTGGGTCAGCCTAGTCATAGGTGCTGCAATAGACAAGAAACCCTCTACAAATCGACGGTAATACCCCGCCAAACCAAGAAAACTCCGGATCTCTGTAGCTGAGGGCAGTCTGGGCCAACTCTGCACTGCTTCAATCTTCTTCGGATCTACCTGGATCCCCTCACTCGATACTATATGACCCAAGAATGCCACTGAGTCTAGCCAAAACTCACACTTTGAAAATTTTGCATATAACTTGTTTTCTCTCAAGGTCTAAAGTGCAGTCCTCAGGTGCTACTCATGATCCTCCCGATTTCGGGAGTATACCAGAATGTTGTCAATAAACACAATGACGGATGAATCAAGATAGGGCCGGAACACATTATGCATCAAGTGCATAAAAGCTGCTGGGGCATTGGTCAGCGCAAAAGATATCACAAGAAACTCATAGTGACCATATCTGGTCCTGAAAGTATTCTGCGGGATATCTGGCTCCCGAATTTTCAACTGATAATAACTTGAACGTAAGTCAATCTTGGAAAACACTCTGGCACCCTGTAATTGATCAAATAGGTCATCAATACGAGGCAATGAATACATGTTCTTCACTGTGACTTTGTTCCACTGGCGGTAATCAATACACATCCGCATAGAACCATCATTCTTCTTCACAAATAAGACAGGAGCACCCCAAGGTCACACACTGGGCCGAATAAAGACCTTATCAAGGAATTCCTGTAACTGCTCCTTCAACTCCTTTAATTCAGGAGGAGCCATATGATATGGAGGAATAGAGATGGGATGAGTGCCCGGCAACAAATCAATGCCAAAATCAATATCTCTGTCGGGTGGCATGCCCAGAAGATCAGCTGGAAACACATTTGGAAAGTCCCTCACTACTGGAACTGACTCAACTGTAGGGGTAACAATACTGACATCTCTCATATAAGCTAGATACGTGTCACACCCCTTCTCAACCATTAGTTGAGCTTTAAGAAAAGAAACAACTCTGCTAGGAGTATACTCTAAGGTACCTCTTCACTCTAATCGCGGTAAACCTGGCATAACTAGTGTCACGGTCTTAGCATGACAATCAAGAATAGCATAATGGGGTGGCAACCAGTCCATGCCCAAAATAATTTCGAAGTCCACCATGCTGAGCAATAATAAATCGGCTCTGGTCTCAAAACCACTAAGAGCAATCAAACACGACCGATACACGCGGTCCACAACAAGAGAATCTCCCACGAGAGTAGACACATAAATAGGGGAACTCAAATAATCCTGAGATACGCCCAAATACGGGGCAAAATAAGAGGACACATAAGAATATGTAGAGCCTGGGTCAAATAATACCGACGCATCTCTATGACAAACCGGAAAAATACTTGTAATGACAGAATGAGAAGCAACTGCCTCTGTACGAGCAGGAAATGCACAATATCTGGCCTAGCCTCCCCCTTTAAGGCGACCTCTACCTCCCTGACCTCCACCTCGAGCTGGCTGAGTAGGTGGGGTGGCAGCTGGTGCTGTAATCATAGCCTGAGGACCCGGTGGAGCACGTTATGGATGAGATGTCTGTGGAGGCGCACCCCTCCTAATCCTGGGGCAATCCCTCACCATATGGCGGGTGTCGCCACACTCAAAATAAGCTCTTGGAGGGCGTGGCTTCTCTGACTGGTTCGGGCCAGGTCTGCTGGACTAGCCACTAGGAACACCCCGTGCAGGAGGCATACTAGATATTGGCGGTGCATAATAAGGCTCCTGGGGCCTAGGAGGAGCTGGAATACCGCTGGCAGCTGAAAGAGCTGAATGAACGGGGTGGCTCAAATAACCCATACCATGGCGAGCTGATGGGGCACGAGCTCCAAAATAATAACCAGCCTCTCGAGACCTCTTGGCCTCCCTCTCCTCTCTATCTCGGGCAAACATGCCCTCAAATCTCCTGGCAATACTCACAACCTGCTGAGAAGAAATATCCATCTCTAACTCCCTAGCCATACTACTCCGGATGCTGGGATGGAGTCCCTCAATAAACCGTCGAACCCTCTCTCGAACTGTGGCAACTAAGGCCAGTGCATGTCAGGCCAAATCACTGAAACAGACTGCATACTCTGACACAGTCATAGCACCCTGGCGCAACTGCTCAAACTCCGCGCGCCATGAGTCCCTAAGGCTCTGAGGGACATACTCTCTCAAAAATATGTCTTAGAACTGAGTCCATGTAAGTGAAGCTGCCTCAGCCGGACTACTCAACTCATAAGCACGCCACCACTGATAGGCTGTTCCTCTAAGCTGGAATATAGTAAAAGAAACCCCGCTCGTCTCCGTTATGCCCATAGTACGGAGAATACGATGACACTCCTTCAGAAAACCCCGAGCATCATCTGTAGCCAATCTGCTGAAGGTAGGTAGGTAGTACTTCTTGTACCTCTCAAGTCTGAGCTGCTCCACCTCAGAAGCTGCTGCCCTAACCTCGGGCTGAGCGGGAGCTACTGGCTGCATTGGTACAACCTCTGGAACCTGGTGGACCTGAACCCGCTTTTCTGGAATACAGGTGACGAGAGTCTGTGATCCTCCCCTGGCCTGAGATGTGGCAGGGGGCAAGTGGAATCAATCCAGCCTGAGCTAAAGTGCTGAACATGCTCAGAAACTGGGCTAAAGTCTCCTGGAGGGCTGGTGCAGCAACATGTATCTCACGCGTCTGCCCTCCAGCTTGAGCTACTGGGGGCTCCTCTGTAGCAGCTCGTGCGGGTGCTCTGGCTGTACCACAGGACGTCCTAGGCCTCTACCCCGGCCCCGGCCTCTCGCGGCTCTAGTAGGGGGAGCGGATGCCTGTTCATCAGATCCGCTTGTACGTGTACTCACCATCTGTGAGAGAATAGAATACAGAAGTTTAGAATCTTTGAAGTCAACAAATTTTTCGCATGACAAGGAATCAAAGTAGTGATGTTTTCCTAATAGTTCCATAGCCTCCCAAAGATAAGTACAGACGTCTCCATAATGATCAGCGAGACTCTAATAAAGCGGCTTGTGACTCACGACACCTACGAACCTATAGCTCTAATACCAACTTGTCACGACTCAATTTCCCCTCGGTGTGACGTCGTGACAACACCTAGTCTCTACAACTAGGTAAGCCTAATATTTTGCGGAATAATAAAATAAAAATATAAATTTAATCAACTATTCAAAAATACACAACAAATCCCAAAACCCGGAACATCGTGAATCATAAACTACAGAAGGAAAAATCTAGTGTCTCTATACATCAAAATCTAACAAGGAAAAATACAGAAGATAATGGAAATAAGAAAGAGTATAAGGGGACTCCGAGGTCTGCGGACGCGACGAATATACCTTGAAGTCTCCAAGGCTGTCCTGACTCACTGATAGTGCGGCTGATAAGGTGCACCTGGATCTGCACACGAAAAACATGTGCAGAGAGTAGCATGCGTACACCACAATCGGTACCTAGTAAGTGCCGAGCCTAACCTCGATCGAGTAGTGACGAGGTCAGGTCAGGGCCCTACTAGTAATTATAAAATAAAACAATATATAGTGTAATACCGCAATGAAATAAAGGCTAAAAATTTATCAACAATGAAATCATAGAAGGTAACAACTCAGTACACAGAAACACAACAGGGGAATCTCTCGAGATACCGCCTCGCAGTCCCAAACGTAAATGTGCAGGGGGATCTCCCGGAATACTATTCCGTAGTCCCAAAGTAAATGTGCAGGGGGATCTCCCGTTATACTATTTCGTAGTCCCAAAGTAAATGTGCAGGGGGATCTCCCGTTATACTATTTCGTAGTCCCAAAGTAAATGTGCAGGGGGATCTCCCGGAATACCATTCTGTAGTCCCAAAGTAAATGTGCAGGGGGATATCCCTAAATACCGTTCCGTAGTCCCAAAGTAAATATGCAGTACAGGGGGATCTCCCGAAATACTATTCCGTAGTCCCAAAGTAAATATGCAGCGCAAACAATAGAAATATAACTACATCACGAAATCTTACGATTTAGACTAAGTACCAGTCAAGGAAGAAGCAGGAAATTCACTAAGCATGCTGCACAGAGTTCACATAGGCAATTAAGGCACGTAAACATGTTGTATTAGACTAAATAGCATAGCTACGCAAATGGGAATAACACAATTAAGAATAAAAATAGATTAATACTCATAAAAATGGTATAACTCAAAATAAAAGGAAAACAGGTTGCTGCTTTGTAAGAAAATCGGGTTTTTTCCACAACTAGCACGTGTACGTACTCGTCACCTCACGTACACGGCGCTCACATATCACAATAGTTCCAAATCTTATGGGGATTTCCCGCCACATAAAGTTAGGCAAGCCACTTACCTCGAACCAAGCTTAATCAACCGGTCACAATGCCTTTCCCACTAATATCCGACTCTAAATGGCCCAAATCTAGCCAAAAGAAATTACATATCATAAATACAATAATAATAGACTCATCTAATTAATGAAATCAACACTTTAACAAAAATTCCGAAATTAACTCAAAAATCGTGCGTGGGGCCCATGTCTCGGAATCGGGTAAAAGTCATAAAATACGAACCCTCATTCGCTCACAAGTCTAACCATATAAAATTTACTCAAATCCGACAACAAATTCCCTTCAAAACTCGAAATCTTTGTTGAAGAAGTTCTTCCAAATTTCTCCCAATTTCAACCCCAAAATCCGAAATTAAATGATGAAATCAACCATAGATTAGTGTAATATAACCATAAAGGAGTTAAGAATCATTACCCAAAAACTCCCTCGAAAAATCTCTCCAAATTTTGACTTCTACCGAGCTCTCAATCAAAATTTTGAGTTATGAACAAAAAACCATCGATTTTGAACTTTTAATTCTTCCCAGATATTTTTCCTTAATCGCGATCGCGAAAACACCCTCATAATCGCGAAGAATAACTTCGATGCCCCATTATTTTACTCTACGTGAACGCGTAATTCTCCATGGGAACGCGATGAAATAGCTCCTCAGACCTATGCGATCGCGACTGACCTCACGCGATCGCGAAGAACAACACCCAATTCCACTGCTGCCTTATGTTTTTCCACGCGAACCCGGCCTAGCCCACGCATTTGCGATGCATAATCTGACGAACCTATGCGATCGCATCCCATTCTTGGCAAACGCGAAGAGATAACCCAGCTGGTCTCCTAATTACTCTACGCGATCGCGAGCCTTCTCACTCGATCGCGATGAAGGAAACCAACTGCAGAACACCAACAAAAACTGTCAACTCCTAAGTCCAAAAATGACCCATTGGGCAACCGAAACACGCCCGAGGCGCCCGGGACCCCAACCAAACATACCGACCAATCCTAAAACACCATATGAACTTAGTCGAGCCCTCAAATCAGATCAAACAACACTAAACATCGTGACCTCCAATTCAAATCTTAAGAACTTGAAACTTCAACATTCTACAACCGATGCCGGAACCGACCAAATCACGTCCGATTGACCCCAAATTTTGCACACAAGTCATATTCAACACTATGAACCTACTCTAACTTCCGGAATAGGATTCCAACCCCGATATCAAAATTTCCACTACCGGTTCAAAACTCCAAAAATTCGACTTTTGCCAATTCAAGCCTAAATAAGCCACGGACCTCCAAAACACAATCCGTACACGCCCCTAAGTCGAAAATAACCTAACGGAGCTAACAGAACTTACGGAACTCTATCCCAGAGTCGTCTTCACACAGTTCCGACTACGGTCAAAATCCTAAGACTTAAGCTCTCATTTTAGGGACTAAGTGTCCCAAATCACTTCAAAAACCAAAACGAAACCTCCCAGCAAGTCACAATAGCAGAAATAAATATGGTAGAAGAAGTATATAGGGGATCAAGGCTATTACTCTCAAAAAGACCGGCCAGGTTGTTACAACCTTCGAGAATTCTTGAGCGACCGAGCTAAAAACCATTTCAGAGACAGGGATGCAAACAGGAAAAACGAGCAGGAAGAACCACATCACGTGATTCACATGATCGTTGGTGAGGTCGATATTCCACAAGGGCCCGTGTTCAAACGCACTAAAGTATCAATCACCAGGGAGAAACGAACTCGATACTATTTGCCAGAAGGAACTTTATCATTCAATGATGAGGAAACAGAAGGGATCTCACAATCCCACAATGATGCATTGGTAATCTCTATGCTTATGAAAAAAATTCAGGTTAAACGTATTTTCATTGATCCAGGAAGCTCGGCCAATATTATTCGATCGAGGGTCGTGGAGCAGCTCGGCCTACAAGATCTGATCATACCCGCAACTTGGATTCTCAATGGCTTCAACATGGCAAGTGAAACAACTAAAGGTGAAATAATCCTACCAATAAATGTAGCCGGAACTATTCAAGAAACAAAGTTCCGTTGTTCGTGCTAACTTAGAGCAATTCAACAGTATCCGAGGCTCCTTTACAATAAACCTCGAATACTGGGGGGCATCATCCTCGGATAGTTACAAGGAAAATACTTTGTGTTGACAGGGTCTTGATAGGTAAAGGACCAAACGGTCAAATAAACCGTGTCCATGTAGATTACTCGAGCCCTAATGGCAAAACATGTACTCATGTATAATCTATTAAAAGAAGTATTTTTCCTTACCAGATGTTCCATGCCTTAGAGAAATTTATACTTTACAATTTCATACTTATGATCTATTGTGGAAACTGGCTTAAGGGCCGATCTTAACTAAAGTTCAAACAATTTACCCTATACTCGGGGACTGCCGTCCAAAAAATCGACATGATCGAATTACTAAACCTCGAAATCGTAAGACCTTAAAATAGCAATCCTCGAATTTAAAGGCCACATCCACCCTACTCGGGGACTGACACTTCGAACGAGTTCGAAGTATAGCAGGGAAACAAGCCTAAGGGGCAAATCCCAAACTAAAGGCTACGACCAAATTAACACGGTTCGGAGACGTCCGAATTCCGTTATAAAACATGCCTTCAAATATTCTCATAAACCGATTAAAAAAGGCAACCCACGGCTAGATTACTAAAGGTCTCGATAATATCGACCCTCGAAAAACCCTAAGGGGTGGTGAATTGTTCGAACTCCTGGACAATTTTGTGCTAAGACATAACAAAGCAAAGGATTTTGATAACACCAATCCTCGAAAAACCTAATGGGTACAGATTTATCTCATGCTAAGGCATGACAAATTTTTATAATTATTTTTTCAAAAAAGGGGAAAATCCATTCTTTTGAGGCCATATCTGCCTAATTCAAGAGCCTAAGGCCATTTTATTGTTTGAGTTCGAGAAATTGTCCTTATTCAACTAAAACCTAAGGTTCACTCTACTTCGAGTTCGAGCATGTACTCACTCGATTTTAAAGAATACACTGGTCCGATTTCGGTCTAGTTGCCTAAAGTTCCAAACTTGTGAGCAAAATCTGCATAAGGCATGTAGGCATGAATGAAATAGAATTTTCATGAGGTTGACGTCATGACAGGTCGAGGTAAAAAGGGTCAATTCGTTTCTTGTCATTTCACTCTAAAAAATGAGGGGACTATCTGTATACAGTTAAAAATGGGCCCACCCGATTTTACTATTTGACCGAGACCGGGAGGTTGCATGGAAGTATGGCCTCGTAATGGAACAAACTAAATCACGGGGATAAGGTACCAAGTTCAGAATCGAGGTATCTGTCGAGATCGAGGCTAGTAGAGACCAAAGACAAATGAGACAAACATCGAGCAAGATCGAAGATAACACAATAACAGAAAGGCGAGATAATCGTGATTGGTCGAGGATCATGGCGTATATCTCAGAATGGATCAAATTAGAAACGGTTAATTAGCTAATCATGGGATTTTCTTCTGTAATTATGTCACGACCCAAAAATCGAACCACAGGTGTCATGATGGCACTTAGTCTCAAAGACTAAGTAAGTCGATTATAATCATAATTCAAGCAATTTTTTTAAACATATAGTTTAATACAACCTCCCAAGACTGGTAATACTGAGTCACGAATTCTAACTGAATATATGGAATGATCTCGATGACCGAATGTATAATATTGTTCGAATAAGAAATTAACAGTACAATAATGTAACGACCCGGCCAGTCATTTAAAAAGTTGTAGACCTATTCCCCTATTTACTGGTCATTATGTACTTTATAACTGATATTTAACTTGACGGAGTAATTGGTTTAGGTCCGGTGAGGTTTTGGAATGAATTGGAATACTTAGTTCCAAGTTTTAAAGCTTAAGTTCAAATAGTGACCGGATGCCGACTTATGTGCAAATGACCCCAGAATAAAATTTTGATGATTCCAACAACTCCGTATGGTGAATTTGGGCTTAGGAGTGTGTTCAGATTTTTATTTGGAAGTTCATAGTTAAATTAGGCTTGAAATGGCTAAAATAAGAAGTTTAAGTTTGGAAGTTTGACCGGGGAGTTGACTTTTTGATATCGGGATCGGAATCCAGTTCTGAAAATTTTCATAGCTCCGTTATATCACTTATGACTTGTGTGCAAAATTTGAGGCCAATCAGACTTGATTTGATAGGTTTCGGCATTGAATGTAGAAGTTGGAAATTTTTAAGTTTCATTAAGCTTGAATTGGGGAGTAATTTGTGATTTTAGCGTTATTTGATGCGATTTGAGGATTCAACTAAGTTCGTATGATATTTTAGGACTTATTGGTATATTTGGTTGAGGTCCCGGGGGCCTCGGATGAGTTCCGGATGGTTAACAGATCAAATTTGGACTTAGAACAATTGAAACTTGCTGCTGCCTGCTGATGCAAGTGCACCTGCGGAATTTGGTTATCAGGTGCGAGCTCGCAAAAGCGAGCACAGAAGCGGAAAAGGAAGAGTGGAGTAGTAGCCGCATGTGCGAAGGAAAATACCGCATCTGTAGGACCGCAGATGCGTACAAGGGATCGCAGAAGCGAAGCTAGTCGTAGAAGCGAGGGTGTTCTTCGCATCTGCGGAATCGCAGATGCGGTTACGTGCATCTTAGGTGCGAAGACAGTGACCAGATTACAAAACAAAGGGGTTCCGCCATTTTTGTCATTTTGGACATTCTTGACATGGTTTTGGGCGATTGTTCAGAGAGAATTCACGAGAAAACTTGAGGTAAGTCCCTTATGATCATTTCTACTCCATAATATTGAATTATCATCGAATAATCTGGCTAGATTACATATTTTAATGTATAAATCGGGGATTTGAACTTAGGGATTTGAAAATAAGATTTGAAGATTATGAGGTCGAGTTGAGGTCGGATTTTAGTAATTTTAGTATGGTTAGACTCATGGTTGAATGTGTGTTCATATTTCATAATTTTCGCTGGATTCCGAGACGTAGGCCCCACGGGCGATATTTTGAGTTAATTTCGGATTTTTATTGAAAAATATAGTATTTTCTTATGAAATAGATTCTATAATTTTTGTTGACTATATCGAATTAATTATGTCTAGATTCAAGTCGATTGGAGTCAGAAAATTGAGGAAAAAGCATACTACTTGATTAAATCGGAGTAAATCAAGGTAAGTGACTTGTCTAACTTTGTGTGGGGGAAATTTTTCCTAGGATTGCTATTGATGTGATAATTGTAATGTGATGAAAGTTGTGTATACGAGGTGACGAGTGTGTATATGGGCTAAATGTGAAAGATTATGTTTTTAAATTATGTAAATCACTGTTGCATATTAATTAAATCTTGTTATATTCTCCATCATTGATCTGATTTATATACTTTAAATTTGCTTGACTTTCTCCTACTAATTGTTTTTTTACTTGTTTAGCTGAAACTTGATTTATTTTATTCTGTGCATTATTTGAAGGTGGAATTTCATTAACTTAAACATTATTAATATGAAGTATTTGATATTTTAAATTTGGAACTGAGGCAATAATTTGTGAGATTTTTGTACTCATTGTGATTGAGCCGTGATCTCCATGTTGTGGAAAATATTGTTGATGTTGTTTATTTTGATAAATTGAAATATTTGGGCACTTGAGGTGCAAATTATAATATATTATGATATTGATACGCATGCGGTGGTATAAGGCCTGGGTGTTTAAACGCATGTGGTGAGATAAGGGTGGCTTGATACGCGTGGTTAGTAGGGGAACTACTAGAAGTCATGCGATGTGATAAGGGTGGCTAAAACGCGGGATGCTAATTCGGAAAAAAATATTTTTCTTTAAAATAAAATGTGAAAGGCTCCCACGGTGATATAAGAAAATGAGATATTGTGAATTTATTTATGATTTGGGACTACGAGGCAGTACCTCGGGAGTGCCCTTGTTGATATTGATTTATGGCCGCAGTTGCCTTTGATTATTGTTATGATTTTTTTAAAGTTGAAAAGAATTCTGTTTTGTTTCCACGAGGTATTATTTGCCATTATTTTGCATAGTTAATTGGTGACATACTACTTACTTGATTCATTTTCATTGTCATTTCATTTTTATTATATTGTTAAACATTTCACCTTGTCTTCTATTATTCCAGTAGGGCCTGACTTGACCTCGTCACTACTCTACCAAAGTTAGGCTTGGCACTTACTGGGTACCGCTGTGGTGTACTCATACTATGCTTCTGCACATCTTTTTGTGCAGATCCAGGTACATCCTACCAGTCCAGACATCAGATAGCTACCTGTGTTCGGAGGCTTCGAGGTATATCTGCCAGCGTCCGCAAACTCCGGAGTCCTCTTCTATCATTATTATGTTGCTTCCTTATTTTCCTTAGACCTTGATATATATAGATATATTGAGGATAAATTCTTAGAAGCTTGTGACTTATTTCTACCGGTTTTGGGAGTTAAAATTATGTGAATTTGAAGATTATTTATTTCAGATTTCTATTGTTATTCCGCATTGATAGGTTTACCTAGTCTTAGAGACTAGGTACCATCACGACATCCTACAGAGGGAATTTGGGGTCGTGACAAGTTGGTATTAGAGCTCTAGGTTCATAGGTTTTATGAGTCACAAGCAGGTTTAGTAGAGTCTTGCGGATTGGTACGGAGACGTATGTACTTATCTTCCGGAGGCTATGGAACTGTTAGAAAAATATTCGCTTCTTTTATTCCTTATCGTGCACACTGTTGACTTCAAAGTTCTAAACTATTGTCTTTCTATTCTCTCACAGATAGTGAGGATACGCACAACTGGATTCGATGATCAGACAGCCGTGCCCCCTGTTGGAGCCGCAAGAGGCCGGGGCAGAGGCCGAGCCAGAGGCCAAGGAAGACCACGTGGTGCAGCCCGAGCACCCGCACGAGCTGCTACAGAGCAACCACAAGTAGCTCCAGTTGGAGAACAGGCACCTGAGATGCCTGTTACTACTCCTGTACTTCAGGAGACTCTTGCCCAGGTTTTGAGAATGTTTGGCACTCTAGCTCAGGCAGGGTTGATTCCACTTGCTCCTGCCACATCTCGGGCCGGGGGAGCAGCACAGACTCCCGCTGCCCGTACCCCAGAGCCACGGGCCCAAGTTGACCATGCCCTAGAGGTTATACCAGTAGAGCCAGTTGTCCTAGTTCGGCCTGAGGGTGGAATAACATTTTCAGATGGGGAGTAGCTCAGGCTTGAGAGGTACAAAAAGTACCACCCTCCCACTTTCAGCGGCATTTCTTCAGAGGATGCTTAGGGTTTTCTAGAGGAATGTCACTGTATCCTCCGTGCTATGGGTATTGTGGATTCCAGTGGGGTTTCTTTCACAGCATTTTGCGCTTAGAGGAGCAGCCTACCAGTGGTGGCAGGCATATGAGTTGGATAGTCCGGCAGAGGCAGCTTCACTTACTTGGACTCAATTTTCAGATATGTTCTTAAAGGAGTATATTCCTCAGAGTCTTAGATATGCATGGCGCGCAGAGTTTGAGCAGCTGCGCCAGGGTTCTATGACCGTGTCGGAATATGCGGTCCGATTCAGTGATTTGGCTAGGCATGCACCAAGCATAGTTGCTATTGTTCGAGAGCCGGTTTGCAGATTTATTGAGGGTCTCCACCCTAGTATCAGACTCAGTATGGCCCAAGAGATAGAGATGGACATCACATACTAACAGGTGGTGTCAATTGCTAGGAGATTGGAAGGTATGCGGATCCGGGAGAGGGAAGAGAGGGAAGCTTAGAGACCCCGAGATTCTGGCACATATAATAATTCTCGTGCCCCAGCTGCAGCCCATCATGGTAGAGGTTATGTGAGCCGTCCTATTCATTCAGCACTTCCAGCTTCCAGTGGTATTCCGGCTACTCCCAGACCTCAGATTCCATATTATGCACCGCCAGTGTCTTCTGTACTTCCTATACGGGGTGCCTTCAGCGGGCAGTCTAGTTGATCAAGCTCGAGCTAGTCCCATCAGCCACGTCCTCTGAGGGCTTGTTTTTTGAGTCTGGTGACACTCGTCACATCATGAGGGATTGCCCCAGATTTAGGAGGGGTGCACCTCCACAGATTTCTCAGCCCCCACCTATTCCACAGGGCCATATGGCTTCTCAGGCCATGATTTCTGCACCAGTTTCCACTTCACCTGCACAGCCAGCTAGAGGTGGAGGTCGGATAGGTAGAGGTCGCCCTAGAGGGGGAGGCCAGGCCAGATATTATGCCCTTCCTGCTAGGACAGAGGCCGTTGCATCCGATTTTATTATCACATGTATTATTTAGGTCTGTTATAGAGATACATCAGTCTTATTTGATCCAGGCTCTACTTATTCTTATGTATCATCTTAGTTTGCCCCGTATTTGGGCATATCCCGTGATTCCTTGAGTTCTTCTAGTTATGTATCTACACCCGTGGGTGAATCTATTATTGTGAACCACGTGTATCGGTTGTGTTTAATTGTTATCAATGGTTTTGAGGCTAGAGCTGATTTATTATTTCTCAGTATGGTGGATTTCGATATTATTTTGGGCATGGACTGGTTGTCGTCCTATCACACCATTCTTGATTGTTACGCCAAGACGGTGACATTGGCTATGCCAAGTCTACCGCGGTTAGAGTGGAAGGTACCTCGGATCATGTTCCTAGCATGATTGTTTCATTTCTTAAAGCTCAACGAATGGTTGAGAAGGGGTGTGATGCGTATCTGGCCTAAGTGAGAGATGTTAGTATTGATACTCCTACCGTGTAGTTAGTTCCTATAGTAAGGGATTTTTCTGATGTATTTCTAGCGGATCTTCCGGGTATGCCACCCGACAGGGATATTGACTTTGGTATTGATTTGTTACCGGGCACTGAAACCATTTCTATTCCACCATATCGTATGGCCCTAACAGAGTTAAAAGAATTAAAAGAACAGTTACAGAAGATGCTTGATAAGGGCTTCATTCGGCCGAGTGTATCGCCTTGGGGTGCTCCTGTCTTATTTGTGAAGAAGAAGGATGGTTCTAAGCAGATGTGTATTGATAACCGCAAGCTGGACAAGGTTACAGTGAAGAACAAGTATCCATTGCCACGTATTGATGACCTATTTGATCAGCCACAGGGTCAGGGTATTCTCTAAAATTGACTTGCATTCAGAGTATCATCAGTTGAAGATTTGGGAACCAGATATCCCGAAGACTGCTTTTAGGACTCAGTATGGTCATTATGAGTTCCTTGTAATGTCATTTGGGCTAACCAACACTCCAGCAACATTTATGCACTTAATGAATAATGTATTTCAGCCCTATCTTGATTATTTTATCATTGTGTTTATTGACGACATTCTGGTGTATTCCTGGAGTGAGAAGGATCATGAGCAGCACCTGAGGACTGTGCTTCAGACTTTGAGAGAAAAGAAGTTATATGCCAAATATTCAAAGTATGAATTCTGGCTTGATTCAGTGGGATTTTTGGGCCATATAGTTTCGTGCGAGGGGATCAACGTAGATCCGAAGAAGATTGAGGCAGTGTAGAGTTGGTCCAGACCATCCTCAGCTACGGAGATCCAGAGTTTCCTTGGTTTGGCAGGGTATTACCGCTTATTTGTAGAGGGTTTCTCTTCTATTGCTGCACCTATGACCAAATTGACCCAGAAGGGTGCTCCATTCAGGTAGACCGAGGAATGTGAGGAGAGCTTCCAAAAGCTCAAGACAGCTTTGACTACAACCCCAGTGTTGGTATTACCTGCAGGTTCAGGGTCTTATACTATGTATTGTGATGCTTCACGTATTGGTCTCAGCACAGTATTGATGCAAGACGGTAGGGTGATTGCCTGCGCGTCTAGATAGTTAAAGGTATATGAGAAGAATTATCCGGTCCATGACCTTGAGTTAGCAGCTATTGTTCATGCCTTGAAGATTTGGCGGCATTATTTGTACGGTGTCCATTATGAGGTCTACACCGATCACCGAAGTCTACAACATCTGTTTAAACAGAAGGATCTTAATTTGCGGCAGCGGAGATGGTTGGAGTTGCTTAAGGATTATAATATCACCATTCTCTATCATCCCAGGAAGGCCAATGCAGTAGCCGATGCCTTGAGTCGTAAGGCGGAGAGTTTGGGAAGTTTAGCATATTTACCAGTAGCAGAGAGGCCTTTAGCCTTAGATGTTCAGGCCTTAGCCAACCAGTTTGTCAGGTTGGATATTTCCAAGCCAAGCCGAGTTTTGGCTTGTGTGGTTTCTCAGTCTTCTCTTTATGATCGTATCAGAGAGCGTCAGTACGATGACCCCCATCTGTTTGTCCTTAGGGACACAGTTCAACACAGTGATGCCAAGGAAGTCACTATTGGAGATGACAGTGTATTACGGATGCATGGTAGGCTATGTGTGCCTAATGTAGATGGTTTGTGTGAGTTGATTCTTCAAGAGGCTCGCAGTTCGCGGTATTCCATTCATCGGGGTGCTACAAAGATGTATTAGGACCTGAGATAGCACTATTGGTGGAGGCAGATAAAGAAAGACATAGTGGAGTATGCAACTCGGTGTCTCAATTGTCAGCAGGTAAAATATGAGCATCAACGGCCAGGTGGATTGCTTTAGAAGTTAGAAATTCCGGAGTGGAAATGGGAGTGGATCACTATGGATTTCGTTATTGGGCTTCCACGAACTCAGCAGAAGTTTGATGCAGTTTGGGTGATTGTGGATAGGCTGACCAAGTCAGCTCATTTCATTCCTGTGATGACTATCTATTCTTTCGAGCAGTTGGCTCAAGTCTATATTCGCGAGATTGTTAGACTTCATGGCGTACCTGTATCTATCATCTCTGACTGGGGTACACAGTTTACCTCACGGTTTTGGAGGGCTATACAGTGAGAGTTGGGTACTCGTGTGGATTTGAGTACAATATTTCACCCTCAGACAGACGGGAAGTCCGAACGCACTATTCAGATATTGGAGGATATGCTTCGTGCGTGTGTGATAGATTTTGGGGGTGTTTGGGATCAGTTCTTACCACTTGCGGAGTTTGCTTACAACAAAAGTTACCAGTCGAGCATTCAGATGGCTCCGTATAAGGCCTTATATGGTAGGCGGTGCAGGTCTCCAGTGGGTTGGTTCGATCCGGGCGAAGCTAGACTATTGGGTACAGACTTGGTTCATGGCGCCTTGGAAAAGGGTAAATTGATTCAGGATCGACTTCGTACAACCCAATCTAGACAAAATATTTATGCAGACAGGAATGTTCATGATGTTGCATTCATGGTTGGTGAGTGGGTCTAGCTCCAGATTTCGCCTATGAAGGGTATTATAAGGTTCGGAAAGAAGGGAAAGTTGAGCCCGAGGTATATCGAACCTTTTGAGATTCTTGAGAGAGTTGGAGAGGTGGCTTACAGACTTGCACATAATCTCTCTGCAGTTCATCTGGTATTCCATGTTTCTATGCTCCGGAAGTATCATGGCGATCCGTCTCATATGTTAGACTCCAGTTCAGTTCAGTTGGACAAGGATCTATCTTATGTTGAGGAACCAGTGGCTATTTTGGACAGGCGAGTTCGAAAGCTGAGGTCAAAGAACATTGCTTCCGTGAAGGTTCAGTGGAGGGGCCATCCGGTCGAGGAGGCGACTTCGGAGACCGAAAAGGATATGCGTAGCCATTATCCTCATCTTTTCACCACTTCAGGTATGTCTCCATGCTCGTTTGAGGACAAACGATTGTTTTAAGAGGGGGAGGATGTAACGACCCAGCCAGTCATTTTAAAAGTTGTAGCCCTATTCCCCTATTTATTGCTCATTATGTACTTTATAACTGATATCTGACTTGCCGGAGTAATTAGTTTAGGTCCGGTGAGGTTTTTGAATGAATTGCAACACTTAGTTCTAAGTTTTAAAGTTTAAGTTCAAATAGTGACCGGATGCCGACTTATGTGCAAACGACCCCAGAATAGAATTTTGATGATTCCAACAGCTCCGTATGGTGATTTTGGGCATAGGAGTGTGTTCGGATTTTTATTTGAAAGTCCGTAATTAAATTAGGCTTGAAATTGCTAAAATAGGAAATTTAAGTTTGGAAGTTTCACCGGAGAGTTGACTTTTTGATATCGGGATCGGAATCCAGTTCTAAAACGTTTCATAGCTCCGTTTGTCATTTATGACTTGTGTGCAAAATTTGAGGCTAATCAGACTTGATTTGATAGGTTTCGACATCGAATGTAGAAGTTGGAAATTCTTAAGTTTTATTAAGCTTGAATTGGGGTGTGATTTGTGATTTTAGCATTATTTGATGTGATTTGAGGATTCAACTAAGTTCGTATGATGTTTTAGGACTTATTGGTATGTTTGGTTGAGGTCCCGGGGGCGTCGGGTGAGTTCCGGATGGTTAACGGATCAAATTTGTACTTAGAACAATTGAAACTTGCTACTGCCTGCTGATGCAAGCACACCTGTGAATTTGGCTCGCAGGTGCGTGCTCGCAGAAGCGAGGGAGTTCTGTGCATCTGCGGAAGCGCAGATGCGGTCACGTGCATCGCAGGTGCGAAAACACTGACCAGATTACAAAACAGAGTGGTTCCGTCATTTTTGTCATTTTGGACATTCTTAACACGGTTTTGGGCGGTTTTTCAGAGAGAATTCATGGGAAACTTGAGGTAAGTCTCTTGTGATAATTTCTACACCATAATATTTAATTATCATCGAATAATCCGACTAGATTACATGTTTTGTGGTGTAAATCGGGGATTTGAACTTAGGGATTTGAAAATAAGATTTGAAGATTTGGAGGTCGGATTTTAGTCTTAGTATGGTTAGACTCGTGGTTGAATGGGCGTTCATATTTCATAATTTTCGCCGGATTTCGAGACATGAGCCCCACAGGCGATTTTTTGAGTTAATTTCGGATTTTTATTGAAAAATATAGTATTTTCTTATGGAATTCATTCTATAATTTTTGTTGATTGTATCGAATTATTTATGTCAAGATTCGAGTCGATTGGAGTCGGAAAATCGTGGAAAAGGCATACTACTTGATTAAATTGGAGCAAGTCGAGGTAAATGACTTGTCTAACCTTGTGTGAGGGAAATTTTCCCTAAGATTGATATTGATGTGATAATTGTAATGTGATGAAAGTCGTGTATACGAGGTGACTAGTGTGTACACGGGCTAAATGTGAAAGATTATGTTTTTAAATTGTGTAGATCACTGTTGCATATTAATTAAATCTTGTTATATTCTTCATCATTGATCTGATTTATATACTTTAAATTTGTTTGACTTTCTCAAGCTAATTGTTTTTACATGTTTAGCTGAAACTTAGTTTCTTTTATTCTGTGCATTATTTGAAGGTGGAATTTCTTTAATTTAAATATTATTAATATGAAGTATTTGATATTTTAAATTTGAAACTGAGGCAACGTATTAAAAAATTTTAAATATTATTTTTGCTGAGTTATTTAATTCCTGAATATTTTGTGAGATTTTGTTACTCATTGTGATTGAGCCATGAGCTTCTTGTCGTTGAAAATATTATTGATGTTGTTTATTTTGGCAACTTGAAATATTTGGGCACTTGAGGTGCAAATTGTGATATATTGTGATATTGATACACATGCGGTGGTATAAGGTATGGGTATTGAAACGCATGCGGTGAGATAAGGGTGGCTTGACATGCGTGGCTAGTAGGGTAACTACTAGAAGTCATGCGGTGTGATAAGGGTGGCTAAAACGCGGGATGATATTTTGAGAAAAAATATTTTTCTTTAAAATTAAATGTGAAGGCTCCCACGATGATATAAGAAAATGAGATATTGTGAATTTATTTATGTTTTGGGACTACGAGGCGGTACCTCGGGAGTGCCTTTGTTGATGTTGATTTATGGCCGCAATTGCCTTTGATTATTATTGTGATTTTCTTAAAGTTGAAAAGAATTCTGTTTTGTTTCCACGGGGTATTATTAGCCAGTATTTTGCGTAGTTAATTGGTGACATACTAGTTACTTGATTTATTTCCATTGTCATTTCATTTTTATTATATTGTTAAACATTTCACCTTGTCTTTTATTATTCCAGTAGGGCCTGATTTGACCTCGTCACTCCTCTACCGAGGTTAGGCTTGGTACTTACTGGGTACCGCTGTGGTGTACTCATACTACGCTTATGCACATCTTTTTGTGCAGATCCAAGCACATCCTACCAGTCCAGACATCGGTGAGCTACCTATGTACAGAGACTTCGAGGTATATCTACTAGCGTCCGCAGACTCCGGAGTCCCCTTCTATCATTATTATGTTGCTTCCTTATTTTTCTTAGACCCTGATATATATATATATATATATATATATATATATATATATATATATATATATATATATATATACATTGAGGATAAATTCTTAGAAGCTTGTGACTTATTTCTACCGAATTTTGGAATTTGAAATTATGTGAATTTGAACATTATTTATTTTAGATTTCTATTGTTATTCCGCATTGATAGGCTTACCTAGTCTTAGAGACTAGGTGTCATCACGACATCATATAGATGGAATTTGAGGTCGTGACAAATAAAATGGAAAGACTCCAAGGGACTGCGATGACCAAGCAATCCTACCTTGAATCCTTGCGATCATACTCAAATCTCTGTCCGAATCCGATATCTTCAATACCTGGCTTTGGACAAAAATGTGCAAAAGTATAGTATGAGTACACCACGGTTGATACCCAGTAAGTATCAAGACTAACCTTAGTGGAGTAGTGACGAGGTACATTCAAGACACTCACTAGTCAAATAGCATGTGCAATATAGCATACAAAAATAATAGAAAACAAATAGTAGTGATAGCAACACCAATCAACTAGTGATTTAAATAGCAAGGCAACATGAACACCATAAATATTGCTCAAACGAATAATAAACATAGGTACAACTAATTAATCAAGTCCTTCAAAATATACATATTTTATCTATAAGTTTTTCAATAAAAGTCTCTAGAATATAATCATTTTCAATAAATATATTTCGAATATAATTCCTTTAAATAAATATTTTTCCATTATAATTCTTTCAAATAAATATCTTTCGAATATAATTCTTTCAAATAAATATCTTCCGAATATAATTCTTTCAAGTAAATATCTTTCAAATATAATTCTTTCAAGTAAATATCTTTCAAATATACTTCTTTCAAGTAAATATCTTTCTATTATAATTCATTCAAATAAATATCTTTTGAACATAATTCTTTCAAATAACAGTCATCATGTGACACCTCATTTAACTTTCCTGGCGTGAGAAATATATTCAACATATCACATCAAATGGCACGGCAATATCTTCGTGCACTTATCTCATTCTCACCCAATATATATATGTAGATCAAATCAATTGGCACGGCAACACCCTTCGTGCATTTATATTTTTCTCACCGTGCATACATATAACAGTACCAACTAGGTGGGAGAAATACCAATAACAATAAAAGAAATAAAGTGGAGGCACACATGAAGGCATGAATAACATCTCAAGATAAAGGCATGAATGTATACATAACAAAACGATATCACAATATAATGTATGTCTCTCGTCCTCGCCTGCACGGAAACACCCTTCGTGCCATGAATATATGATAATATAAAAATAATGGCACGGTATCACCTTTCGTTCTTTTACTCTCATCCTAACCTGATAGTATAAATAAAATGGCACGGCATCACCCTTCGTGCTTTTACACTCTCAATTGCACGGCATCACCCTTCGTGAATTACACTCTCAAATGGCACAACATCACCCTCCGTGCTTTATACTCTCCCTCACATGATAATATAATTCAAATGGCACGGCATCACCCTTCGTGCATTACACTCTCAAATGGCACGACATCACCCTTCGTGCTTTAAAATCTTCCTTACCAAGCACATGTATATCATTAACAAGCAAGGTAGGAAGCATAAATAATATCAAGTAGAGTGTTTAAATCACAACACAATACAACAATTCATATCATAATTTGCCACTGACCACAACTAAATTCCAAATATGTAGCAGAATCAATATATTTCTCAACAAATAGCCCAAGGCTCCACACAACGTATATAAAACCTTAAAACAATCAACAGAGGTGAAAAATACTCAGTATAGGGAAACACCTTCATTAATCTAAATTCTTGATAATTATATTAACTCCTCAATTTAAACTTATTTAATAAATATTTGCAGATAAGGATTCCATCATGAATTTAATTTCAAGATAAATATCAAATCAACAAACACACGGAATTTATATAAAATCCAAGTGACAATAACACCAAATTACTATATAAAATACAAACTCGACAAATAAGGAATGAAGCGTGATAATTCAAGGATTTATCAAATGCCAACAATTATCCAATTTAATACATAAAAATGCCTAAAACTTTAAACTAATAAAATTTGCACATATAAGCCTAAGTACGTACTCGTCACCTCGCGTACACGACATCCAATCACACAATTTCCACATAAGACTCAATGCCTAAGGGGTAATTCTCCCACTAAATGTTAGGCAAGATACTTACCTTTTTCAAGTTATGCCGATATTTCAAAATTGCCTTCTTGCTCAAATTGACCTCCGGACTATTCAAATTTATCCAAATTAATTGTATATCTTTATTAAAATTCATCGGAAATAAAACTTCGACTTAAAAATTTATTCTAAAAATAAATAAAAGTCAACGCAGGGCCCGCCTCTTGGAACCCGACCGAATTTTTATGAAATCTGAACACCCATTTTGATATGATTTCAACCATACCAATTTTATCGAATTTCAATAACAAATCGTCCTCCAAATCTTGAATTTTCGTTTTTGGAAGATTTTGCCAAAATTTTGATTTCTTCCATTTAAATCCGAAATAAATGATGAATAAAATCATAGATTCATGAAATATAATCACTTTAGGATATAGAACGCTTACCCCAACCAAGTTTGTGAAAACTCTCTCCAGAATTGCCCTAATCCGAGCTACAAAAATCCTAATCAAAAATGGTAGAAAATGGGGTGAAATCCCATTTACAGAACTTAAGTTCTGTTTGCCCAGGTTTTTACCCTATGCGACCGTGTACATTGCTTCGCGATCGCGAAGCACATTTTTAGGTTGCCCAGCTTTTTCTCTACGCGAACGTGGCAGTGCTCTCGTGAACGCGAAGCACAGTTTCTTAGCCTTCCGCATTCGTGGACTACCTTGTGCGATCACGTAGTACAACATTTTGTGCTTCAGCTTCTGCCTCATTCCTTCTTCGCGAACGCGGCTTGGCCCTGGCATTCGCGGACCTCACTATGCAATTGCATAGTACAATTTCATTCGTGACCATTAAGCCTTCGCGATCGCGAACACAGTCACGCGATCGCATAGAAGGAAACAGTAGCGACAGGTTCAGCAATTTCATGGTTCCGAAATGCGTCGATCATGATCCGAATTACACATGAGCCCTCGGGGTTCCAAAACATATATGCACACCAGTCCAAAAACTTAATACAAACTCACTCGGGCAATCAAAACACCAAAATAACACCTAGAACTACGAATCAGACACCAAATCAAATGAAGTTTTTAAAAAAACTTTAGAATTTCTATTTTAATAACCGGACATCCGAATCACGTCAAACCAACTCCGTTTCTCACCAAATTTGGCAGACAAGTCATAAATATAGTAATGGAGCTATACCAATTTTCAGAATCAAAATCCGACCTCGTTATCAAAAATTCTACCTTCAGTCGATCTTTCCAAAATCTTCTATTTTTCAACTTTCGCCAAAATGCGTCGAATTGCCATACAAACTTCCAAATCTAAATCCGAACACACGCCTAAGTCCGAAATTACCATACAAAGCTATTTACATCATCAAACTTCTATTCCGGGGTCGTTTGCTCAAAAGTCAACTCTCTGATCAACTCTTTCCATTTAAGCTTCTAAATAGGAATTGTTCTTTCAATTTAATTCCTAATCTTCCGAAAAATCAAACTCGACCACACCCGCGAGTCATAATACATATTACGAAATTGATCAAGACCTTAAGTCACTGAATGGGGCGTTAATTCTTAAAACGACAAGTCAGGTCGTTACATTCTCCACCTCTTAAATATACGTTCGTCCTCGAACGTGTCAAGAATATTTTTGAGGATATTAAATTACTGAGTGTATTCTTACACACATACTCGTGGGTGATTCTACATTTCGTAATTTAACATGGGTCCGATAACACCATCTCAGTTGAGATTATTTCTTTTATTCATACTTATAAACTTTAAAACCAATTTCTTACACTCCAAACATTTTCAAAAGGCCTTATTTTCACATCAACGCACGATATTAGTCTCAACTAGCTATAGCAACTCGTGCTTACGCACACATCAACTTTCTTGATATTGTTGAAGTACTTCAAATTTTTTCCGGGGTGTTACTTTCTCCCCCACTTAGGATCATTCGCCCTTGAATGAGAAGCAGAGTCCACCCTCAAACACAAAACATAACTTATCTCTTCTTTCGCACGTCTCAATCCCCCAAATTTTACTAACTCACAAATCTTTCAGAAATTTCAGCAGAGTCTCCCCTGTAATTGGGCCTATCCACCTACCAGAGTAACACTAAAACAACTCCTAACAACATATCCACAACCCAACAAAGCACCACAATATATGTATCAATAACACTAATCTCAATATTACAAGCACTGCATTATCATAAGGATATCAGGACATGAAGCACATCATATGTATGCCCATCACCACATCTCTGGTCTTAAAAGTTGTTCATAATTAATTCCAGCATCATCAATTAACCTCATATTAACCAAAACCTCGTTTCAAATTTTCACAACACTGACAGCAAGACGTTAGGCATGAAGTCCTCATAACTATTTACCCGACTTAGCGAGTCACATTTAATGCCGCCTGGGCACTCACCTCGTAGGCTAAAACTCAATATTTTCCTCACAATTATGGATAAATATGCACAAAAATACATAAAAGAATTATCAAATAAGCCTAACAAGAATGACTCCTTATTAATAATATAGTACAAGTTTTAATTTCACAAAGGGAGAATTTAAACACATAAACTTTCATCACAAGGATCTTGTCCTTATATAACTTTCACCGCAGCTTGTAGTCCAATTTAAATATTTCACATCATTTTAAAATGCGAGGATCTCGTCCTCAACTCTGAATCACAAATATTTTGCACATTGTGCCAACTGAAATTTTTAATTTCCTTTCTTTCTTCCTTTCAATAAATTTCGTAAATAATTTATTTTTTCTCAACACATAATGAACCCTCATACCGGTAGGGCATATAATTCATAAAATTGAATTCAATTATTCCGAAATTACATTGAAACTCACTGTAGAGAATAATAGAAAGTCACATTTGGACTCAGAGCCCATAATAATATACAAGACAAAAATGATACATACGGACTAACACCATAAAATCTCCCAACAGGGATAAACACGAGAGTGGAGTACAAATTCACTAATCCACCATATGTAAGGAGCATGAAAGGAGTTTTCACCTCGATAATCGGAATCGAATCAAAATAAGAATGGTGCTCCTTTTTATTATAAATTAAATCATACCTGTAACTACACCATCTGGTGTATCGGCCTCAGTCAATTTATAGCAATTATATCAACGGGTCGGGCCTCCACCTCTTAGACGCCCTCTACCCGCCTATCCTCCACCCCTAACTGGCTATGCACGTGGAGTATTAACTGGAATAAAGCTTGTAGCCTGAGTGTTCTGATAAAATCCACCCCTCCCAAGTTTGGGACAATTTCTCTTGATGTGTCTAGTATCACCACTCTCATAACAACCCCTCTGCGGGCGCGGCTTCTCATAATGAATCTCTACCGGATAAATGGAATAACCACTATAAGAATCTCGTACTGGTGGTGCCGGCTTCTCATATTGACATCATCAAAGTTTTATTCCGGGGTTGTTTGCTCAAAAGTCAACTCTCCGATCAACTCTTTCCATTTAAGCTTCTAAATAGGAGTTGTTCTTTCAATTTAATTTCGAATCTTCCGAAAAATCAAATTCGACCACACCCGCGGGTCATAATACATATTACGAAGCTGCTCGAGACCTTAAGTCACTGAACGGGGAGTTAATTCTTAAAACGACAAGTCGGGTCATTACAAATTAGAATTATACCATAAGTGAAATTCCTCTACTATTTAAAGAGGGGTTCTAATCATTTGTAACACACATTGTTCACAAATATCAAAGCAATATAATTCTCTTTCTCGTTTATACTATTGTTCATCAACTTGTTATATTTTAGTTGTTCTTGCATCAACCAGTTCGAGGGTATCCAAACTCGAGGGTTGAGTTCCATTCTAATACTGGTTTGCTTTACTTTATAGTTCATTTCTATTATTAATCTTCATATTTATCAATTGATATTAAGTGAAATCACGTGTCCTTAGAATCACATTATAAGTTTAATTGTTATCCAATTTTAAGGGTAAACAAAATTAACAAACACAAATTGCTTCTTATCAAAAGTATTTTGTTAAATAAGCTGATTTTAGAAGCTTAGCCGCACATACTATTAATGACATCCTGGAGATTGGAGATTGGAGAAGGTTTCAAGGATTTGATTATTGTTGATTCAAGTGGTATTTGAGTTGGATTTAAGATATTTTGAGAAAATTTGATCCCTATCTATCATAGTTGTTAGACGGTTCATATTAGCCTCTAATCTTGCATTCTCATCAATATCATCATCAATGACATGATATTATAAACATTTACTATGATCCAACTCACTTTCTCACCTTTTATTAACTAAATGTATGCGATCAGAAGCATGCATCTCGTAACCAAACTAAACTATGGCATTAGCAGTTCTATCTATTCCTTCACTAGTATGAGTATTTGTTTTGGGTAGCAAATTAACACTCGGTACGTAAGAACAGATTTAAAATAAAACGACGACAAACTCTAGTAAAAATCATGAAATTGTATACATTTATAGTAAGAATAATCTAACAAATGTTATCAAACAAATTACAAAAGCGAAACATATAAATTGCGCTCTTAAGTTGTCCAGAACGTCCAAATAAACGCCTCAACCGACCCCATCTCTCCTTTAAATGAGTCAGTTGAGGTGTCTGTCTGGTCGTTGTGCACAACTTTAAGTCTTAAGGATAGAAAAGCTTTGCAAATAAAAGCTCATTCCAAACATCTTGAATTCCAGGCACACACCAATGTATACAATCAGCATAGCTTACAGGGTTTGCTCGTTCTTCTTGACATAAAGGTCCCCATCTCTCCTTGTAAATTGATGTGTGTGCATCCTTTCGTGGCATTGATAGTTGAGTGATGTTGAGAAATGTAATTGGCACTTTGGATTTACCAAATTCTTCACCAATAACTTGCATTATGCTTTTTCTACTATCTGATCCCCAGTAATTCGGATCGTCTATCATTTTTGTTTCATTATAACAGTTGCCATTTGGATCTCCTCCCCACTCTTTGCTCCTAATAATAGGAAAAATAATTTTGTTAGTAGTACTGATAGACTCCAAAATTTAGACGTGATGGATTCCGAGTTAAGAGATAGGATTTTGAAATGTATATCTAACTCTCTATCTATGTTTCTCGTTTACACGTGTCCATAAGGCTTGACCTCGAAGCAATAGGTTCTATCGAAGTTGGATCAGGTGGAGCTAGGTATGAGTTCGGTAAAAACCTAGTAACTTTGGTCCAAACTTTATATTTATCTTAAAATTTTCATTGATATATACAAATTGTTAATTAAGAAATCAGTAACATAAAAGGACTAGAGACTCCAACTCATAAGTTTCAAATCCTGATTCCGCCTCTGCCAGTAACAAAAGATAAATCAATCAACCAATCGAATATCTCTCAATGGTAAACTAGTTGAAATCGACTATATATATGAAATTTTTATAAATTTGGCTTATTTGGCATCCTAATAGTAATGCTAATATTATGAAAGTTTGTACAGTCAAATCACCTTACCATGCATGAGAAGGTGACATGCTGGTAAAAAAGACCCTATTTCGTTTTGGATCCACATTTCCCTTTATCCACCTCAGTAAATTCTCCATCGCCATACCATAAGCATCTTCAGTTGGCACATCTGCTATGTGTTTTATATTATCATCAAATGTACCATTCCTGCGTGAAATATAAGAGTTTAGTTTTAGAGATCTATAGCAAAGAAGAAAAGAATGTTAATGTAAGAAGAAAATGTTATGTTAAATTTACAGAATCTTGAATGTACGGCCTGTCATCCACCAAATATAGGTATTGAACACCATTATATCGACTCCTTTCCAATTTTGCCCATGGGTATTTATTGAATCTTTTCGAACAATTCGATCAGGTACCCTGTGCTTTCCAGGACTATCTGCATTTGATTCTAGAAGAAATGGTGCCCAATAGAATTCAATTGTCGCATTGTAATTCTGAGTTGCGAATCCAAGTTAAATGTTAGTAGTGAATCCAAGTTAACTATTAGTACTACAATTTGCATGCAATTGAATAGTAGTGCTCAAATGGTGTAATATAAGTATGAGTTTGAGATTATGCAGTGTAAAAACTATTTATATGTATTCCAAGTCACTTAAAAGATATATATTTGCAGGTAATTCTCTACATTTTCAGCAATGACTTCAAGAGCTGGCAGCAAAAGATGTTTTTCTATCTGACCACACTCAATTTGCAGCGATCTAATAATTAAGTGCAGTTTTGGTTCCTCGATTATTGGTAAATTCTGAATGGTCCTTGTAATATTTAGCAGCTTTTTTTAAAGCATATTTAGCCTTCAATCAGTTAAACTATATGCTTTTGGCCGCTCTATATAGAAATATGTTGTGTTTAGGCTATTTTTGAGTAATATCAGTCTCAAATATGGAGTAACAACATAAATTTTACATATTGGTGACTGCAGTTTAACATCTAGTAATTTGTGATTTTATGAATATTCATAATTAGCGGATGACTAAAAGTTCACCTTGCAATTAATTGAAGGTCAAATATAGTTACCAGTTATATAGCAAATTAGCAATGCTGAAAATAAGATTGTTTTTTTAATATTTGAGCAGTAACCTATAATGAATGATAATTAACCAGATCTAACAGGTCAAATTCCATTAATAGTACAAAAACTCAGTGTGTGTACCATACCTTGGCTGTGAAAATGGTAAATGAATCAACTTTATGGAGGGATTTGGCGTCATTTGGTATGATTTTATGAACGAGGCAAACCAAGGAAATGAATTGGCCTCTATTTAAGGAATCACCTACAAACATCATCCTCTTTCCTCGAAGAGTTTCGAGCATCAAAGATGCATCGAATCTGTCGAGATAATATAATATTAATTTTTACACTGTCAATACATAAAAATTATAATCGTGTAATGATATAATTGATAGAGAGTAATATTTGGGTAAAGAAAATGTTACACACCTTGGAATAAGACAATTATGAGGTTGCCATCTCCAATAGAGATAATCCTTGTCTGGCCTGCCATGTTCTTGGCAAGTCTGCTGAGGAAGTAAATATGGACATTCTGATTCCTCATATAAAGGCCGACTTGACTCATCCCAAACCCAATTTCCACTGAATAAATCGCACTCTTTTTCAGCTTCTCCAATTGCAAATGGCAACTTATCCTTGTTCTTCTCTAACACAACAACAAAGTTAACAACTTAGGATTAGAAAAACACGAATATTCCTCAAGAAAATGGAATTAACTTAATACATATTGAGGAGGGATCAACCCGGCCTACAAAACATCTCGCATTCACGTAGGGTCCGGGGAAGGGCTGCACCTTAAGGGGTGTGATATAGACAACCTATCCTAATGCAAGGAGTAGTGACTACTTCCATGGCTCCAACCCGTGACCTATAGGTCACACGGAGACAACTTTACCGTTGTTTCAAGATTTTCCTTCTTAATACATATTGAGGGTGTGTTAATTTTCAGGTTACTAATATCACTTATTATGAATTATTACCGATAACTACATTTTAAGTGATACATTAGTGTAAACTTCTTTTACGTTGTTAGTGTATAGAAATTAAAATCCAAGAAAATTAATACCAAAAAAATAGGGGGTGTTGATCAACTTACTTGTAGGTTTTGGAGTTGGCCAAATCAAGTTGGCTAAGGATGTGACTGATGGCGAAGATGGAAGAAGAAAGGCTGAATAACTAATCAAAAATACAACCAAACTTAGTAATAAGAAGAGATAATGATAAAAACGAGTTTTTCTGAAGAGGGGCAAAGAAGGAGGCAATTCCATCTATTGAATCTTTGTCCTCTCTTTCTCTCTTCCCAAATTTTTTTTAACATTAGCAGTATGTCTAAGTGACAAAAATATTACAAATTTGAAGTTAAACGAAGGGTCTTTTCTAAAAAAATTTCTTGGGTTTATGTAATAGCCTCTAGCACGATTTAAACATTGATAAAAAGGGAGTTGAATCAGATTCACTGTCTTTAAACTAGATCATCTTACTTTCCAAATTAAGCCATAATAATTAGTGTGAAACGATATCAATAATTCCTCTTCCCACATTATTCGTCGTTGAATATTTTCCTACTCACGGCCTCACTAAACATAGAATGTAATTTCCACCTTTATTTTGTTCCAATTATGAATATAAGAACCAATAATAAATTGTGATGTTATCAACACTTTATATCTTATGTTCTATATGTTGTAAGGTAAATTGAACCTAAGGCTAAAATTCTTTAAAACACTTTAGTTGAAAGGGTATCCAACATAGTACTTTAAATTCACATTTAATGTATCGCATTGGATTACCTTTATAAACTATAAATATATATATATATATGGATATCTTTTAATGTGATATATTTTACAAGTCAAAATATACAGATAATAGGGTCAGATCGAAGAACCTTGCTCCAAATCCAAATTTGTTCAAGTGGGCTGTATGAAAAAAGTCTGTAGGCAAGTGTTAGCATGAGCACAAATATCATTCTATTTATGACTTTAAAGATGGTTTATTTTTTAAATTTAGTTGAGATAGTATACGGTCGAAATAGATTTCGGCCTTCCTACGTTCGATCGAGTTCGAGTGTTAAGAAGTCGGAATGAGATTTTGGGAGTGAGCTCTGAGGTCGGTACTAACAAACCTCGAACCCGAAGGTCGCTCGAGGAGGCGGCTCGATAATCCTATCGAGCCCGTGACCGAATCGATCCGCAAGGCACTGCTTCGAGGTCGGAAATGCGCGACGCCCATCTCGAAGGTCGAACTCGATCCAAGACCGAAGGGCCCGACCCAGTAACGAGTTCGAGCTAGTATCAAGCTCACAGACAAGAGCCGTTACAACTACACCAAGAAAGAGAATCTTTGCGGGAATCAAGGAAGAGACAAGTCATTATAGGTCTTCCACTATATATTTTATTTTATTATTTTTTGGTAATGACCCTCTTTTATAAAAGGGGGAATCCTTGTAAACTAGAGGAGATTGAACATAAAAAAGATCACTTCCTCTAGATATTGATAGTAATCCCCTTGTGCTTGTTTTACTTATTCATTCTTTTTGCTTATTATTTTCGTTCTTACAGTCAACAATACACATATTTCCATTTCTCTACGCGATTTATATCAAATTGTATCGCATATCCTTAGAACCATCCACAAATCTAACGTTATCCGATTTTTCTGGTAAACAGTTTGGCGCCCACCGTGGGGCGAAGGGTAACAGTGATTTTTTGATATAAACCTAAAGTACACGCCAGTTTGTAACTTCAAATCAGCAATGGCTTCGCCTATCGACCACGAAGCCGGCCTTCAAGATGAAACCAACAAATTGGCACCCGGGGCTGGAAGGCCACTCGATGAAGGCGCTGAGGCTCGAATCGAAGCACCCGAAATTCGAGCCGAAGTATCATTGGATGTCAATTCACAAATAGCTCTAGAGGCGAATCAGCATTCCGAACCGGAAAGGAGCATTCATGGTGGTACTCGATCCGTAGCTCGAGACACCCATAACGTGGAGGAGATCGGAGTCAGCTTACGGATGATCTTCGAGATGTTACAAGCCCAACAAATAGCGATAGCTCAGTTGCAGAGCCAAACTCAGGTACAAAGCAGGCCGGAGCCTAATCCGCTTCGAGAAGTCACCCACAAAACGGAACCAGCCATAGAGAAGCCAAATGAGCAAGAATCGGGGACTACTCTTGAAATTACTAAATTGCCCGAGGAACTCACAAAACGAGTCGAAACCAACGATAAAAAAGTAAAAACATATAATTCCAAGGTCGACCAGATCTCGGGGGCTCCACCAATGATAAAAGGGCTAGATTCGAAAAAATTTATTCAAAAGCCTTTTCCCTCGAGTGCAGCCCCAAAACCAATTCCCAAAAAATTTCGTATGCCCGAAATACCCAAATATAACGGAACGACCGACCCCAACGAGCACATCACTTCTTACACGTGTGCCATCAAGGGAAATGATTTGGAAGATGATGAGATCGAATCTATATTATTAAAAAAATTCGGTGAAACCCTGTCAAAAGGGGCAATGATATGGTATCATAATTTACCATATAACTCCATTGGTATCGTAAAAGCTCATGCCGGAGCCATAAATGTCGAAACCAGAAAGTCAGACCTGTTCAAGGTAATGCAAAAGGATAACGAGATGCTAAGAGAGTTCGTAGCTCGTTTTCAAATGGAATGAATGGATCTGCCACCAGTCACAGACGATTGGGTTGTTCAAGCTTTCACTCAAGGTCTAAATGAGCGGAGCTCGAGGGCTTCGCGGCAGCTGAAGCAAAATCTGATCGAGTACCCAGCTATTACTTGGACCGATGTACACAATCGATATCAATCCAAAATAAGAGTCGAAGATGACCAGTTGACTTCTAGGACCATTACGAAAAAGAAAAAGTCGACCAGAGATCGATACCAGCCATATAGCAGAAACAATACTACTGCTGAGTATCCGAGGCCTCTTTAAAATCAACCTCGTACACAGGGAGGCTTTATCATTGAACGCATCTGTGATGATTATCAAGTTCGGTGCAAAGGAAGTTATTTCGTTATTTCATGACAAACAGTGTCTCAATGGAAAATGTTGTAAGGGTCAAACGGTCAAAACGAACCATGCTTATATAGTTGGCCCGAGCCCTGACGCAAAACATCAACCCATGTATAATGACCTGCAAAGAAAGCTCTCCTCCTTACCGATATTCTATGTTCAAGATTTATTATGCAAACAGGATCGAGTTCGAATCATTCACTCGATTGCCAAGCCTACGGGCTACCTTTATTTCGAGTTCGAGCAATCACTCACTCGACCATTAAGCCTACGGGCTACTTTTAACTATTACGCCTACGGGCTACATTACATCGAGTTCGAATCATTCACTCGATTGCCAAGCCTACGGGCTACCTTTATTTCGAGTTCGAGCAATCACTCACTCGACCATTAAGCATACGGGCTACTTTAACTATTACGCCTACGGACTACATTGCATCGAGTTCGAATCATTCACTCGATTGCCAAGCCTACGGGCTACTTTTATTTCGAGTTCGAGCAATCACTCACTCGACCATTAAGCCTACGGGCTACTTTAACTATTACGCCTACGGGCTACATTGCATCGAGTTCGAATCATTCACTCGATTGCCAAGCCTACGGGCTACCTTTATTTCGAGTTCGAGCAATCACTCACTCGACCATTAAGCCTACGGGCTACTTTAACTATTACGCCTACGGGCTACATTGCATCGAGTTCGAATCATTCACCCGATTGCCAAGCCTACAGGCTACCTTTATTTCGAGTTCGAGCAATCACTCACTCGACCATTAAGCCTACGGGCTACTTTAACTATTACGCCTACGGGGTACTTTAACTATTACGCCTACGGGCTACATTGCATCGAGTTCGAATCATTCACTCGATTGCCAAGCCTACGGGCTACCTTTATTTCGAGTTCGAGCAATCACTCACTCGACCATTAAGCCTATGGGCTACTTTAACTATTATGCCTATGGGCTACATTGCATCGAGTTCGAATCATTCGCTCGATTGCCAAGCCTACGGGCTGCCTTTATTTCGAGTTCGAGCAATCACTCACTCGACCATTAAGCCTACGGGCTACTTTAACTATTACGCCTACGGGCTACATTGCATCGAGTTCGAATCATTCACTCGATTGCCAAGCCTACGGGCTACCTTTATTTCGAGATCGAGCAATCACTCACTTGACCATTAAGCCTACGGGCTACTTTAACTATTACGCCTACGGACTACATTGCATCGGGTTCGAATCATTCACTCGATTGCCAAGCCTACGGGCTACCTTTATTTCGAGTTCGAGCAATCACTCACTCGACCATTAATCCTACGGGCTGCTTTAACTATTATGCCTATGGGCTATATTGCATCGAGTTCGAATCATTCACTCGATTGCCAAGCCTACGGGCTACCTTTATTTTGAGTTCGAACAATCGCACACTCGACCATTAAGCCTACGGGCTACTTTGACTATTACGCCTACGGGCTACATTGCATCGAGTTCGAATCATTCGCTCGACTGCCAAGCTTACGGGCTACCTTTATTTCGAGTTCGAGCGATCACTCACTCGACCATTAAGCCTACGGGCTACTTTGACTATTACGCATGCGGGCTATATTGCATCAAGTTCGAATTATTCACTCGATTGCCAAGCCTACGAGCCACCTTTATTTCGAGTTCGAGCAATCACTTACTCGAGCATTAAGCCTACGGGCAACTTTGACTATTACGCCTACGGGCTACATTGCATCGAGTTCGAATCATTCACTCGATTGCCAAGCCTACGGGCTACCTTTATTTCGAGTTCGAGCAATCACTCACTCGACCATTAAGCCTACGGGCTACTTTGACTATTACGCCTACGGGCTACATTGCATCGAGTTCGAATCATTCGCTCGATTGCCAAGCCTACGGGCTACCTTTATTTCAAGTTCGAGCAATCACTCACTCGACCATTAAGCCTACGGGTTACTTTAACTATTACGCCTACAGGCTACATTGCATCGAGTTCGAATCATTCGCTTGATTGCCAAGCCTACGAGCCACCTTTATTTCGAGTTCGAGCAATCACTTACTCGAGCATTAAGCCTACGGGCAACTTTGACTATTACGCCTACGGGCTACATTGCATCGAGTTCGAATCATTCACTCGATTGCCAAGCCTACGGGCTACCTTTATTTCGAGTTCGAACAATCACACACTCGACCATTAAGCCTACGGGCTACTTTGACTATTATGCCTACGGGCTACATTGCATCGAGTTCGAATCATTCGCTCGACTGCCAAGCTTACGGGCTACCTTTATTTCGAGTTCGAGCGATCACTCACTCGACCATTAAGCCTACGGGCTACTTTGACTATTACGCATGCGGGCTACATTGCATCAAGTTCGAATCATTCACTCGACTGTTAAGCCTACGGGCTACATTTATTTTGAGTTCGAGCCATCACTCGCTCGACTATTACGCCTACGGGCTACATTATTTTGAGCAAAACTACTCATTTCTTCGAATTAAAACAAACACTTGACTATTTAAGCTGAAGGACGCTCGAACCCGATAAAGCAAAGGGGACTACCCACGAGGCCCGAAGGCAACAGAGATTTAAATTCAAACTGTCTATTTAGTTTGAAAGGCCATTTCTCTTCAAAAAAGAAGAAGAAAGATTTGTATTTACAAAAGTTTTGTACAGAAGCGGCGAAAACGCCATTAGAAGTTATCCGATTCAAAGCATGTTAGGCCTCGTTGAAAAGACAGGAAGTCCCTCCGCATTCATCACTGATTGGTCTTCTTCGGTCACCAAAGATCGATGGTAACTGTCAATTCCCACCGGGGAAGAAAAAATTCGGGTATCCTGGATAAAGTCGGGGACTATAAAGACGCATAAGATGATCGAGCATTACATACGTCATGGTCGGGATCGATAAAAACATCAGTGTATATCTGATCGAGCTGCTGGGAAAGCATCAGATAAAAACATCAGTGTATATCTGATCGAGCTACTGGAAAATCATATCGTTTCTCGTGACATCCTTTTCCGAGAAACGAGGGGACTATCTGTATACGGTCGAAATAGATTTCGACCTTCCTACGTTCGATCGAGTTCGAGTGTTAAGAAGTCGGAATGAGATTTTGGGAGTGAGCTCTGAGGTCGGTACTAACGAATCTCGAGCCCGAAGGTCGATCGAGGAGGCGACTTGATAATCCTATCGAGCCCGTGACCGAATCGATCCGTAAGTCACTGCTTCGAGGTCGAAAATGCGCGACGCCCATCTCGAAGATCGAACTCGATCAAAGACCGAAGGGCCCGACCCAGTAACGAGTTCGATTTAGTATCGAGCTCACAGACAAGAGCCGTTGTAACCACACCAAGAAAGAGAATCTTTGGGAGAATCAAGGAAGAGACAAGTCATTATGGGTCTTCCACTACATATTTTATTTTATTATTTTTTGGTAATTACCCTCTTCTATAAAAGGGGGAATCCTTGTAAGCTAGAGGAGGTTGAACATAAAAAAGATCACCTCCTCTAGATATTGATAGTAATCCCCTTGTGCTTGTTTTACTTATTTATTTTTTTTACTTATTATTTTCGTTCTTGTAATCAACAATACACATATTTCTATTTCTCTACGCGATTTATATTAAATTGTATCGCATATCCTTAGAACCATCCACAAATCTAACGTTATCCGATTTTTTCGGTAAACAGTGATAGAAGAGATGAATTTTCAGTGTGTATGTTATAAAGTTTATTCAATAAATTGATGAAATTGCAAATATAAATGCTAACAACTGAGGACTAACCATTCTTGAAAGTTGTCAAGATAACAAACGCCCATGTTCTAGCTTTTACAATAGTGTATCTCGTAGGGTTTTTGTATTCTAAGCAAAGTCAAGAATATAATTGGGTCATTGTTTTCACTATTAAAAAATAGCAAGACCGTCAAATCAGTCGAAAATCGGTCGGAAAATGTATTTTTCCTGACGGATTTTCGACTGAAAAGGGTAAGTCAGAAAATATGTGATCGCAATATATTTGCGACAGAATCCGTCGAAAATTTGTGACGGATTCAATCACAAACTGAAAAATACAGGTACATTTGAATTTAAGCCATTTACGACCGAATTGGTCGCTAAATTTGAGAGTGATTCAGTCGCTGACCAGAATAAAAAAAATAAATACAAATTAAAAGTTTCGACTGATTCCGTTGAAAAATTAAATAATAAAATTAATTTTTAATTAAATATTCTGACTGAAACAGTGGTACATATTGAGTATTAATTAATTAAAAAATTTTAAAAATTCTCAATTTGCGACTGAATCAGTCAAAAATCTGGGTAATTTCTAGTGGAATTTGTGACTGATTCCGTCGCAAATCAGAGAAATTTTTAGCAGAATTCTGCTGTATTTTTAATTACACCACCTGCCAAATAAAACAGCCAACCAAACACCTAACAACCAACCAAACACCTAGTATAACAATTCAAATCCAATATTTACTACAAAACGAACAATAATATTTGTAACAATTCAACCAACTAATCAAACAACCAACTATCAAACAACATAAATTAATCATGTTTCTAACTTGAACTCTAAAATATTCAAATAGCCTAGTCAGACTCAGTTTCCTCCTCAGACTCAGACTCAGACTCCATTGCAGCTTGACTGTCTTTCTTGTTTTTCTTTTTTAACGATTTTGTTTCTTGATTTACTATTGGATACATACAATTATACTACTTTTGGCACCGCTTTTGCCGGCTCCAAACCACCCCATATATGTCTTTGAAAACCACTCGAGAGATAGAAAATGTGGAAGACGAAAAATGTACCTTTAATTCACTATGATGGGAAAACTTATCTGTTATAATTAATTAAATATACTTACTAATATACATAATTCAAAAGATTTATACTATGGTTATTACCGTTTACTTTTGTCTTTCAATTCATGTATTTTCCAAATAAGATTAAATCTGATTTTTTATTTCAACCTTACCGTATATAATTTTGATACATGTGAATATATAATTTCTTCAAATATTTTCCCAACATCTACACTACCAAATTCCACAAAATATGAAAATGGTTCTGGACTTCTGGTATAGGAAAGACACTAAGACATTGGTAATTTCATAATTCTCCATTGTAGACGTTATAAAGTATGATCCTTCTATTTAGGATAGTCTCATATTAACATTTTAGAACAAAAAGAATAAGCAAAATTTTAAATATTTTGACCGAAAAGAAGGTGTTTTTGATGCTCTGCCATAAGGAACTACTTCTATAGCTAATTTATACATACTATTTTGTTAAATTAATGCACAAAAAAAAAAAACAAAGGAAAACGACTAATGGATCTGCTGCCGGACCACCACCAAAGTGGAGATAAGCCGTCGGATTCCTGCACCAAAAACGAGTTAAACAACTTGGAGAAACAATATTGTGTGTGGGGGGGGGGGAGGGGTGGCTGGATAGAGGGGAAGGGAGCGGGTGAGGGAGAAGGAGAGGGAGAGGGAGAGTGAGAGTATCACGGCCCGAAATTCCACCACATGCGTCGTACTAATGGCACTTCGTTTCTAAGACTAGGTAAGCCGATTATAACAACAACAGAAGCCATTTGTTTTTAAAACATATAATTTAATACAAGTGTCGAAACCAAAAGTGAAAACAAATATAAACAACCTCCCAAGATTGGTAATACTGAGTCACGAAGTCTAACTGAATACATGGAATAATCTCGAGGACCGAATATACAATACTGTTCGAATGAGAAATTAACAGTACGATAAAATGAAAAAACTCCAAGAGACAGTGACGAATAGGCAGCTCTATCTTAAATCCTTGCGATCACACTCTAACTTTGTCCAAGTCTGATATCTTCAATACCTGGCTCTACACAAAAATATGCAGAAGTGTAGTATGAGTACACCACAGTCGGTACCCAGTAAGTATCAAGACTAACCTTCGTGGAGTAGTGACGAGGTACAGTCAAGACACTCACTAGTCTAATAACATGTGCAATATAGTATACAAAAATAATAGAAAACAAATAGCAGTGATATCAACAATAATCAACTAGTGATGTAAACAGCAAGGCAACAAGAACTCCATAAATATTGTTCAAACAGATAATGAACACAAGTACAACCAATAATCAAGTCCTTCAAAATATACATCTTTCATCTACAAATTCTTTTTCAATAAAAATCTCTAGAATATAATCCTTTCCAATAAATATATTTCGAATATACTTCCTTCAAATAAATATTTTTCAAATATAATTCTTTCAAATAGATATCTTTCGAATATAATTCTTTCAAATAAATATCTTTCGAATATAATTCTTTCAAATAAATATCTTTCGAATATAACATTCTTTCAAATAAAAGTCACTTTGTGACACCTCATTTCATAATCATAAAATACGGGTCTCAACCCACTTTCATATTTCCACGGCACCTCGTGCCCATATTTAAATCATCATTTGCACGGACAGTTCACGTGCCAATAATAAAAACCATTATAATTTCCTCCGACATCTCGTGCCCACATTTCATATCTGTTGCGGCGTGCAACCCGATCCCATATATTATTAATCATATCTGTTGTGGCGTGCAACCCGATCCCATATAATATTAATCATATCTATTGCGGCGTGCAACCCGATCCCATATAACATTATCAGCTAGACAATAGCCACGAGCTCACGATTTCAACATAGATCAGACTATTATCAAGTTTACAGAAACAACAAGACAAGTTGCAAGATATAAGGATAAACATAAGGAAAATTACAACATCACATAAAAATCACCAACACAATAATCCACATCATCACATATCAATTACCAACACCATAACCCCACATCATCACATATCATCCCTGACAATAACCACCCTTATCTCTCTTATAGCCACCCTTATTACTCCTGTAATAGCTTTCCTTATCCCTCCGCTCCGACAATATCAATAGCCACCCTTATCGCTCCTATAGCCGCCCTTATCGCTCCGTATAATAGCCACCCTTATACCCACATAATATCAACATTGGAATGCCACCCTTATATCCTCATAATAATAACTCAAATCACACAACAATTTACACGGACTATTATTATGATAACACAACACAATCAATTCATATCACAATTTGCCCAATGACCACAACCAATTCCAAAGATATAGCAAATCAATAAATTTCTCAACAAATATCCCAAGGCTCCACACAACGTATATAAAATCTCAAAATAACAATACAGATGGAAAAGTAACTCAGCATAGGACAACGCCTTCATTAATCCATATTTTAATAAATATAAATTAATGCCTCATTTTAAACCTTTTTTAATAATTATTTGCAGATAAGGATTCCATAATGAATTTAATTCCAAGAAAATTATCAAATCAACAACACACGGAATTCACATAAAAATCCAAGTGACAATAACACAAAATTATCATATAAAATACAAAATCGACAAACAAGGAATGAGACATGACAATTCAAGGATTTACTAAGTTCCAATAATTTTTCCAATTTAATACATAAGGGCGTCTATGAATTTCAACCGATGTAATTTGCACATATAAACCAAGTATGTACTCGTCACCTTGCGTACACGGCTTTCAATCACACAATTTACACATAAGACTCAATGCCTAAGGGGTAATTTCTCCCACTCAAGGTTAGGCAAGATACTTACCTTTTTGAAGTTATGCCGATATTCCAAAATAGCCTTCTTGCTTGAATTAATCTTCCGAATAACTCAAATCTATTCAAATTAATTGTATAACTTTATTAAAATTTATCGGAACTAATTCCGGATAATATAACGTCAACTTAAAATTTTATTCTAAAAGGTCAACCAAAAATAAATGCGGGGCCCGCCTCTCGAAACCTGATAGAAGTTTTACGAAATTCGAACACCCATTCTAATACGATTCCAACCATACTAATTTTATCAAATTTCAATAACAACTCGACCTCCAAATCTTAAATTTTCGTTTTTAAAAAAGTTTTGCAAAAACCTTGATTTCTTCCATTTAAATCCGAAATAAATGATGAATAAAACCATGGATTTATGAAATATAATCACTTTCGGATATAGGATACTTACCCAAGTCGAAGTCGTGAAGAACTCCTCCAAAATCGCCCCAAAACCGAGCTCCAAAAATCCAATCGAAAATGGCGAAATGATCATTTTTGGTCCTTTATGTTTCTGCCTAGTTCCGCTTCTGCGGACAGATTTGCGCATCTGCAGCCTCACTTTTGCGAGCCAAAATGCGCATTTGTGAAGTCCCAATATCCACTGTCCAACAGGAGCTCGCATCTACGGAAGAAATTGTGCATCTACGATGTCGCTTCTACGACAAAATGGTCGCTTCTGCGATCACACCCACTGCTGCCAGCTTCCGCTTCTGCGTCTTCTTTCTCGCTTCTGCGATCCCGCATGTGTGGGAATTGCTTCACACCTGCAACCACTGTCATGTCCCTTCCCATTTCGCTTCTGCGGTGCAAGGCGTCGCTTCTGCGATGAAGCTTCCGCAGAAGCGAAAATATCAACTGCTGCCCAGAAATTCCAGCAGCTTTCTTCAAGTCCAAATTGATCCGTTAACTACCCGAAATCCACCCGAGGCCCTCGGGACCTTAACCAAATATACGAACATGTCCTAAAATACAATACAAACTTAGTCGAGACTTCAAACCACGTCAAACAATGCCGAAATTACGAATCGCGCCTCGAATCGAATTATGAGTTTTCAAATCTTCCAACTTCTATATTTTTCGCCGAAATGTATCAAATCAATCCGGAATGACTTCGAATTTTGCACACAAGTCATAAATAACGTAATGGAGCTGTTTTAATTTCTGTAATTAAAATCCGACCTCGTTATCAATCAATCTACTTACGGTCGAATTTATGAATATTTCAAGAACTTCAATTTCCAACTTTTCGCCAAAATATACCGAATTGTCATACGGACTTCCAAATCCAAATCCGGACATATGCCTAAGTCCGAAATCACCATACGAAACTATTGACATCATCAAAATTCTATTCCGGAGCCGTTTTGCTCAAAAGTCAACTCTCCGGTCAACTCTTTTCATTTTAGCTTCTAAAATAAGAATTGTTCTTTCAATTTAATTCTGAATCTTCCGAAAACTAAACTCGACTGCACACGCAAGTCATAATACATATTACGAAATTGTTCGGGACCTTATATCGCTGAACGGGGCATAAATTATTAAAATGACAAGTCAGGTGTTACAAAGAGAGAGGGAAATTATATCTTATACGGTTAGATTAGAGAAGAAAATGAAAAAAAATAGAGCGAGTGGGGGCAGAAGAGGAGATGTGATGAGAGGAAAAAAAAACTAGAGATGAAAGAAGAAAGAAGAAAAAATGGGTTGGGACTATATTAAAAATAAATTTGCGACTGAATTGGTCGCAAATTTGAAAGTTGAAATTTTCAAATAGCGACTGATTCTGTCGCAAATCCGTTGACCAGTCAGACCTTTTTATTACAGATTCCGACCAAATCGGTCGAAACATTTAATTTGTTTTTAATTTTTTTTTTACGACTTATTCAATCGAAAATCATAAAACATATTTTCGCGGTATTTTCCGTGTAAATGAGCGACTGAAAGAGTCGCAATTTGGAGCCAAATATAAAAAAAATTAACATATTTTTTTAATAAAGTTTCCGACCAAATCAGTCAAAAATTGTAACTGAATTAAATCGGTCGAAATTATTCAGTCGCAAATTTGCTGTTTTTTAGTAGTGTTTGTTATGATCACACTAGGGGTGGTAATTTAAGCACAAACTCATTTGACCCATCCAACTTGCCAAAGGTTGGGCTGGTCAATGTTGTTGAACTCAGCCCATCTTGACACCACTCATTTCAGCCCATCTGAAGTTGGGTTGATTTTTATCCAAATTGATCCACGAGTAACTTTGCTAAAATATCTTTAAAATAAATTATTTTTTTGTTTGATATGTTACATATGACCATAACAAAAGAAAAAAGTCTTATTTAATAATTAAACAATACACATTAATTAAAGCTTGGTAAGAGTTGGGCGGGTTGCACTATGACCCAAATTTTAGCACAACTTGATCCAACCCATTTCAGCCAAGTTTGACCCGCCTATTTATTTACTCAGCCTATTTTAACCCGTCCAAAATCAGTCCAACCCACTGACACCCCTAGATCACACGTATAAGTGTTAAACAAATATTTCTAGTAAGACGTAATATTATATATGTTCTGACTTTTGGTATCTTTTTGTTCTTTTTTTTTAAAAGAAAAATTGAATAATGAAAATTGACGGAGTTCTTTGCATTTTGCTCCTTAATGTGTGCATTATTTTTTTGTTTGCTCTCTATCCTCTTATTCTTTATGATTTACCCCCTTTTTTGGTAACTGAATTATTTTACTAATCACCAAAGAGTCATTTACATAACCACAGCTCTACGTAATTTCTGTGCAATAATTTCAGACTTTTCAATTGGTTTATAAGAAAGCAAGAAACCAGCAAATTATTGTGCCAAAGAATTTCTGGCTATGCACATTCGCAGATTTTAAGAAGGAAATGTGAGATCTTTCAGCGAAGTTTAAACTAGAAAACTCTTGCTTGCAAATGGTTGATATTGTTCTCATAAAAAAAAAAATAATAATGCACACATTAAGGTGCAAAATGCAAGAAATCGAAAGATTATAGTACATTTATGGTGTACATATGAAGAGTTCAATTAGATAAAGAAAAAACTAAATTGTGTGCTGTTTCTTATCCAAATTATGGTCGAAATAGATTGACAAAAATACTTTCTTTTTGCAATAAACTCATGAGGTAATCTAGTTTTTCCTTGTTAACATTTTTCTCCCAAACTGTCAACAAACGTATATTTTCCTTGAAACTCTTTACTCCTTTACTCGTGGCAAAACTTTTAATAATATGGTTGTGATCTACCATAAAGTACGACTATCTCCACTATACTCATTTTTCATTAGTTTTTTCTCACTCTCTAAATCTCTATCCGATTATTGAGGAGGATAATTGCTCGCCCCGTGGCTCTATGTTGGCTAAGTGAAGTTTGTTTTGATGATTGACAAAGGAACTCAAGCATGAACTAGGTCCATACACAGTGTACACAGACATGGGCAAATTCAAGCACAAGGCATGCACGTGAAGGAGATAAGCTTAAATGGTTATATCCGATATCTCCTGAACGAAAAGGTTGCATAAGTGATAAGGAGAAGGACTCCTTACTCGAAGAGAACTCTATCCTAGATAAGGGAGGAGTTAGAAGTTGAAGATAACTAGAACTCTTCCACCAAGGAAGAGTAAAGCATTAGAACTCTAGTTATTTCCTATTCTACTAACTCTATATATTGCAGGATATTCTCATTTTGCAGGTACGCATAAACGCTGAAGTGAAACGTGAGTTGAGAGCAAAATAGCAAGGCATTTTGCAAGTAATTCATGTGTGATTCAAGTGTACGAACCTGAAGCTATATGAACCAGACAGAAGAACCAGTTTCAAGTGTCTGTTTTTTATTCTAGTTTCATTGTAGTAGGGCTTTTGAGTTGTACTTTTCAGCTTTATCTAGAAGCAATTGTACTAGGTACTCTGAGTGTTGTATTCAAGTTAGAGTTAACTTGAAGTTGTCGCAACAGCTAGAGGATGGTTGCCACAAAGGGTTAGAGGTAATCCTTAGGTTTACAAAGAGTTTTGTAAATATTATTTTTGGATCAGTGATTTAGTGAAGTGTTGGGAAAAATCCTACTAGGTAGTATGTCGTGGTTTTTTCACCTTTTAAGCCAGGTATTTTCAACGTAAAAATACTTGTGTTCTTTACTTTTCGAATTTATTATTCCGTGATAGTAGTATAAGAAACACATAGAAGAACCAGGTTCTTCTATAATCTGTGTACGTAAAAAATTGGATACCACATAAATCACCCCCCATCTTGTGTGATATTGAAGTATAAAACATCAATTGGTATCAGAGCGGGTTATCCTTGAAGAGGCTAACACCTTAGGAGAAGATTAATATGAGTGTACCACCTGAAAACTGGGTAGGACAATCCACTACTAGGCTACCACTCTTTAATGGACAATACTACTTTTGGTGGAAGAACAGAATGTGAGATCACATTCAAGGAGAGGACTATGAGCTATGAGATATTGTTATTGATGGCCCACTAGCTATATTGAAGAAAAATGCTGAAGGAGTAGATGTGCCAAAGACAAGAGCGGATTGCACTGCTGAGGACTTGAAGAAATGGGAGAAGAATTCTAAAGCCAAGAAATGGCTTGTTTGTGGGCTTGGTCCAGATGAGTACAGCAGAATGTTGTGCAACTGCTAAGCAAATTTCGGACACACTACAGGTGGCTTATGAAGGAACTACCCAAGTGAAGAGATTTAGAGGAACTCTACTGTACTCTCAGTATGAGAACTTTGCTATGAAGGATGGAGAAACCATTCAAGATATGTACACAAGGTTCATTACACTGAGAAATGAACTAAAATATCTTGGAAGGATTATTCCTGAAGAAGAGAGGGTTAAGAAGATACTTACTAGGGTCTAGCCAATCACTTGGGAAAGTAAGATTACTGCCATCCAGGAGTCAAAAAATATTGCAACTCTCCCACTAGATGAATTAATTGGAAATCTCATTGCCTAAGAACTTAGGATACAAATTATGAAGATGGATGTACCTAAGAAGGAAAAGAGCTTGGCACTCAGAATCACTGAAAGTTCTAATATGGAAGATGATGAAATGGCTGTGATCACCAAAGACTTCAAGAAGTACCTGAGGAGAGGAAAGGGTTCTTCAAAAAGTGGAATCTACAGCAAGGCAAAAACTCCTGAGAAGAAAACCAATGATGGTTGTTATAAGTGTGGAAAGCCTGATCATCACATCAAAAACTGTCCTTTGGGGGAAATTGAATAGAAGAAGGAAAGAGCTGAACGAAGGAATAGGAAGAAGGAACAGGTTCAACCCAAGAAAAGCAACAACAAAGGATCAACCAAGGCTATGGTCCCTGCTTGGGGAGAAAGCTCAGTTGAAAGCTTAGATGATGATAATGAGGATGAACGAGCACTTATGGCCATTAGAGAATCTGATGAAGAAACTGAGGTAAGTGCCCTTCATCTCAAAGACAAGATTAAATTTTTGTCTAAAGAAAGGTTATTTGAGTTACTACTAGAGCTAATTGATGAATTTGAGGATGTAAATAACGAAAAGGAACAGCTGTCTAAAGAATGTGTGATTTTGAAGGCTAAGTGCAAAAACCTGGAACTTAGGGTTAGTGAAACTATAAGTGAAAATACTGTGTTGAAGAACCAGGTTCATGCACTTGACTCAACTGTCCTAGAGCTTAGATCTGAGAATCTAAAATTGAAACTAGAAACAGGCAAAAAGACAGTCAATCACACATAACTCACTTTAGAAGAAAATATAGAAAAAATAAAAGATGAACATGTAAGAATTCTAAAGGAGGATCTAAGCAAGGTCAAGCATGAGCTAGACAGAATTTGTAAATAGAACAGGTCTTATGATGCACTTTCATGGCTACAAGAACACCATAGTAGCAACAAAAGAGGACTTGGCTTTGGGAACCCTGCACCTAAGTAAGATATCAAAAGCAAGTATCTTACACTTCCTGAGAATAAGATTTGCACAAATTGTGGTAACACTAGTCACTATAAAAGTGAATGCACTGCAAAAGAAAAGGCAAGTCAAAAGAACAAAGATATTGTTTAAGGAAAAAATAGGTTGCCAAGTTGGGCTAAAAAGAATTTGATTCACCCCTTTGCCTATAGAAATGGACCCAAACTAGTTTGGGTTTCCTAAATCTAACCCCTGATTTCCTTTTGCAGGTCAAGGGAAGCAACCAAATATGGTATATGGATAGTGGCTGCTCAAAGCATATGACAGGAAGCAAGGACCAGTTCCTTTCACTTGAGGACCTTAAGGGAGGTAATGTCTCCTTTGGAAATAGGAAGAAAGGTGAGATCATTGGGGTTTGAAAGGTAGGTAAGACTGATTCTCATTCTATTAAGAATGTCTACTTGATATATGGACTAAAGTACAGTCTAATAAGTGTATCACAACCGTGTGATAGAGGAAACATGGTAGCATTCATCTCTACAAAATGCTTTGTGATTAATCTTACCACTGACAAGATAGTTTTACAGGGAAAAAGAGTGAACAACATATATGTTGTGGATCTGTCCATACTTTTAGATAATGAACTCACTTGCTTAAGTGTGTTGGATAATGATCCCCTCCTTTGGCACAAGAGACTTGGACATGCCAGTCTAAATCATCTCAAAAAACTAGTCTCCAAGGACTTGGTGATAAGGTTACCTAACATTAAGTTCAAGGAAGATAAAGTTTGTGAGGCTTGTGCAAGGGGGAAACAGGTAAGATCCTCTTTCAAAAGCAAGAAAATGGTAAGTACCACCAGGATGATAGAACTGGTCCATATGGATCTTTGTGAACCAATGAGAACATTGAGCAGAGGTGGTAAGAAATATGTTATGGTGCTTGTTGATGATTACTCTAGGTTTACTTGGAAATTGTTTTTAACATATAAAGATGAAGCATTTGACATGTTCACTTCTTTTGTAAGAAAAATTCAAAAACAACTAGGTAATCAACTTGCATCAATTAGGTCTGATCATGGTACTGAATTTGAGAATGCTAAATTTGTTGAATTTTGTGATGAGCATGGCATAAATCATATTTTTTCTGCACCTAGGACTCCACAACAAACTGGAGTAGTTGAAAGAAAGAATAGGGCATTAGAAGAAATGGCTAGGACTATGCTTCTTTTTAGTAAACTGACCCATAGTTTCTGGGCAGAAGCTGTGAACACTGCATGCTACATCATAAATAGGTGCATGACTAGACCTCTTGTTGAGAAGACTCCCAATGAGTTACTTAAAGGGAGAAAGTCAAATATATCCCATCTTAGGGCATTTGAATGCAAGTGCTTTGTGCACAATAATGGAAAAGACTCCCTAGGTAAGTTTGATCCCAGAAGTGATGAGGAAGTATTCTTGGAATATTTGTCACATAGTAAAGCTTATAAAATTTATAACAAAAGAACTATGTGTGTAGAAGAAAGTGTACCTGTGGTTTTTTACGAAACCAACATTCTTTCTGAGAGGCAGGAACATGATGATGAAGAAATTGGGCTGGTAAGAAACTTAAATGAAACCACAGCCCAGACTGAAGCTGCACCAGAGGAAATAACAGGTGTTGGAACAGGTCCTTCCACCCAGGGCAACCTGACAGGGGGAACTGATCCTCAAACCTCGAGGGAACCTGTCCAAGAACCTGTTCCTCAGCAACAAAAGATTAAAGGAACATCTAGGGAAAACCAACTGGTTGTGAAACCTTACAAGTATCAAAGTTCTCATCCCATTGAGAACATAATTACTAATCCAACCGCTAGAATCGAAACCAGATGCTCTTTGAAGAATCTTTGTATTTTTGATGCTTTTTTATCTCTTATTGAACCTAAAAATATTGCTAAGGCTTTGCAGGATGCATACTGGGTGAACGCAATGCAAGATGAACTCAATCAATTTAAAAGAAGTCAAGTGTGGCATCTGGTACCAAAACCCAAGGACAAATTAGTAATTGGCACAAAATGGGTCTTCAAAAACAAACTTGACGAAGTTGGAACAGTTACAAGAAACAAGGCAAGATTGGTAGTTCAAGGATATAGTCAAGAGGAAGGCATAGACTATGATGAGACTTTTGCTCCAGTTGCAAGATTAGAAGGAATTAGACTCCTTATAACCTTTGCTGCCTACATGGAATTCACTCTCCATCAGATGGATGTCAAGAGTGCCTTCTTCAATGGCTATCTAAATGAAGAAGTGTTTGTCAAGCAACCTCCAGGCTTTGAAAGCAAGGAATGTCCTGATCATGTGTACAAGCTTGACAAGGCATTTTATGGGCTCAAGCAGGCTCCAAGAGCATGGTATGAAAGATTGTCAAAATTCTTGCTTGAGCATGGCTACAAGAGAGGTAAAATTGACAATACTTTATTCTTGAAAGAAAAAGGTAAAGATCTCTTGGTAGATCAGATATATGATGATGATATAATCTTTGGAGCAACTACTGATAATTTAAGTAAAGAATTTGCCAAACTAATGGGGAGTGAATTTGAAATGAGTATGATGGGTGAGCTTAATTTCTTTTTAGGCTTACAAATTAAACAAAATTTAAACGAAACTATGATCCATCAATAGAAGTATGTAAAAGAGTTACTTAAAAGGTTTAAAATGGAAGATTCCAAAGAAATTTATACTCCTATAGCAACAACCATAAAATTGGATGTAGATAAACTTGGTTTATCTGTTGATCAGAAGTTGTATAGGGGAATAATTGGCTCTTTGTTATATCTCACTGCTAGCAGACCTGACATTATTTTCATTGTAGGCCTTTGTGCTAGATTTCAGACAAATCCAAAGGAGTCTCACTTGACTGCTATCAAAAGGATCTTGAGATACCTAAAATGCACCACTAACATTTGTCTATGGTATCCAAAAGGTAGCAATTTCAACTTAGTGGGATATGTCGATGCTGATTATACAGGTTTTGTTGTGAATAGAAAAAATACCTCAGGTATGGCACATTTGTTTAGCTCATGTCTTGTGTCTTAGGCCACCAAAAAGCAAAATTTTGTAGCCTTATTTACTGCCGAAGCTGAGTATGTTGTTGCTGCCTCATGTTGTGCTCAATTGTTGTGGATCAAACAACAATTAATGAACTTTGGAATTGATATAGGTTGTATCCCCATCTTTTGTGATAACACCAGTGTAATTAGTATGACCAAGAACCTGGTTCATCACAAAAGAACTAAGCACATAGATGTTAGGCATCACTTTTTGAGGGACAACTATGAAAAGGGTTTGGTCACTGTGGAATTTTGTGCTACTGACAAGCAAATAGCTGAAAGCTCTAAGTAGAGATCACTTTGAAAGAAACAGGTTAGAATTGGGGATGATTAAGATCACCTAAAAGGAACCAGTTCTAACTCAAAAATTGGTTAGACAATTTGTGAATTTCGTACATAATTAGATTAGATTTTGCTCAGTCTCATACTTTTACTGGTATACTCTTGTGCCATGTGCTAAAATGTCTCATTAATCTCTAATGATATTATCTTTATTTTCTTGAAAAATTAAAACTTACACAAGAGATTTTTCAGTGAAGAACCTGGTTCATCAAGATTACATGGTACGTGCCCTCCACTCTGCATATTTTGAAATAATTATATTTGGATCATGATCAAAAGGAGAGTCCCATTTAATCCTAACCTCATTGAGCTTATCCGTTATGAAATGAACCAGTTTCACCCAAAGAGAGTCCCAAAACACAATAAGTACCTAGATTCTAGGGACAGTCCTCAACGTCTTTTCAAACTGACTCCCAATTTGATTAGACTTCTGAGCTTCTGAAAAAGCTGTCACTACCCAATTAAATTCTACCTCTTTATATTGATTTGATCTTAGCTGTTTCTTTACTTCTAAATTTCCAGCTACTAAATAATTCTCTCTATCTTCTCTCATCTTCTAAATACACACATACTCATCCTCTAACCATCAATCGCTAACATCTCTTAAAATCTCTCATCACCACCCAAAGAATCCGCACCCACACCTTCAACCACACCCTCAATCACACCTATCTCTAAGAAAGGAAGATTCAAGATGCTTGCTCGCAATATAATCGCTAGGAGGAGAACAAATCAAGAAAATCAATGAGCAACTGAGGGCAAAGTCAGGCAGATGAACCCCAAAAATCTGAAGATTCCTTCAAGTCTGCAACTGAGGGGGAAGAAACTGTTTCATCTGAAACAGAACAGGTAACATTTGGTCCAAAAATTACATCTGAGACAATCTCTGAGGTTGCTGAAAATCTGGAAAATAGGTTTTTTTTGGTAGGAACTACGGCTGGGGTTGAAACAACTAAGTCTGGGAAACTGGGTGGTAAAAATAAAAAGAAAAAAGAAAAAGAGAGTGAGGGTTCTCAAGGTGATGTGAGGGAATGAAAAAAGGAGTGGCTGAATCTTCACCCACTCCTGTTGGTTTGACTGAAGAAATAGGAGCTATGGTAGTGTGGAGTGAGGAATCTGCTGGAGAGGAAGAAAGTTTGAGAGAAAAAGGGAGTAGTGGGTCTGGAGAAGCTACTGAGGGGTTGGTTAGGTTAGGGAAGAATGTTCAAGAACCTGTTTCACCTGTGAAGGAACCCCTCGAAGACCTATTGAAACGAGTGTCTGACAGTTACAATCCTAAGCAAAAGAAGAGTTCAGGAGTTAAAATCTTTGGAACTGCTTAGGAAAACAAGAAGAGAAAGGTTACCTCTTCTATCTCTGTAGAGACTCCTCCTACAAAAAGAAGAGATACAAGGAGTCAGAAGAAGCAGAGTGAGGCTGAACTGGAAAAAGCCCTAGTACAGAGTAAAAGAAAAGATGCTGCAAAGGGAAAGAAGAAAGTGGTTGAGCCTGTTGAGGCAGTTGAAATTGAGAAGATAGAGTTGGTTCTTCGTGATGAAGACAAGGCAGAGGAGGAAGAGGTTGCGACTCCAAAGACAAAGAAAAAAAAAGAGTTCCAACAAGAAGTCCCCTTCAAAGACAAAGTCTGCAGAACCTTCCACCTTGGCAAAAAGAACCAGGTCTATCATGAAATCTAGAAAAGTGAAAGTAGTGGAAGAAAAAGAAGAAGAAGAAGAAGAAGAAGAAGAAGAAGAAACCAATGAAGAACAGGACAAGAAGGAGAAGTTTGGAAAAAGAACCATCTTGAAGGGTGGACTCCTCAGGGACTTGGAGGAGGAAGGCATGGTCATGTTGCTGCAAAAACTACAACTCCAGGGTTGGAAGGACATGGTCCTTCAGATCGATAGAAGGCTTGCCAGGGTTGAGATTGTAGAGTTCATGGCAAATTATGAGATAAAAATGGCAGACTCACCAGTGTGGTGAATGGAGTGACTGTGAGCTTCGACGACAAAAAATTGGGAGAGATTCTGGGTATACCTGCTGAAGGGTACAATGATTACAAAAAATTCAAATGGCCAAGCCTAGAGAACCTCCCTACCTCCTTTGCTATTACAAAGAAGTTTGATGATAATGAGTTAGAGCTAGAGGCCAAGTCTGTATACAATAGTGAGATGAAGCCACCCCACAAAGTGTTATTTGAATTTATTAACAAGGTTGTGCTGCCCAAGCAGGAAAGAAGACACATTGCCACATCCATGGACCTGGTTCTTATGAAATATCTGGACAGTGGAAGGCAAATCAATTGGCCTAGGTTTATCATCCAGCTTCTTGATAGGGTTCTAACTGGCACCAAAACTCATTCCACATCCTATGGTTTCATTCTCACGGTTGTACTTGCTCACTTCAAGGTACCCTCAAGAAATGGGAAGTTGGTAATAGCAAGGATCACTTTGGGGCAAACACTTTGACTGTATGTGATTATGAAGTCTACACTACTCCCAAAGAACCTGGTTCATCCAAGAAGGTACCTGTGAACAGCAAAGTGCGAGCTTTGGTGTAGGAGAATGGGGCTAAGGATGCTGAGATTGAGAGGCTGAAGAAGAGGCTAGCTGAAGTAGAAACTGAGAGGGATGCTCTCAAGGCTGAGCTTGCAAAAGAGAAGGAGAAGAATGATGGCATTCTTCATGATATGCTGAAGCTACTTCAGGTCAGAAACCAAGAACCTGGTCCTTCCCAGCCTTAAAACCTCCCTAGCCTAGCCGAATGGGATTTCTTTTTGTTCTTTTTGCTCATGATCCAGTATCTTTATTCTTCTTTTTGCTTTGTGGATGATTAGTATCAATGTTAATCAAGTATTTTTGTACTCTAACTGTTTGTTGATACTTCTTAGATAGCTAATATCATTAGATTGATATATGATACTTGACTCCATGATTGTATTTGAAGTAGCCCCAATGGCCATGAGTAATATCTATTAAAATCTGGTTATCTAATATACTTATGCAACTTTTCGATGATGCCAAAAGGGTGAATACTGGTTGTGCTTTTCACTTGGACTGTGATGTTTATAACCTAGTGAACCTGGTCCTTGATAATTTGTGACTTTAAAATAGAATGTGTTCTAATATTGTGTTGATGTTGAGCTGAGTTGAAACAAGGCTTATGCTTATGAAAAGCCTAGAGTTTGTCATCAGCTAGAGGCTGGTTGCCACAAAGGGTCAGAGGTAATCCTTAGGTTTACAAAATTTTGTAAATATTGTTTTTGGCTTAGTGATTTAGTGAAATGTTAGAAAAAATCCTACTTGGTAGTAGGTCGTAGTTTTTTCACTTTTTGAGCCAGGTGTTTTCCACGTAAAAATACTTGTGTTCTTTACTTTCCGCATTTATTATTCCGCAACAGTAGTATAAGGAACACATAGAAGAACTGGGTTCTTCTATAATCCGTGTACGCAAAAAATTGGACATCACATAAATCACCTCCCTCTTGCGTGGTATTGAAGTACAAAACATCACTCTCCTTATCCCACATGAATCAAATCTTGAATACATTACATAATACGCGCGATAGGCTTCAATCATCTACAAAATCTCAAGGATAGAAAAGCTTGGCGAATAAAAGCTCATTCCAAGTATCTGGAAGTCCAGGCAAACACCAATGGAAACAATCAGCATAGCTAAATGGATTTGCTAGTTGCTCTGGTGTTAATGGATTCCATTGCTTCTTGTAAATTGATGTATGTGCATCTCTTCTGTAACTTGAGAGCTGTGTAATGTTGAGAAATGAGATGGGCACTTTGGATTTACCAAATTCTTCACCAATCACTTGCATTATGCTTTTTCTACTATCTGATCCCCAGTAATTTGGATCATCTATCATTTTAGTTTCATTGAAACAATTCTTATTTGCTTCGCCTCCCCATTCTGTGCTCCTGCCAATCAAAGAATAGACACTTATTTTTTCTCAGTAGGAATAATGCAAACCCAAATTATAAAAAGTTAATTGAACATATTAAAAAGTACTACTCAGAGAAATGTGGATCAGTAGTTCTTTTTTAAAACAAGAAAAATCGGTCAACTCTCACGATCCAATGCCCCAAAATTATATATGTAGACCTGGTAAAATCCTGACCAGTAATTCGAAATACTCTTTTTCAACTTCAAACTTCAAATAATTTTGGTTTTATTTCAAACAAATATTGTTCAATACGCTTTAAAGTATTTTTTTTTCTTTTGTTGGTCTAATATTTTTCCTTTTTTGTTAAAGTAAATATGCACTATGCAACAAGGGAAAGAGATGAGAATATTCATTTTAAGGAAGGGAAGGGGAAAAAAGAGGTTATTGTTTTACTCACTTTTCATGAGAAGGTGACATGCTAGTGAAAAAGACTCTGGTTTTCTTTAAATCCATATTCTCTTTAATCCATCTCAACATACTCTTCATTGTCATGCGATACACATCCTCTGTGGATACCTCCACTATATTTTTTACGTCATCAAAAGACCCTTTCCTGGAAACAGTAAGAGATTCAGAATTTAAATATTATACGTTTTGAGTTGAAAGAATAAGTTCTGAAATAATTCGTGACCCAAGGGTTGGATTTGTCACAAATAAAAAGCAATAAAAATGAATAAATTATCAATAGAGCTTAGGAAATTACGAAATATTAAAATGGTAGCCACTCCTCCACCAAAGGTAAGTATTGAACACAATTATATCAGCCCCTTTCCAATATTTCCCATGTACATCAATTGAACCATTTCGAACAACTCTTTTATAGATTCTATGTTTAACTGCATCATCAGCATTTGATTCCAGCAGAAACGGTGCCCAGTAGAACTCAATTGTTGCATTATAATTCTGGAAATTCAAATATTCTAACTTATATTAGTATTATTAAATCAATGCAACTAAATTAACAGAATTGTAATGTGTAAGCTCAAAAATTGCAAGTGATGATCACCTTAAAGGTAAAAACATCAAAATTACCAACAGTTTCCATGGATTTAGCATTCTCTGGAATGAGTCCATTGACAAGACAAATCAAAGAATGATGTTGTCCTCTATTCAAGGAATCGCCTACGAACAACATCCTCTTCCCCCGAAGTGTTTCCAGCAATAATGTCGCATTGAAACTGCCATTTTAAGGTTAATCAAGGCGTCATAAATCATAAGGAGAAAAACCAAGTATATTCTAAATGTCCAGTCCTAGACGTACGGGGTGTTAGATCTCACATCGATAGGAGATTTTAAAAATGGATCTTCTTATATAGTCTTGGATAATCTTCACCTAATGAATTAACTTTTAGGATTGAGTTAGGTCCAACATCTTTTTAATTATGCCGATTAATGATCAGTAAGTAACTACACTGATGTCAAAGAAATGAAAACTCTAGAAAATGGTCTAATGGATTCTTAATATAATCCATCTTATATATTTACTGACAGTATAAAAGAATTTTACCTCGGGAGAGAGCAACCATGAGGTTGCCATCTCCAATGTTGATAGTCTTTATCTGGCCTGCCATTTGCTTGACAAGTCAATTGTGGCGTTATGTACGGACACTCTGATTCTTCATACAAAGGCTTTTTCTCGTCCCAAACCCATTTTCCACTGAAAATATCGCATCCTTCCTGTGTCTCTCCTATTGCAAATGGTAACTTTTCTTTGCTCTTCTCTGCCAACAATTTTCATAAATTTCATCGTAAATATAAAATACTTATACAAGTAAAAATGCGGGAGAGAAAAAAAAATTAAAAATACAGTTAATTTTAACCCAACTTCATGCGTGTAAATCAAAAAGATGTGCACAAAAAAAATAGTTTTTTATTTGGATTTTTTTGGTTTTTTTCCTTCTTTTTGTGAGTGTTTCGATTTAGTTTTAAGAATTTAATTTTTTGGAATTTTCTTTTTATCGCATATTAGCAAACAGACGTGGATTTAGGACGGGTTCAGTGAGTTCAAGCGAACCTTTTGCTTTCAGTTTGAACTATATGTACATATAACAACAACAACAATAACAAAAAATCAAGTGTAATCTCACAAGTGAGATTTGAGGAGGATAGTGTGTAAGCTGATAAAAAAAGAAAGCAGTAATAACTAACATTGATTCTCGATTACAAGAAATTAAAATATATACGTATAATAAGATTATACACATTGTAACCCACTGATTCTAACTCTTAGAGATATTATTTGTGCTTTGATTGGTTTAATTTGTTATATGTTCATGTTTGGATAAACAAACAAAACTGTTCTTTTATCTTGGACAAACATGCATAATCAATTCGTCCGAAAATTAAATAAATTAATCAAAAGTGAAACAAAAAGTGCAAATTCATTAGAATTACTCACTTATTCTTGAGGTAGAATTGTGTTGTTGGCTGGAAACTCTAAAGTCAAGCTGAACAAAAATGCTACTCGTGAATTCTTCTCTGTAGAGAATAATGACAAGAACAATAAAGGGTAATAATATTAACAGAAATGGAGAAAGACGAACTTTTTTGAGAATAGAAGAGGGAAAAGGAGAAGAATTTGGAGGTGACTCCATTTCCTTTGAAGCCTTCTATTATTCATTGGGTTAATAAATACAGGAAAATATAGAGGTCACGTATAGAAATAATTGAAGGAAATAAATTTATTTCCAGCTAATTTCATCATTAATTATTTTGGATTATTTGTATCTATTCTCGTTGCTAAATTCTTACTATTATTATTACATTACATTTGAAGGCAATATGAAAAATATGTCAATGAGTCCAGTGTTTTAAAAGCCGTGGGCGTAAGGCGGAGCGTTTTACATATGCCTCAGTGGGGCGTAAGCCCCGAGGCGCGGGGCGTAAGCCCCATAAGTATTTAATTTTTAATATTTTATAAAATAATATAATGACAGTTAATATTTATAAACATGTAAAATTGCATAAAAATTGAAGAAAACTATATATATGTGTGCTCCATCCCCACAAAAAACTAATCAAAACAATCTATTATACGTTACTTACAAGCACAAGTAATTTGAGTCTAAAAGAATAAAGTTTTCTATATGGAGGAACAAAAAGGATGATTAACCTGCAATTTAAACTTTAAATTTGTTGCTATGAAGAAAAATGTAGTTCTCTTTATATTTGTAAAAAAAATTAAATATTCGTTGCTTTTGGGAGATATTAGCAGACTAGCGGACAAGATAAAAAATTGAGAAAATCATGAATTAGGGCTTAAATCAATAAAAAGGGTCTTTACTTTTAATACTTTTGAGTTCCTTTTTAAACCTTTTGAATAATTACCAAACTGACTTTTGAGAATTTGGGTAGTATATGAAAGACAAGTTCAACAAATTTTGTTTTAATTTGAAAAAGTCTCTGGGGCTTACTCCTTACTAAAAAAAACGCGCCATGAACGCCCGGGCGTACGCCCCAAATTGCGGGGCATATGCCTTTTGAGACTTTCGCCCCACACCATCGCCCCGGGGCGTTTTTGGTACGTCTCACCCCGGGGATCGCCCCGAGACTCACCCCAGAAACGCCTTTTAAAACAGAGAATGAGTTCATTCCTCTAATGGCCTATTAAATGATGAGCATTATGAATGTTTACCCGTAAAATGATACAGTTTAATTTATACGTGGTTTCTGAACAAGTGAATTAATTCGATCCTGAAATAACAAGATAATTGAAGAAATATATAACACTTAGCCTTGATAGGAAGACGAAATGACAGAAATAAAGACTCTGTAGTGAAGCCTCCGGGCGCAACAATAATAAGAACAAGAATAGAAAATTAGAAGATAAAATTGATTAGAGCTTTGAGTAGATTGTAGTATTAGTTTGCAAGAAAATTTATCCCCTTACAATGATAACAGAGCTCACTATTTATAGCTACGTCTAGGAAATGAGGTCTTAGGATCGTGCCCTTCTTTAATGTCAATTATGAGGGTCATTGATGAAGATGTAACGCTGAGCATAAATGTCAAATTCCTTATAACGGACAACGTACTTAATGCTGTGGAATATTCTCTATTAAATACCACCGGGCGAAGAGTATTTATTGCATCCTTATGAGCGTTATTCTTTCCGATGACAGACGGGACCGTTGCTTTTGGTTTTGGCTATCCTCCGTCTTAGGTTCCATGTGTCCCTCTTTTTGGCGGCCACGTAGCATAGCATATTTTACCCTATACAGATAGTCCCCAAGCTTTTCAGTGACATAACTATGTGTCATCGGGAAGTTGGTAGAAACACTCTTTTGGAAGGAATTACTATGATCCCCTCTGAAAGCTTGTGACGGTTGATTAGACGCAAGTCTCTCCGTATTTAATGCCCTGAACACGCGTCATCCCACGATTCAGCACAACTTTTGCTGATTATCGAGATAATCATGGCCATGAATTTAGCCTCCAAAACTTTTACTTATACGCATCAACCTTCTCCCTTTATACTCCGTAATTTTCCAAGTATTCTAAAACCTTTCTTGTTGTTAATAAACCTTTCTTTAACTCCCTTCAAATAAAAAAAAACTTTTCTTTTATCCAAATGTCTTCTTCTTCAAAGAACGTTATCTCTTCAAAGGGCAAGAACAAAGCCGGGGATGCTGCTCCTCCAACGGTGGATTCCATCATTCCTAGAAGTCTTATTACAACAAAATACTTCGAAGAGAAATTCCCTTCGGCTCTTCCTCGCACATGGGTTGTTGGAAGATATCCTTCTTCCATCCGTTCTTCCAGTATTCCAGTTTTGAAGCAAGACTACCATTGTCATGATTTGGATATTAAAAACTGGGGGTTACCCGCGATTGGTAATGGCACAACCAGAAGAAGAGTAGGGGAGACAAGGTTAGGCGCTGGGTAGCACAGCACATCTGTTTCGGGTATAGAGGCGACGAGGGGTGCTAACCCGGCCGCCCCTGACCTAAGAAGAACTATTATCCTTATGACCAAACAAGGATCAACTTCTTACTTCCCGCAACCACTTTGGTACTTTGTTTATAGCTTTTTTAAGTTATGAATTGCGCAAGAAGTTCTTTCGGTTAAAACGTCGTGCAACTCGGAGGACATAAGACTTCTTGGTCAAGCCAAAAAGACCTTTCCCTTTGCTGCAGCTTTCACAATCCCACTCCTCCTCAGACCAGACTGGGCTGCATTGCCGTACCTTCATACCTTCGCCCCGATGTCTTTTCTTAAGGTTCCCCCGAGCTACTTTATTAAAGCAGACTTTTTTATATTTATAAAAAAGGTGGCATCTCGAAAGTGCCGCTAGTCGGTTTAATCATGTTTTCAGGCGGGTTTTCTTCTCTACCAACAACTAAGACACATGAAAGCGGACCATAGGTTCGAATCCTGCCACCTTTCTTGTGGATCATCATGTGGTTCCCGGATGAAAAGAGATCCCTTCCCCTCGCTTTCAAAAATGATGAATATGAAGTCCGGGAGGCAAAGGTCCCGGTAGGGGTCAGCAGCGTCGGGAGGCGGAGGTGAACTACAAGGACTCTTTCTCGTAGCCGATATCCCGTCCTTCTTCTGTAAGGATGGATTCGGGCTTAAGCCAACTCGACAAGAGCCTTGGATCAACTTGAATTGGCCAAGATTAAAGAACAAAAAGATCGAATAGGATTTTTCTTAATATCATTTGGATGGACTCAGATCCTTTTATGTAGGAGAGTCTTTGATGGGCTTCGAATTTGGATAGATCCAGTGGGCCTCTCTCTCTGTAGGCGTGCAAAACAACAGAGCCACTGCTCTTCGGGGTGATGAGGTGGACAATTCCTTACTCCAGCTATGCGCCTGATCTATCGGAGCGAGTGACCCTTCCCAAGGAGAGTTGTACATATTTTTACAAGTATCCATTTACTTTGGGTGTGTTCTCTTTGAGTGGAGAACTTGACTCCAATATTACGGAGTGGGCCTCTCTCTCTGTAGGCGTGCAAAACAACAGAGCCACTGCTCTTCGGGGTGATGAGGTGGACAATTCCTTACTCCAGCTATGCGCCTGATCTATCGGAGCGAGTGACCCTTCCCAAGGAGAGTTGTACATATTTTTACAAGTATCCATTTACTTTGGGTGTGTTCTCTTTGAGTGGAGAACTTGACTCCAATATTCCGGAGTTCTGCCTCCGCTATCAGGTATGTTTGGCACAAGTCTTTCTGTATGGAGGACGATTTCCTGTCTTCGGTGCTTGTGCCAAGAGACGGGAGAGGAGCTATCTTTAGCTCATGTGATGAATTTTTATTCCCCCAAATTCTTCCGTGGGGGGATGATAAATTCCAACAAATGTGGCCACCATGCTCTGTTATCTAGTATGGATAATGACAACGACTGTGGGTGGATGGAACAGTTTGTTGTAGTTTCCACCAACGATATCATTCCGGAAATGACTTCATCCTTTCCGAAAGCATGGAACCGCACTCGTAAGCTCCTTCTTTAATATTTATTTTATTATATATTCTTTTATACTCATATTGATCCTCCATCTTCCGTTTGTTTCAGCAACTCGATGGGTCCCACTGACGGTTGAAGGCTTGGACCAGTGGGTCCACAAGATCTTGGATGCCACTACGCCCGAAATCCACACATGGAAAGAAATGGCCCTTAAATACGGGTGGAAGGCCAAAAACCATAGTAACTCAGACTCACCTTGTCTCAATCTCTTATGTGAAGAAGTTTATTAACCCCCTATATCTTTTCTCTGAAATCAGGTCTACCCGCGGGCACTGTTGTTGTCCCCGAGGAGGATGTTTTGGCTGATCCTGCTGACGCGGCAAGGCTGCTTCAGGAGGCACTTACTAGAACAGGTGTCTCCGGGCTTGCTTCGGGCATAAGTGTTTCTTTACGGAGTCTCCGACCGAAAGACAAACAACCAAAAAGAAGACGCTCCTCCGCAACCGGGAAAAATAATAAGAGGGTGAAGATTGTTGCCCCCGAGTCATCTTTGGTAGTTGTGTTAATTAGCCCTCCTCGTGGGCCGGTCATAGACACTATGATGATCGACGATGATTGAGAGGATAGTGATGGGGATGCTTCTCTACATAGAAGGAGACAATCCTCATCAACTCAATATAATACATTAGTTACACCATCTGAGGATGATGTCTCGGTGCTCTAGGGGGAATATGATATGGTGGGAAATGCCAACTCCCATTTCCGTGTCCCAGTCGTTGCGCCCGGCATTTTGGGGGTGAGTACTGGGTTTCCCTTCCGTCCTCGGCTGATGAGCAACCAACAACCAACACTATGTTTGTTGCAGCTGCTTCTCACTCTTCAACTTCATCTTCACCAACACCAGCAACTGCTACATCATTTCCACCTTCATTCACTCTTCCACCAGCAAATGCTACATTATCTTCACCGGTCGCACTTGACCACAAAGAAGGTGTTCCTTTTCCTCCAGTCCCCTGTTCATGGGAATTTGGGGCAAAATTATGGTACCGCTTTTGAAGATCCACAAAGGAGGAGGAATTTTACTCTTTCGGTCTCTACCGGATACAACTTGTTATCCCAGCCGGTGGAGCTTGATAATTATCTGAAGCCTTTGGCTTCAGAGAAAGAGTGGGAAAAGATTCAGGCACTCTCGGGAGAGTGTTTTTTGAACAACTCCATGCCCAACGCCGCAACGGTACATTCCTTTCTTCATTTGTTATTTCTTCTATTTTTTCCTGAACATATCCTGAATTTTGCCTTTCTTGCTATGTAGGCCAACTTTCTTGCTTCTGTGGGTCTTCAGAGGTTGATTTGTGAGAAGGAAGAAATTACCTCCGCATGGGATCAGCTTTTGGAAGAGCGTGAGCAAAGTGTCGCTCGCCTCCAAAAGGTCATTGTATTGGAGGCTGTTTGCAGCAAAGCTAGCAAGAAAGATAGACCCTTAGCCGAGATATTGCCTCGTTGAGGGTTCAATTTGAAGAGGTTAAGGCCAAATGTATTGAAGTTCATAAGGTCGTTCTTACTGCATCCAATCGTGAGGCTGCCTCCGCTGAAAGATTGACTAACTTAGAGGAAGCTTGAACTCCAAAACTGAAGAACTTGCTGCTATGGGGATGAAACATACTCAGTTGGAGGAGAAGTATAGGAAATACATCGAGCATAATAGGCTCTTTGGTTCAATTGTCCGCGACCTTGATGTTAGCCTCAGATTTGTTAGATCCACCTCAGAAAGCCTTTCTGCCGAGGTAACCCAACTCAAAGAAGAACTTAAGCGCCAAGCATCTTCCCTCGTTGTTGAGAAGACTTATGCTATGTACAACATGAAGAGAAAAACCTTGGAAAAGGCCAAAGTTGGTATCATCGACTTTGATGTTGAAACTGCTAAGGCCCGTGAACTTGAGTTGGTCGCCAAAAATGGTCTGCCGGCAGAGCCTGCTGCTTCCGGTTCTGAAACTTCGGGAACTAAAGATAAAGCGGAAGACGAAGATGTTGAAGGCTGAACTGGCGAAGGCCAAAATGTTGAGCCATCGGGGGATCTATCCACTTCCATTGGGGGCACAGACACTTCTCTTCCTCCGGGTTCCGGAGATGCTGCAGTTTAGCTTTTCATTTCATTTTCCAATTCTTGTATCTGTGCCATTTTGGCATTTTAATAAAAACATCTTTTTGCTCAATTATTGTTTTAGTCTTTCCTTCATTTGAACATTTATGCAAGTTTTAATCTTTGCATTCTCTTCTTTTTGCTTAAGAGTTTTGCGCAAGTTTTACTGTTTGCGTCTTATTATGTGAAGCCTTGGGTGTATTTTTTCCTAAAGCATTTTGATTCTTAGCATGAGTTCTTTCGAAATCAACCCTTTAACGTGAAGGTTTTTATAAGAGAGGGCCATCTTATATTTACGGTGCTCTTGAAGAGGACGTCTCATGTTCATTACAACACTATCATTTGAAGTACTTGTTTAACTTTCAAATGACAAAGTTAATTCATCGTTTAGACAAGAAACAAGATAAAAATAAAAGGACTTCATTTTATTCCTTCTATGTTTTAAAAGTACATAAGCATTTGTTATGCTGAAAAAAGAAATTGCCATTACTTGTGGCTAACTTGTACAACTTATTTCTACGGGGTTGGTCACGTAGTCCCCGGTCCCGATGATACAACTATGTTTCCGATTTTCGATTATCGGTCGGCGTGGCATTCATTTGTTGTCGTATCCTCATATCGCCCCCCCCCCTCCCCCCCAGTGTTCTAATGCGAATTGGAATACTAGAAGCCTTATACCTTTGAGGATCCCACTAATAAATTGCTAGGTAATCCTTAACTCGGTAACAAACTTTACTTCCCCTCAGAAATTCATGTTATCGAGCGAAGGACTATCTAACAACCCTCTAATGGTTTATACTTGTGAATGGTCGGGTAACCTTTGCTCAATAACAAACTTAGCTTCCCGGTGGGAATTTTGCTATAGAGCAAAATATTATCTAACCATCCCAGGGTGGTTATTTGCTTGTGTGCCTTGCTATTAAAGGTCTTATTTGTGATGTTGGAGCTTTCTTCGTAGTATGATTTCTGTTACTGCCTCATTAAAAACCGTCCCAGAAAAACCCAATTGGGATAAAAACTGGACGAAGGGAAAAAGAGTGCAGCACATACTTTCAATTTGGGTGATGTTCATCAGCAATATTATCTTTTTAGGTGTGCCACGTTCCAGTTGTTTGGCAACTTTTCTCCATCTTGGTTTTCTAATTCATACGAACCTTTCCTGGTGACAGTTGATACCCGGTAGGGACCTTCCCAAGTTGGACCTAGCTTCCCTGCGTTGAGCTCCCAGGTGCTTTGAGTTACTTTCCTTAGGACCAAGTCTCAAACTTTGAAATAATAGAGGTTGGCTCTTCGATTATAATACCGCTCCATTCTCTAATTTTGGGCTGCCATTCTTACATGCGCCATGTCTCTGCGCTCATTGAGTAGTTCCAAGTTGACTAACATTGCTTCATTGTTTGATTCTTCATCTGCTTGGAAATATATCAAGGTGGATTCCCCTACTTCCACCGGGATTAAAGATTAAGCCCCGTAAACAAGGGAAAATGGAGTTTCTCTTATTCTCAATTTGGCCGTTGTTCGGTATGCCCACAAAACTCCGGGTAATTCCTCGAGCTAATTACCTTTAGCTGCTTCCAACATTTTCTTGAGGTTTTGTATAATCACTTTTTTCGTTGACACCGCTTGACCATTTGCGCTCGGATGGTAGGGTGAAGATGTGATCCTCTTTATTTTTAAATCTTCGAGGAACTTTGTGATTTTTGCACCGATAAATTGTGGCTCATTATCACATGTTGTCTCTTTTGGTATTCCGAACTTGCAAATTATATTTTCCCACAAGAAATCCACCACTTCGCGCTCGCCGATCTTCTGATAAGGACATGCTTCCACCCAGTTAGAAAAATAGTCAGTCAAAAGCAAAAGAAATCTTACCTTTATGGGGGTCGGCGGCCATGGCCCGTCGATGTCCATCCCCCATTTCATGAACGTCCACAGGGACAGAACCGAATGCAACAAATCTGTCGGTTGATGTACCAGTGGTGCGTAGCGTTGGCACTTATCAAACTTTTGTACGAAGTCTTTAGCATCTTGTTCCATGCGGGGCCAATAATATCCTGCCCTTAGCAATTTCAGCACTACGGAATCTGCGCCTAAATGATTTCCACATATCCTTTTGTGGACTTCCCGCATAACATAGTTAGCTTTGGATGCCCCCCAAGCATCAGGCCAGCGAGCCTTGGAAAGATTTTCTATACAGTTGGCCTCTCTTGAAGCTATATCACGTTGCTTTGGCGCACAGCGCCTGGGATGCTCTGGAGTCTTCGGGAAACTTCCCGTGCTCGAGATAATCAATGATTTCATTCCTCCAGTCCCGGACCAAATTAGTTGCATTTATCTCATAGTAGCTATCTGTATCCAGGACCGAGTTCATCAGTTGTACTACCGTCCTGGACTCTGATCCCTTTATTTTTGTTGATTATCCCAAGGTTAGTCAATGCGTCCGCTTCTGCGTTATCTCCCTCGGGATATGAGTAATCGACCACTCCCTAAATTGCTCTAACAGAGCCTAGACCTTTACCACATATTGTTGCATGCGCTCCTCTTTAGTTTTGAAGATCCCGTAGACCTGATTTACCACCAGTTGTGATTCGCATTTGATTTCGATGACCTCAGAATCAAGTCCTCGGGCCAGTTCGAGCCCTGCAATCAAAGCCTCATACTTTTCTTCTTTGTTAGTTAAAGGGACCGTTCTAATGGCTTGCCTTAGGGATTCCCCCGAAAGCGTTATTAATACTATACCATGCCCGTACCCTTTTACGTTAGAAGCTCCGTCATTTAATAAGGTCCAAACCCCTGATGTCGATCCCGACACCATTACTGCCTCTTTTGTTGCCAGAGACAGCAATCCTAGACTAAAATCGGCCACAAAGTCGGCCAAGACTTGTGACTTAATTACAGTCATTGGTTTATATTATATGTCGAACTCACTCATTTCGACTGCCCATTTGACCAATCTACCTGATAGCTCGGGTTTGTGAAGGATGTTCCGCAAAGGGAAAGTGGTCACCACGGCTATCGGGTGACATTGGAAGTAGGACCTCAGCTTCCGAGCGCCGACTATGAGAGTTAAGGTCAGTTTCTCAAAATGGGAGTAGCAAGTTTCTGCTCCCGTTAAAATTTTACTAACGTAATAATTGGAGATTGAGTACCTTCATCCTCACGGACTAAAATTGCACTTACTGCTACTTTCAAAACCATGAGGTAGACTAACAGCATTTCACCTTCTTTTGGTTTGGAAACATCGGAGGGCTTCACAAGTACTTTTTCAAATCTTTCAAATCCTGCTGGCACTCCAAGGTCCATTCGAAATTATTTTTCTTTTTGAGCAGTGTGATGAAACTGTGACATTTTTCTTATGATAGGGAAATGAACCTGCTCAAAGCTGCCAATCTCCCCATGAGCCTTTGAACTTCTTTCACGCTTGACAGTTGGTCCGGGATGTCTTCAATGGCCTTGATTTTATCCGGGTTTACCTCAATTCCCTTTTGCAATACCTGAAATCCCAAAAACTTACCAGAGCTGACCCCGAACGCGTATTTCTCGGGGTTAAGTTTCATATTATGCCTCCTTACGATGTCAAACGTTTCTTGTAGATGTTTAAGGTGATCACCCGAATTTAAAGACTTAACGAGCATCTCGTCTATATAAACTTCCATAGCTTTTCCTATTTGTTTTTCAAACATCTTATTCACGAGCCGTTGATAAGTGGCTCTAGCATTTTTCAACTAGAAAGGCATCACATTATAGCAATATGTAACAAAATTCGTTATAAATGAAGTCCTTTCCTGATCCTCCGTGTTCATCTTAATTTGATTGTACTCGGAATAAGCATCGAGGAAACTCATTAACTCATGCCTGGCCGTAGCATCAATCATTTGATCGATGTTTGACAGTGGGAATGGGTCTTTCGGGCATGCCTTATTCAAATCTTTATAATCTACACACATGTGAAATTTATTGTTCTTCTTAGGAACTACTACTACATTAGCTAGCCAGACCGGATGCTTTACCTATTGGATCGAACCGATATTAAGTAACGAGTTACCTCTTCCTTGGCAAATTTATTCCTAGCTTCGGCAATAGGGCATTTCTTTTGTCTTACCGTAGGTACGTTGGGATCCAAACTTAACTTGTGTACGGCTACCTCCATTGGGATACCATCTATATCCGCATGCAACTATACAAAACAATCGGCATTATATTTAAGAAATTTAATAAAGCCATACCTGAGCTCGGGATGCAGTCCTTCCCCCAAGTGGAAATTCCTTTCTATGAATTCTTCGAACAATGCAATTTGCTCAAGCTCTTCCGCTGTAGATTTTGTTGCATCCGTCTCTTCTGGAACATGGAAATATCTGGGGACCTGATAAAATTCCGACGTTTCTTCCCCGGGATGACTTCATCTAGCTCGGCAGTGGGCGCTGGTTCAAGTAATTGCTATGCCGCGTGTTCCTTTCCTTTGCTACTGAAGATCGAAATTGCTTTTATCTCCCTTTCCGCCGGTTGGTCACCCCATATCTGCTTAACTCATTCGGGTGTTGGAAACTTCAGAAATTGATGATATGTTGATGGTACAACTTTCATTTCGTGCAACCACGGCCTTCCCAGAATAATGTTATATCCCATATCACTATCTACCACTTCTAAAAGAGTTGTTTTCATTACTCCTTCAGCGTTTATGGGTAATAAAATCTCTCATCGGGTTGTCATGCTCGCGAGGTTGAATACGGAGAGGAGTTTTGTGATCGGAATGATACTTCCAGTTAGTTTAGCTTGCTCCAATACTCTCCATTGTATGATATTGGCTGAACTTCCTAGATCCACTAGAATAGATTTAATCTTAAAATCTAGCACATTTAAAGAAACTACTAGTGTGTCGTTGTGCGACAACAGTAATTCATCTACGTCCTCCTCCATGAAAGTGATATCGTCTTCAACAGTGTTGCCACTTCTTCCCGGAGGTGTCGGCAGTCCCTTGTTCGGTGGCCATTCATCCTGTGATATTCACACCACAAGATGGGATCCCTCTGGCCGGGATCAGATCTCATTGGTTTCGGAAACCGTGCTTCTTTGATGTTTCTCATGGCTGACACTAACTCCACTACACTGACATTGAAATTATATTCTGATAACTTGGGGTAGGACAGATATTGTGCCCTTGACGCTTCTTTATCCCACAATGATCTATTGCTCCGATCGTGATTAGTCCTTTTATCGATGGCGAACTTGTCCGCCGACCAAAAGCCTTTGTTGTGGCCTTCGATCCGTTCGTAGGGCAAAACCCGGCCTCGAAGACCATCTGTCCATGTCGAAATTGTCTTTTGATTTTTCTATGTTCTTTTCCCGTCCTTTTGTCGACAATGCAAAGCCAACCTGATCATCTTCGATCCTTATCTTTGATTCGTACCGGTTGTGGACATCCACCCAAGTCGTTACTTGAAACTCAAGCATGCTTTCCTTCAATTTTTGGGAAGCGTCTGAACTTCTCAGATTCAGTCTCTTGGTGAATGCTTCAGCCGCCCATTCATCCGGGACAGTCAGGAGTAACATTCTCTCCTTTTGGAATCGGGTAACAAACTCTCATAGCAACTCAGACTCTCCTTGTGCAATCCTGAATATGTCGGCCTTTCGGGTATGTACTTTTATGGCCCCGGCATGATCCTTGATGAAAGAGTTTGCGAGCATCTCAAAGGAGTCTATGGAATGCTTGGGTAATAGTGAATACCACGTCAAGGCTCCCCTCGTGAGAGTCTTTCCAAATTTTTTTAGAAAAACAGATTCAATTTTGTGAGGAGCTAAATCATTTCCCTTTACCGCCATTGTATAGGTGGAGATATTCTCCTGAGGGTATGAAGTTCTGTCATACTTTGGCACATCAGGCATTTTGAACTACTTCGGGATTAATTCCGGTGTCGTACTTGGCTTGTATGGAAATTGAGTATACTTCTTTGAGTCTGGACCTTTCAGCGCCGATGGTGCGACTGGGATTTGGTCCATGTGGGCATTCACTTCCCTCATAAATCGTAAGAGTTCATTCTTGAAGGGATTGTTTTCGTTATTGTGGCCGGATCCTCTCCCCCAGCCTCAACGGAGCCAACTTCGCCCCTCGGGGTGTTGTTGTCGACCCTATGCGTTGTTTGATTCGCGGGAAAGCCGGGAGGAACCAGATCTCGTCTATTCGCATTATTCGAAGCCCCCGACAGCACCTACTTCAACTCTGTCATAACCTTATCCTGTCGCGTAAGGTGGCCTAGAATGATCACTTGTTGTTCTTGTAGGACCCTTACCGCGTCAACGACATATTCCTCCTCAGCATCATCGGGAGTTGTATCCCGAACATGTCAAGGATATTTTATGTCATGCACCGGCGTGGTGTCATTCCCTTCATTGTGGGTGTCACTAATTGAGTTCTCGAAATCAAGTTGATCCCCTCAAAGCTCGGGATTGTGCGTGTTGTTAACACCGTTATCTGCCATTTCTTATTATTTTTTCTAAGACAAAATAATCAAAACATGTTAGTAAAAAAGACAAGGATCAACTTAATTGCACGACTGTCTAGGCCCTACAGTGGGCGCCAAACTGTTTACCCGTAAAATGGTACAATTGAATTTATATGTGGTTTCTAGATAAGTGAATTAATTTGATCATGAAATAACAAGATAATTAAAGAAATATATAATACTTACCCTTGATAGGAAGACGAAATGACAGAAATAAAGACTCTGTTAGTGAAGCCTCCAGGTACAACAGTAATAAGAACAAGAATAGAAAATAAGAAGATAAAATTAATTAGAGCTTTGAGTAGATTGTAGTATTAGTTTGCCAGAAAATTCGTCCCCTTACAATGATAACAAAGCTCATTATTTATAGCTACGTCTAGGAAAGGAGGTTCTAGGATCGTGCCCTTCTTTAATGTCAATTATGAGGCCCATTGATGAAGATGTAACGGTGAGTATAAATGCCAAATTCCTTGTAACGGGCAACGTACTTAATGCTGTGAAATATTTTCCATTAAATGCTACCAGACGAAGAGTATTTATTGCATCCTTATGAGCGTTATTCTTTCTGGTGACAGACGGGACCGTTGCCTTTGATTTTGGCTATCCCCGTCTTAGGTTCCATGTGTCCCTCTTTTGGGTGGCCACGTAGCATATCATATTTTACCCTATATAATGAATATAGTCAAACATCTCTATAGCAATCGCGTTTATTCTGATATTTTTTGGATGCTATAGTGAAGCGTTGTTATAAATCTAGGACATATATTATAACATAATATAAAAGAGCGGTTCCGAGAAAAAGCTTTTATAGTGAATGACTATTTATGGATACTGTTATAAAAAGGTTTTACCGTACTCTTATATTTTCAAGAATAATCAAGATGACCATTTCCTATCAATGATATTTTCAAAAAACATTCCATTAAAAAAGGAGATTTGAATCAGATTCATTGTCTTTATGCTAGATCATTGAATGCCTTTCTACTCATGTCCTCCCTAACATAGAAAGTAATTTTCGCCTTAATTTTGCCCCAATTATAGAATCTTGAAACCCAAAAATATGAATAGAACATGTTATGCTTCAAAATTTGGTATAGTTATTTTTATAGGAGCCCATGTGACATGCCGTCTGTAACATTAGTTATATCCTAAAGTCTGGGATTTACCATACATGTGGAATTCTACACCTCTCTGGGAAAAATCCTATGAATTTATAGTAAGTTTCATCAATATATGTTTTCTAGTTGGGGGCCAAATAATATGAATGGTTAGAGGAGACTTGAGAAGATATTCATACATGTAAGCCTTAAAAGAATTACTGTTTCTAGTCAGACGTAATGTTATGTTAAACCGTTAATCTTGCCATTGAAGATGACATGACAGTCCAACTGAGTTAGATTTGCATACATGGTCATCCACCTAAGCAATCTAGCATGGCAAAAATATATTTTCAAAAAAATTATTTTTTCGGATTTTTATTAAAAAAATACAAAATCAATACTTATTCCGAAATAAGTAAAAAAATTCCGGAAATATTATTTATTTCGAATTTTTTTATTAAAATACAAAATCAACACTTATTCCGAAAAAAGTAAAAATTTTCCGGAAAAATATTTTTTCCGGAGAAAAATAATTTTCCCGGAATTGTTTTTACTTTTTTATGAATAAGTGTTGATTTTGTATTTTAAAAAGATTTTCTAAAAAAAAAAATTCCGAAATATTTTTACTTTTTTCAAAATAAGTGTTGATTATATATTTTAATAAAACATTCCGAAATAAATAATTTTTTCGGAAATTTTTTACTTTTTTCGGGATAAATGTTGATTTTGTATTTTAATAAAAAAAATTGAAAAACATAATTTTTACGAAAATTTTTTACTTTTTTCAGAATAAGTGTTGATTTTGTATTTTAATAAAAATTTCCAAAATAAATAATTTTTCTAGAAATTTTTTACTTTTTACGGAATAAGTGTTGATTTTGTATTTTAAAAATAATTCCGAAAAAATAATTAGGTGGATGGCTATGTAAGCAAATCTAACCCAGTTGGACTGCCATGTCACCTTCAGTGGCAAGACTAACGGTTTAAGAGCATTTTTGGTCCAAAATATAGAAAGCGGGGATATTTTTGGTACCAAAAACAAACGGAGGACGTTTTTGGCCCTTTTTCATTTTTTAATGTAAAACAATACTATAGTACTTAGTACATATATGCGTACTGTCATGGGCGGCTTTTCGGTCATACCCCATGACCCCTTGGACACGCCTCATGGCGTTCTGGCAAGCCTCCCAATGCCTAGCGATATGGGCGGCCACGTGGTCTTGACCGTGCCAAGTGACAAGCGCGCATGTGCCTACGTCGTCCCACTGATAGCCCTCGTCAGTACCCAGCCGCAGGCAGATGCCAATAGCGTCGCGCGCGCAGACTCTGATGCAAAGACAAGGTTGCTGCCAACGGACCTGCTTCTGCTTTGAAGAAATCTAAGTCATTTCTATTGTAAATATAGAGTAATTTTACTTCATGTATTTCCATTATGTCTCTCTAGCTTAGTTATGTCAAGTCCCGTAACTTTGGTTTATTTTTTTAAGCATTATTAGAGGGGATCAAGCAATCAAATTTTCTAGCAAGCAATCAATTCTCTGTACTGCTGTCTCTCCCCTAAACACTGTGTTGCTTTTCTGTAATAGCTTTCATTAATGCAATCAAGCTTTCTTTCATCGGTTGCTTAGCCTTACGTCGCCCTTCCAAGGAATCTCAGGAAGGTGCCGCGTAACAGTTGGTATTAGAGCCTAGACTCGACATCAGACGAGGGAATACATTGCCATGTGGACCACATTGCGACCCTTAAAGAGACGATTGACGTATTACGACTCATCGTAAATACGGTGCCTGATCTAAGAACCAACCTAGTGCAAAAGTTGGACGACCTGGACCGCAGGATGTAGTAGGCCGAATGTGACAACGCGAACATCAATCGCGACTCTGAAGGAGACCGGTAAACGGCAGCCACAGAGGTAGCCGAAATATTTGGTAAATTTGAGGGCTTCCAATAGGAGCGGGTTGAGGATTTAGCCTATAGGGAACAAGAGGCAGACAAGGTGACTGCCATGCAGCAAACCATAGACAACTTGACATGCCATCTCAATGTTGTCAATACTGCACTACAAGGCCTACTTCGAGGAGGTGAAAACTAGATCGGGGGTGCTGTGAACCTCGCCCACGTACCCTCAAAGCTGAAGATTCCTGAGCCAAAATCATACAATGGAGCTCGGAATTCCAAGTAAGTGGCGAACTTCATCTTCGACATCGAACAGTACTTCGATGTTGTGGGGGAGTTAGAAGAAGCAAAAAAGGTAGAAATTGATGCCATGTATCTTCGGGGTGATCCTAAACTATGGTGGCAGGTGAAATACGAAGCCATCAGGGCTGGTGAAGATACTCTCGAGACATTGGCAGAACTGAAGGTTGAGTACAATACGCGAAGACATCTACGGGAGCTCTGCCAGACCAAAAGCTAGTGCGGGAATACGTGCGGGAATATATCATGCTCATGCTGAACATACGGGATATGGTAGACAAAGACAAACTCTTCACATTCCTGGAAGGTTTGAAACCTTATGCTCGTATGGAGCTGAAAAGACAAAGGGTAGACACTTTACCCAAGGCGATCCAAGCAGCTGAATGCCTTGGGGACTATCAAGTGGAGGCTTAGAAGGATAGGCCTCAACCGCTTGTCTGTGGAGGATACAAAGGGGGCCAACCTAGCAATGGTGGCCCTAGAAAAAGTGGAGGAGATCGGAGTGCAAACAAATCTAAGACTCCTTCCTCAGGCAGCAATAGTGTTGCGTCTCACAATAATGATCGGGAGAGGAAGCCCCATTCAGGATTTCGTTATTGTGGCAGGCCACATTAGAACAATGAACGCCCACAGGAACAATGAACGCCCATCAAACTTTTGATGATGGGATGGATGACGACACAGATGATGCTAACCAGACAGAACCAATAGATGTCTTCGACGCACTTGTTTGTTCTATTTCTGAGGCCTTAGTAGGAACCAGTATCGGTATCCATAAGAAGAAGGACACATGCCCAACCACCAAGAAAGGGAAAAAGAAGGTGGATGAGGGGCCTCCTCTTAACCAAGAGAAGACCTTGATGTTCGTCGAGATGAAAGTTAATGGTAAGCCCATTCGGGCGATGATAGACACGGGCGCTACTCACAACTACTTAGCCTCAACTCAAGTAGAGCGCCTTGGTCTAGTTGTGGGAAATGACAGAGGTCTTGTCAAGACTATCAACTCACCGCCTCAGTCGGTGGGTGGAATAGCCAAAGGGGTACCAGTGAAGCTGGGTCCTTATGGAGGAAAGTTCAACTTGCACGTGGTAATCATAGATGAATTCGAGTTGATGATTGGGTTGGAATTTATTAGGAAAACCAACACCATTCATGTACCGTATGCAGATATGTTGTTGATGATGGGAGCCAACGGGGTGAATCCCTTCATTATCCCATGCACAACCATAAAGATGGTTACAAAGAACATCTTGGCCTAGTTGAAGAAGGGAGTCAAAAGACATGAACCTACGTTCCTGGCTACCCTTTATATTGAAGATATTGAACACTCTTTGAGTCACATTCTTGCACTTGTGAAGGAACTGCTAAGGGAGTTTGAAGACTTCATGTCACAGGACATACCAAAGCGACTCCTGCCTAGGCGCACTGTGGACCATGAGATTGAGTTGGTGCCAGGTGCGAAGTCACCTGCCCGGGCGCCTTACAGAATGTCACAGCTCGAACTCGCCAAGCTTCAAAGATAGTTGACATAAATTCTAGACACGGGGATTATTGTGACCTCCAAGTCCCCTTATGGGTCCCCTGTGCTATTCAAAAGAAATAGGATGGAACCTTACGACTCTATGTGGATTATCAGGCCTAAACAAAATCACCGTGAAGAATAAGTATTGTATCCCACTAATGGTAGACTTGTTTGATAGACTGGGTGGTGCTACAGTGTTAACCAAAGTAAACCTGAAGATAGGTTACTGGCAAGTTTGGATTGCAGAGGGAGATGAATACAAAATGACCTATGTGACAAGATATAGGTCGTACGACTTCCTGGTCATGCTATTTGTCTTGACTAATGCTACAGCCACATTTTGCACCCTAATGAACCAAGTCTTCCCAGAGTACATTGAGGAATTCATAGTGGCCTACTTGGACGATATTATGGTATATAGCAAAACAATGGAGGAACACCTGGAGCACATGCGGAACGTCCTAGCTCCACTGCGGGAGAACGAATTATATGTGAAGCTATCCAAGAGCTCCTTCACCCAAAAATAGATTGACTTCCTCGGACATGTCATCGAGGAAGGGCAGATCAAGATGGACCAACAGAAGATTAAGGCTATCACGGATTGGCCGCCGCCTAAGGATATCCATGCCTTGAGGGTGTTCCTTGGCCTATGCAACTTTTATCGATGGTTTGTGAAAAATTACTCTCTCATTGCAATGCCGCTAACAGAACTCCTAAAGAAGTTCACGACGTGGGATTGGGGTCCCAGGCGAGCGGAGGCCTTCAACGCATTGAAAGCGGCTATGTCTAGTAGACCCGTCTTGTCCATCCCTGATTTTGCCAAGCCATTTGAAGTACAAACAGATGCCTCTAACTATGCTCTAGGTGGAGTCTTGGGACAAGAGGGGCATCCAGTGGCGTACGAGAGCCGGAAATTGAAGGATCCAGAACGGCGTTATGCCGCCCACGAAAAAGAATTATTGGATGTCGTCTGTTGTTTACGCCTTTGGAGTCACATCTGTTGGGAACCCCATTCGTGGTCAAGACAAACAACATAACTGTTAGTCATTTCACGACCCAGCCACAGTTGAATGGCCGACAGGCCACATGGCAGGAACTCCGAGCGGAATTAAAATTCAACATGGAGTACCGAAGTGGGACGACCAACCAAGTTGCTGATGCACTTAGTCGGAGAACTGATCTAGCATCACTGTGCCTACTCGCCACCCTAAGGGGGGCGAAGTGGCCACCACTATAAAATATCAGATATATGATCTACTCACTAAAGATCCTGTTGTATTTGGTCGATTTGGTAGGACAGGACAAGACTATCCAGTTATACATGGAAGATGAGTTCCTAAAGGTGAAAGGGAACCGGCCTTATATTCCGAAAGGAGGAGATCTATGAAGGAATCTTCTGATGGAATACCATGATACTTTGTGGGCCGGCCATCCAGGTGAAGAACACACCATGGCGTTGTTGTGTCGTGCTTATTATTGGCCTCAAATGGCAGATAACGTTGCTCAGTATGTGAAGACTTGCCTAGTATGCCAGAAAGACAAGTTGGACCGCTTGACACAAGCGGGACTCTTTGATCCACTACATGTTCCAAAGAGACCTTGGGAAAGCATGTCGCTGGATTACATTACCGGATTGCCCAAAGTCGAAGATCTTACAACTATCTTGGTTGTGGTAGATCGATTTTCCAAATATGCTCCATTTATAGCAGCCCCAAAATATATATCAGCAGAAGATATAACTCAACTCTTCTTCTCTCATGTTGTCAAATATTGGGGTCCGCCGAAAGACATCTTTAGTGATCGCTACTCTCGCTTCACTAGCAACTTTTGGACTCAGCTCTTCAAGTGCCTCGAGTCAATGTTGAGCCAAAGTTCAAGTTTCCATCCGCAACCTGATGGCCAACAGAGCGGTTCAATGGCATACTGGAGGAATATCTCCGCTATTTTATTACCGGATTGCAGAAGAATTGGGTGAAGCTTCTGGATGGTGCTCAACTAGGTTTCAATTCACAAAAGAGCTCCAGTACAAACAGAAGAGCTTTTGAAATTGTTATCGGACAGCAACTGCTACTCCCACACACTGTGAATGCCTCAAACATGTCGAAATTTCCTCGATCTACTAGCTTCTCGAAGGAATGGAAGCGAATTTCGGAGATAGTGCGGAGCTATCTTGTTAAAGCCCAAAAGCGGATAAAAAAGCATGCTGATCAAAATCGTCGCTTTGTTGAATATCAAGTAGGATACAAAGTGATAGTGAAAATCCCAAAGTGATACTTGTTTGCAGGGGTCCATGACCCTCACCTATTGCAAAAGTACATTGGACCCTTGTCCATAGAGAAGCGCATTGGTAAAGTTGCATACCGGGTGGATACCCCAACCTAGTAGAAGATTCATCCAATCTTCCATGTCAGCCTTCTGAAACATTTTCGGGAAGACATGGAGGATCCATCGTGGAGCCAACTCATAATACCCAGTATTCGATGCCCTAATTCAATTGGGAAAAGGCGGGGTAGAAGATATTCTCGATGATCGAGTGATTCATGTTTCAAGAAAATATCAGCAAGAGTTCCTGGTGAAATGGCAGGGGTGTGATGCAGAGGAGAATACTTGGGAGAGAGAACAAATCTCAAAGCCTACAAGAGCTTGATCGAAGATTATCTTGCAAGTAAGGCGCCGAGGACTTCGCCAACTCAGGTGGGAGAGAATATTATGGGCGGCTTTCCAGCCATGTCCCATGACCCATTGGACGCGCCCCATGGTGTCCTGGCAAGCCTCCCAACGCCTAGCGCCATGGACGACCCTGTGGTCTTAACCGCGCCAAGTGACAAGTGTGCATGTTCCTATGTCTCTCCACCGATAGCTCGAGTGATTCATGCTTCAAGAAAATATCAGGAAGAGTTCCTGGTGAAATGGCAGGGGTGTGATGCAGAGGAGAATACTTGAGAGAGAGAGACCAAATCTCAAAGCCTACAAGAGCTTGATCGAAGATTATCTTACAAGTAAGGCGCCGAGGACGTCGCCAACTCAGGTGGGATAGAATGTCATGGGCGGATTTCCAGCCATGTCCCATAACCCATTGGACGCACCCCATGGTGTCCTGGCAAGCCTCCCAACGCCTAGCGCCATGGACGACCCCGTGGTCTTGGCCGCACCAAGTGACAAGCGCGCCTGTGCATATGTCTCTCCACCGATAGCTCTCGCCAGCGCCAGCCGCAGGCAGATGCCAGCAGCGTCGCGCACGCAGACTCTGATGTTAAAGACAAGGTTGCTGCTAACGGACCTGCTTCTTCTTTGTAGGAACCTAAGTCATTTCTATTGTAAATATAGAGTAGTTTTATTTCATGTATTTCCATTATGTCTCTCTAGCTTAGTTATGTCTATTCCTGTAACTTTAGTTTATTTTTTTTAATCATTATTCGGGGGAATCAAGCAATCAAACTTTCTAACAAGCAAACAATTCTCGATACTGGTATCTCTCCCCCTCGACACCTTGTTGCTTTTTTGTAATAGTTTTTCATTAATACAATCAAGCTTTCTTTCATTCTCAATTCTCTTTTTTGTTCTATCAATCGCTCTTAACATTGGTTTTCCCGTACGGCATTGATAATCTCGTCTAGCATACGGAGGGGACCCAAGTTGGTAGATAGTAACTACACGGATATCGGTTGCTTAGCCTTACATCATCCTTCTAAGGAATCTCAGGAAGGCGCCGCGTAACGGTACGTATGAGCCCTTCAATTAGATAATTACTCGCCCCATTTCTCTCTTAATACCTCATAAATTCATGAGCAAGTTACATATTTGGCCGGTCGATCAAAAATATTACATTCGCTAGCCAAATACATAAAAAAATATGTATAAAAATATATATTTTGCTGGCTATTATTTTTTAGTGCAGCTATACTGTATAGTTTTTCCCAAATCAATCATCCATCTTGAGAACATTATATAATACAACGGCCATCAATTTTCAGTAAAATTAATCTCAAGGATAGAAAAGCTTGGCAAATAAAAGTTCATTCCAAATATCTGGAAGCCCAGGCAAGCACCAATGAACACAATCAGCATAGCTGGAAGGGTTTGCTAGTTGCTTTGGTGTTAATGGATTCCAATGCTTCTTGTAAATTGACGAGTGTGCGTCTTTTCTGTAACTTGAGAGCTGTGTGATATTAAGAAATGAGATGGGAACTTTTGATTTACCAAATTCTTCACCAATCACTTGCATTATGCTTTTTCTACTATCTGTTGCCCAGTAATTTGGATCCTCTATCATTTTAGTCTCATTGAAACAATTCTTATTTGGTTCACCTCCCCATTCTATGCTCCTGCCAAACAAAGAGTAGATACTCTTATTTTCTCAATGAAAAATGCAAAACCCTAAATTTTCAAATGATATTTGAACATATTAAAAGTATACAACAATAACAATGTACAATTCCGGTATAATCTCACAAGTGGTGTCTGAGAGGATAGTGTATACGCAGACCGTATTCCTACCTTGTAAAGATAGAGAGGCTATTTACGATAGACCCTCGGTTCAAGAAAATCAAAAATCCCAAAAATAGTGAAAAGAAAATATAACAATGGAGAAGCCATGAAAAGAACATGGATCTTTATTTTAAATTTCTTCCAAACTGAGTCAAATAAACTTTTGGATAAGTAATTCTTTTTAAAATAAGAAAAATAGGTTAACTCCTCATGATATAATAAACCAAAATTATATATGTAGATCATGACCTAACTGGTAATTCCAAATATTCTTTTCCAACTTCAAACTTCAAATACTTTTTGTTCTATTTTCAACAAACTATTATCCAAGTAGCCTGTATTATGTTTTCCTTTTCTTGGTTTACTCTTTTTCCTTTTAATTTCTTTAAACCAAAAGTGGGAAGATTATTGTTTTACTCAACCTTTCATGATAAGGTGACATGCTAGTGAAAAAGACTCTGGTTTTCTTTGGATCCATATTCTCTTTAATCCAACTCAACATACTCTTCATTACCATGCGATATGCATCCTCTGTGGACACCTCCACTATATCTTTTACTTCATCGTCAAAAGACCCTTGCCTGCAGCGGATTCAAAATTTAAATATTTAGTGTTAAACTCGTAAATAAAGAACAAGAAAGTGCTTAAGAAATAAGGAAATTACAAGATACTGAAATTGCTCAGCCACCAAAGGTAAGTATTGAACACAATTATGTCAGATCCTTTCCAATATTTCCCATGTGTGTTTATTGAACCATTTCGAACAACTCTTTCAACGATCCTATGTGTGATTGCAACATCAGAATTTGATTCCAGGAGAAATGGTGCCCAGTAGAACTCAATCGTTGCATTATAATCCTGGAAATTCAAATATAAGCTAATTATATTTGTATTATTAAATCACATGTACTCATAGAATTTTAATGTATAAGTTAAAAAATTTCTACTGATGATCACCTTAATGATGAAAATGGCGAAATTACCATCATTTTCCATGGATTTAGCATTCTCAGGAATCAGTCTATGAACAAGACAAATCATGGAAATATATTGTCCTCTGTTCAACGAATCGCCTACGAACAACATCCTCTTCCCCCGAAGTGTTTCCAACATTAATGTCGCATTGAAACTGTCATTTATGTAGTCATAACATAATTCCTCATATATAAAAGTTCGAACTTCTATATATATACTCACAGTATAAAAGAATTTTACCTCGGGAGAGAGCAACTATGAGGTTGCCATCTCCAATGCTGATAGTCTTTATCTGGCCTGCCATGTTCTTGGCAAGTCGACTGTGGCGTTATGTACGGACACTCTGATTCTTCGTACAAAGGCCGATTCTCGTCCCAAACCCATTTTCCATTGAACACACCGCATCCTTTTTCTGTCTCTCCTATGGCAAATGGTAACTTCTCCATGTTCTTCTCTACCGACAGAATTCAAATTATACAAGTCAAAATAAGTTTAATATTTATTTTTTTTCCTTTTGGTGAATGTTTGGATTAGTTTTAAGAGAATTGGTTTTTAAATTTATTTGTTTATCGGTTGCAAGAAGAGGCGGATAATGTGAGTTCAACTGAATTTTTTGCTTTCTAACTTAGCTATATTACTCAAGCATATAATAAAATTGGTTTAACATTGTATACGGGTAAAATCGAACTCAAGATTTGACTGATCATCCAAAACGATAATTTGGGATCGAAAGATGATGATAAAATCCCGTAGATCGGTTCATGCCTTACCAAATTAGCCATCGAAACTATCAGATTTGCCTTCGAGTTTACCGAGGTCATAACCGATCCCAGTCATAACGGTCTCAAGGAACATATTGTCAGCTTATCCGACAGGGGTCCGAAATATTAAATTTGACAAGATTAATATGAACTAGTGTGAACATTTGAGGCCTCTTTTTTGGAAGAAATTAGCAAATGCATTTTTCATGCATTTACATTGCATGATCACACTTAATATGATGTCATGCATGATATTATTAAAGTCATTTCCCTTCTATAAATAGCAAGAGTTTTGTTCATTTGTAAACATCTCTCACTTGCCTTCTTATCTCCTAAGGCATTTGAATCTTCTTTCTCTCTTGTAGTATTTCACTTGTATTTTTTAGAGTGAAATAAAGTTTGAGTTGATTGTGTCCGAGGACCAGGCAAAAATCAAATTTTGCCGAACCTCGTTAATTTCTGGTGCTCTTTTTATTATTGTCTCATTTACTATTTATTAGCTACTTTTAGATATGGTAGTTATGATTTAATCACTCTCTATATATTCGGCTTCCGCAACAATTGGTATCAGAGCCAAGGTTCTATCTTAGTATGCTCTGTGGTTGCAGCATACTGAACTTCCACATTAGAAAAGAATTACTTTGGTGTTCTGTACTGTCAGCAAATAAATAGTATCTGTAGCAAAATGGGAGATAATAAAAATGAAGAGTCCACATCGGGTGTCAGTAATATGCCATTGGCATCTTCGCTTATGACAAGAATTATGTCAAATGCGAAATTTGCAGTTAAAATTTTTGACGGGTCAGGACATTTCGAGATGTGGCAAGCTGAGGTTCTTGATGTCATTTTTCAACAAGGGCTAGATATTGCCATAGAAGAAAATAAACCAGACAATATCGGAGAAGGAGATTGGAAGATTATCAACTGCATTGCTTGTAATACCATTAGATCTTACCTCGCAAGAGAACAGAAGTATCCATACACAAAAGAAACTTCTGCAAGTAAATTGTGGAATGCATCGGAGGATAAATTCTTAAAGAAAAAGTCAAAGTAAACTTTACATGAAAAAAAGACTATTGCGCTTCACATATGTTCCTGGTTCTACAATGAATGATCACATCACTAGCTTTAATAAGTTGGCAACAGATTTGCAGAATATGGACGTAACCTTTAGTGATGGAGATATGGCCTTAATGTTATTAAGTTCACTTCCCGATGAGTACGAGCACCTCGAAACCACTCTACTTCATGGGAATGATGATGTATCTCTCAAAGAAGTTTGTTCTGCCTTATACAACTATGAACAAAGAAAGAGAGAAAAGCAAAAGAGTGGAGAAGGAGAAGTACTGGTTGTGAGAGGTCATTCTCAAAATCATATAAGAACAAAGAAAGGAAGATCCAAGTCAAGATCCAGACCTAGCAAAGATGAATGCGCCTTTTGCCGAGAAAAAGGGCACTGGAAGAAAGACTGTCCAAAGTTGAAAAATAAGGCCAAACCTAACAATGGGAAGGCTGTCAGGGATTCAAATGTAGCTGATTGTGACGACTCTGATTTCTCAGTAGTTACAACTGAGCCATTCAAACCATATGACATATGGCTGATGGATTCAGCTTGTAGCTATCATATGTGTCCCAACAGGGACTGGTTCATTAATTTTCAAGAAGGAGAATGTGGAGTTATTCACACCGCGAATAACAATCCTCTTACTGCATATGGTATTGGTTCAATCCGATTAAGGAACCATGATGCATTGATCAGAACATTAACATATGTTCGATACGTACCGGAATTGAAAAAAAATCTCATTTACATAGGAGCCCTAGAGTCAAAGGGGCTCAAAGTTGTTGCAGAAAATGGGATAATGAGAATATGCTCTGGTGCACTAGTAGTAATGAAGGGAATTCGGCGAAATAATAACATGTACCACTATCACGGTAGTACAGTTATTGGGACAGCAACAGTGACATCCAGTGATGGCAAGGAGGCAGAAGCAACCAAGCTATGGCACATGCGCTTGGGACATGCTGGAGAAAAATCCTTGAAGATTTTATCAGATCAAGGATTGTTAAAAGGAGTAGAGACTTGAAATTTGGAGTTTTGTAAGCATTGTGTCAAGGGAAAACAGACAAGGGTTAAATTTGGAACAGTAATTCATAATACTAAAGGTATTTTGGATTATGTTCACTCTAATGTTTGGGGTGCTTCCAAAATATCTTCATTAGGTGGGAAATACGATTTTGTAACCTTTATTGATGACTTTTCCCGGAGAGTATAGGTGTATACTATGAAAATCAAAGATGAGGTACTGGAAATATTTCTCAAATGGAAGGTGGTGATAGAGACTCAAACAGGCAGAAAGATAAAGTGTCTTCGCACAGATAACGGTGGAGAATACAAAAATGATCTTTACAATAAGATTTGTGAAGATGATGGCATTTTGAGACATTTCACCGTCAGAAATATACCACAACAGAATGGAGTGGCAGAACACATGAACCGGACTTTGCTGGAGAAGGTTCGATGTATGTTGTCCAATGCTGGCTTGGGCAAAGAATTTTGGGCTGAGCCAATAACATATGCATGCTACCTCATTAATCGTCTACCATCTGCTGCTATTGGAGGCAAGACACCATTTAAAAAATGGTATGGAAAACCTGATGAAGATTATAATTTTTTACATGTGTTTGGCTCAATTGCATACTATCATGTGAAAGAGTCAAAATTGGATCCGAGGGCAAAGAAAGCTATATTTATGGGGATTACTTCTGGAGTCAAAGGATACCGATTATGGTGTCCAGAGACAAGAAAAATTATATTCAGCAGAGATGTTACCTTTGATGAATCTTCCATAATAGATAAAGTGGCAGTTGAAGATGTCAAACAAATTGATGGTGCTTCAAAGCAGGTGGAGTTTGAGGGAAAATTTAATTTTTCCAACACAGGGAGAAAACGAGGAAACAATAGAAGATTTTTCCCTAGAAGAAGAGTTAGTGGAAGGGGATATTCCAACTCAGCAACCCCAACAATAACTTGAATCAATAGCAACCAGCAAGCCAAAAAGAATAATAAAGAAACATGTTCGTCTCATAGAGACGGTGGCTTGTGCAACCTCAATTGTAGCTGGTGGTGTTCGTACCACTTATAAAGATGCAGTCCAAAGTTCAGAAGAAGATAAGTGGAGGATTGCCATGAATGAAGAAATGCAGTCCCTTCATCAGAATTGCATATAGAAATTGGCCAATCTCCCGAAGGGCAATAAAGCAATTGGGTGCAAATAGGTATTTGCAAAAAAAGAAGGATTTCCTAACCAAGAAGATGTTTGCTACAAAGCAAGATTGGTGGCCAAAGGGTATGCTCAAAAGGAGGGAATTGATTACAATGAGGTATTTTCTCCAGTCGTGAAACACTCCTCCATTAGAGTTTTGTTGGCTTTGGTGACACAGTTGAATTTGGAACTAGTTCAGTTAGATGTAAAAGCTGCATTTTTACATGAAGACTTGGAAGAGAAAATCTATATGACTCAGCCAGATGGATTCAAAGTTGCTGAAAAGGAAAATATGGTGTGCAAACTTGAAAAATCGTTGTACGTATTGAAATAATCTTCTAGACAATGGTACAAATGATTTGACAAGTTTATGTTGCAGCTGAAGTGCAGAAAAGCAAATATGATCATTGTGTGTATTTGCACAAGTTTGAAGACGGATCATTCATATATCTTCTCCTATACATTGATGATATGTTGATAGCTTCCAAAAGTCAAGGGGAAATTGAGAAGTTGAAGATTCAACTAAGAAAGGAGTTTGAGATGAAGGATTTGGGTGAGGCGAAGAAAACTCTTGGCATGGAGATAAAAATAGATAGAATTTCAAAGAAACTCTATCTATCTCAGAAAGAATACTTAAAGAGAGTAATAGATCGATTTGGCATGAATGAGAACACGAAGTCGGTTAGCACTCCTCTTGCTCCTCACTTTAAGCTTAGTGTTGCTATGTCGACGAAGAATGAAGTTGAACGAGAGTATATGTCAAGAGTGCCATATGCGAATGCCGTTGGTAGCTTGATGTATGAAATGGTTTGCACAAAACCTGATATTTCACATGCTATCGGAGTTGTAAGCAGGTATATGCATGATCCAGGAAAGGAGCATTGGCAAGCTGTGAAATGGATTCTACGGTATATTCGCAATACTGTAGATGTTGGATTGATTTTTGAGCAGGAAGATAGTCAGAATCTGGCTGGATATTTTGACTCGGATTATGCGGGTGATTTGGACAAGCGTAGATCAACTACTGGTTATATTTTCACTTTTGCAAATGCACCAACTAGTTGAAAGTATACTTTGCAGTCAACGGTTGCTTTGTCTACTACTGAGACAGAGTACATGGCAATTACGGAGGTTGTAAAATAGGCAATTTGGCTTCAAGGGTTGCTTAAAGAGCTTGGTATTGGTCAAGAAAACATCACACTATTTTTTGATAGTCATAATGTTATCCAATTAGCAATAACCAAGTTTATCATTTAAGGACGAAGCACATTGATGTTCGATATCACTTTGTACGAGATATTATAGAAGAAGGTGGAGTCATGGTGCAGAAAATTAGAACTACAGACAACCATGCCGATATGCTAACAAAAGTAGTGACTGCTATCAAGTTTCAACATTGTTTGAACTTGATCAACATTGTTGAACTTTGAATATTGAAGTTGAAGACACAATCAAAATTTATCAGTGAGAGAAAATTAAAAAAGTGAAATCTTGCCAAGGTGGAGATTTGTTGAATTTGACAAGATTAATGTGAACTAGTGTGTGAACATTTGAAGTCTCTTTTTTGGAAGAAATTAGTAGATGCATTTTTCATGCATTTACATTGCATGATCACACTTAATATGATGTCATGCATGACATTATTATGGCCATTTCCCTTCTATAAATAGCAAGGATTTTATTTATTTGTAAACATCTCTCACTTGCCTTCTTATCTCCTAAGACATTTGAATCTTCTTTCTCTCTTATAGTATTTCACTTGTATTTTTTGAAGTGAAATAAAGTTTGAGTTGATTGTGTCTGAGGACTAGGCAAAACTCAAATTTTGCCGAACCTCGTTAATTTCTAGTGTTCTTTTTATGATTGTCTCATTTATTATTTATTAGCTATCTTTAGATATAGTAGTTGTGATTTAATCACTCTCTATATATTCGGCTTCCGCAACACGAAATTCACGTAATTAACTGGATATTGCGGAGGAAATCACGGAACATACCAAAAAAGGAACCAACGGTCAACAAATCAAGGACTTTTTTTTACCTTTTATGGAATAATGGAATAATACCTTAAAAGTATGTTCCTCTAATATATAAAGGGGGTCTCACAATTCATAAAGGATATTGTAACACACACTCATAAATAATACATTAACGTTATTCTTTAAGTTCTTATTCTTTGGTATCTTGGTATTAATAAAAGTATTTTCAGCTCAAGGGTGGCCAGCTTTCCTAGGCTGAAATCATCCAATTCGTGTGGTTTGCAGTTAGTTTATCGTTATTTATTTCAATTGCTATCTAATTTATCGTTCAGTATCAAGTTAATCCGCATATCCTTTAAACCACTAACAAATTTAATTGTTATCCGATTTTGAGAGTAAACAAATATGTTATCATGTATAAATAAACAAAACTGTGCTTTTGTCTCGGACAAACAAGCATGATAAATTCTTCTAAAAAAATAAATAAATAGATATTAAATAAAAGAGAAAGAAAAAGTACAAGTTCATTGGAATTACTCACTAATGTGTTGTTGGCTGGAAACACTGGGATCAAGCTGGCACAAAATGCAGCTGAATTCTTCACTGTACATAAAAATGATAAGAACAATAAAAGGTAGTAATATTAACAGAAGAGAAGAGGAAAAAGGTGGCTTCATTTTTTTTCTGTTTTGTTATTGTGTTTAGTTAGGCAGTGAAAGTCATCTACCGAGTGTTTAGTCGGGGTAGAATAAATACAAGAAAACTATTGGCTATTTTACTTTTAGATAATTGCATAGTTAATTAATTTGGATATTTGTTGCTATTCTCGTTATTGAATTCTTACCATTATTGTTACATTAGGTTTGAAGGATATAACTGATAATAGAAAGGTTACTAATCACGAAAGAGACTATTATGATTACATTAGGTTTGTCATTTCTCCAAAATAGTAATTATGGTTGTGGTCAAATCGACAGGTCTAATTTAACAGTTTGATTATGTGTGTTCCTTCGAAACTAAACAATGTCAAATTTGGTGTTAACACTTGTATTATTGTTACTTTCCAAATCCAATCTGCTTTAGCCTGACTTCCTTAGATTACTTCTAGGCTTTTGAGGCTCACAACTTTGTTACCTTGGGATTTAATTTCAATAGCGTTTTAATAGTTGATTTCTGAACTTAAGCTTTTTTCTCCTATTCTGACGTGGGATTTGTATATATACAACGGACCCTTATCTAGTTCAACGCCCAACGGTCCATAAGCTGGAACGGATCTTGGATTTAAATTTTATGGGTTTAATCTTAAGTTTTAAAGTACTAAACTCATTATATCCTTAAAGTTATAAGTTCATACCTATAATTTATTGCGATTTTAGTGATTTTTTGCACATAGATTTGTGTTCCGCGTCGAAGTTATGGGCTCAATTGAGAACCCGATGTTACGGGGCTACATCCGCCCCTGTCCGTAAGCTGTGATAATTATGAAAGTCATCCGTATATATCTTCTTGAACAGTTCTCTGAAGAAATTAGCTTATTATGTTGTTATTATCCATTACTATATTAGCCGTTGTTTTCTACCGTACTAGTGAATTAACCCGCGCTTCGCAGTTATGAGTTAAAAATTAAAATATTTTTGTAAACTTTTATTGACAAAATAATCTTTAATAATTAGATTTTGTCACATATTCATGAACTATTACCATTGGTAAATAACCTTTTACAATGGATAATTGTGAATGTATATAAGATATAAGTTAACTATTAGAAAAAAGGTAACACTGAACATTTGCCTTTAACTACAGGAAAACCAATACAAGTATCTATCGATCAAATAATAAAATTTAACCCTTCAAAATTAATGTTTTGCAGATATACTCTTTTATTATAAAAAGAGAAAAATTCGCGTAAAGTAAGAGTAATATAACACTAGTAAGTAGCTACCAAAATATAAAATTTGAACACATATATAGTAATCCCTATACATCTTTTATATATATATATATATATATATATATATATATATATATATATATATATATATATATATATATATATATTTACTGTCCAGATGGATATATAGTACTCCCTATACAAATGAAAGCTTTGACGAATTCTGCTTCAAACACTATTTTCTTCTCCTTCACCAGTTCAATTCTGCTGCTTGTTTGGTTCAAAATTCAGTTACAACCACAATTTCTGTCTTTTAGTCACAGTAACCAACAAGCATTACTAATCACCGAATTACTAATACACTTTTTTTAGTACTATTTTTATACATCTGTCACGACCCGAAATTCTCACTTTCGGGACCGTGATGGCGCCTAACATTTCACTTGCTAGGCAAGCCAACGTTAGAATGTAATTAGCCATTTTAACACAAATTTTAAATTAATTAATAACAAAGAAAACAAATGCGAAAATAAAGCCTAAAATAAAGTGAATAATCCATAATAGACGCGATATCTAAATATCATCCCTGAATTTGGAGTCACAAGTGCACGATCTTCTAGAATAATACAAATAAAGGTCTGAATAAAATTCAAGCTATTTGAAATATAACACACGTCTGAGATAAGATAGAAGGGGACTTCAGAATTGCGAACGTTGTACAGTTATACCTCAAGTCTACACTGGTAGTTGTATCCGGGCAAATCTACAGTACGCCGCTGGGACCAACTCCGAAATCTGCACAAGAAGTGCAGAATGTAGTATCAGTACAACAGACCCCATGTACTGGTAAGTGCAGAGCCTAACCTCGATGAAGTAGTGACGAGGCTAAGGCAGGTCACTTACATTAACTTGTACGCAATAATAATAATAATAATAATAATAATAATAATAATAATAATAATAATAATAACAATAATAGAAATAAATCAGGTAACTCATTTTAACATTTGAAGTCAACTCGGCAGTCATAACCAATTATTATTTCAATCAACTTCCGTTGCGGCGTGCAACCCGCCCCAACAATATAATTCCTCAATAAATTTTCGTTGCGGCGTGCAACCCGCTCCAATAATATAAACTTTAAATAAATCAGTTGCGGCGTGCAACCCGATCCTCCAATATAAATTTTAAATAACTCTGTTGCGGCGTGCAACCCGATCCCCCAATATATTTATTTTCATTTGTGTTGCGGCATGCAACCCGATCCCCTCATATATTTTAACAACTCTTAAATGTAATAAAAATACTCCAATAAATATCACGTTCAATGAGAAACTATTAAGCATCAAGGCATACAATAATTATAATTCATTTATGAAACAAACAATGACAAGTAGCAATTAATTATAAAAATCAGGGAGAAAATAGGCAGTATAATATTTAATATGCTAAATGTCAAGTAGCAATTAAGACACATAAATCAAATAAGCATGTGACAATTATTACCGAAATTCAAGAATTAATATTTGACAAGGAATAGGAGAGAAACAATTATTATAACAATTAATTCGCGTCTTAAAATAATTTAAGATGTTTAAATAATTAAGCAAATAATTAAATTGACAAAGTATAGGCACTCGTCACCTTGCATATACATCGTTGCACATGAAATTCACATAGCAAATAATTCAAGGATTATATTCCCTTGAGTCAAGGTTAACCACGATACTTACCTCGCTTCGCAACCAAAATCAAGTTTTCAATACACCCTTGCCTCGCGAATTAGTGTTTGAAATCCTCAAATCTAGTCATAAACAATTCAATATATTCAATACAAATCGTAGGAATTAATTCTATATGAATTTACTAATTTTTTCGGATTAAAATCCGAAATTTATTTCAAAAATCAACAGTGAGACCCACACCTCGAATCCCGAAAAAACTCACGAAATTCGAATACCCGTTTCGATACGAGTTCATCCATACAAAAATTATCGAATTCCGACATCGGATTGACTTTCAAATCTTTATTTTACATTTTTAGAAGATTTTATAAAAATCTAATTTTTCTTCCATAAATTCACGGATTCATGATGTAAATAAAGATGGAATCACGGAATATAATCAATATAGGATAAGGAACACTTTGTAACACCCCGAAAAATTTCGAAGTACTTAAGTGTAAGGCCTGGTAAAATTTGCAAAGAAAATAATATTTCATGGTGCCGGACTAGGCTTACGTGTTTGAGGATTATAGAAATCCTTTGCGGCGAACTTGCGAGCCGCGGCTCGAACTTTTTATGTTGAACAATGCACGAAAAAGTAAAGGAAATTTTTTGCCGAAAATGTGCATTTATGCGGTCCATTATGAGTCCGCATAATCACTCTGCGGGCCGCATAATGGCCGCAGAAGTGAGCAGGTGAGGGCTATTCTGGAAGCAGCTATGCGGTCAATTATGCGACCGCATAACTGTTATGCGGTGCATTATGCGACCGCATAACAGTTATGCGGACCGCATAGTGACCGCATACATAGACAGTTCTTTTGGCTATTTTGTAACCAATTATGCGACCGATATGCGGTCGCATATGCGACCGCAGAACCTGTTCCGGAGCTTCATTTTTGGGTTTTTAAAACCGGACCCTATTTCGTTAAATACACTCTTTGGATCATTTTTGAGCTATTATCTTACATTTTAGAGTGAGAGAGGGTGCCCTAGAGTGAGAAGGTGTTCTCCAATAATTGTTCTTCAATTCTTGCCCAAGTTTTGGAAGATTGAGAAGGGAAACTCACTAGGTCTTCATCCTAGAGATTGAAGTTGCTAAGAATTCCGGAACGTTTGAGAGTTTAAGGAAGCTCAATTGAGGTATGTTGGCTAAATTCTTCTCTTAGAATTGAATCCCACGATATTTATGTAAATTATGTAAGTCCCGAGTGATTCATTATGAAATTGGCTATTCCGAGTAAGATTGGGTTGAAAGATATATGTTCAACAAGCATCCCAAATGCTCTATTCATGTTATGTTACCAATTGAGTATGTGTTAAAATAGGGGTTGTGTGTTAATAATGCTTCGACTCTAAGTCAAGTTCAAATGAAGGCTATCATGCCAAATTTTGTGAAACATCTCTATGTGCAATTGACTCTAAATTGCTCACATGTGTACTACACACCTTAATTTGAATTGTAATTGTTGTTCATGATGATAATGATATTTGAGATTGATAAGGTGAGCATGAAATACTGAATATGGCCAACGTGCCAAGAATGACCTTATAATTATGGCCATTAGCGCCAATGAAATGAAAAGATATGAAAGTAATATAAAATGCGATGATTGATATAAAAAGGTTGATGTCTCAAATAAGACGGTCTAGCCGTCAGACTCCGTACTAAATTTACGGTAGTATTGGTAATGATAGTAATTGTGGTTGATGTCTCTAATGAGATGGCCTAGCCAATCGGGTCGTGATCGGACTCCGTACTAAATTTACGGTGGTATTGATATTGACAGAAATTATGGTTGATGTCTCTAATGAGATGGCCTAGCCGATCAGGTCGTGATCGGACTCTGTACTAAATTTACAGTGGTATTGGTATTGATAGTAATTGTGGTTGATTCTCTAATGAGATAGCCTAGCCGATCGGGTCGTGATCGGACTCTGTGCTAAAAATACGGTGGCATTGGTATTGTGACCACTGATATTGCGGACAATGGTATATCAATACTAAAAATCTCCCAATGTGAGATATGAAAATCAATTTGAACACTGTTTTGATCCTAAATTGAGGTTTGATGTTGATTAAGGCTTTCATTTATATTATGATAATCTTGTTTGTATTAATTATCATTCTATTGAGAGGGTGTTTAGTTATACATACTAGTACTATTCGACGGTACTAACGTCTCTTTTGCCGGGGGCGCTGCATCTTTCAATGGATGCAGGTGGTTCCATAGCAGGAGATATTGATCAGTGATAGCAGTGCACCTTCTTCCCAATTGACTTGGTGAGCCCCACTTTATTCCGGGGTCATGAATCTTTTGTACTTGTGTATCCTGTTTGAGGTATAGCCGAGGCCTTTTTGCCGACACTATCATTGTACTCTTCTTTATCTATAGAGGCTCCGTAGACATAGTCTGGGTTGTGTATTGGTGCTGGGGAAAGAAAAACTATGTTATGTTGTGGACGTATTACTTGTCCATTTGAGACTTTAAAAATGATGAAACTATTGGAAATGAATTGGTATTGTAGACACGAACACATTTTCGTCTAATTAATGATAATATGTATTATCTTTATTCATGGATGAATTTGGGTAGAATGAAATCTAACAGGCTTGCTCGGTCGGGTTCACTCAGTTGAGAGCCGGTCGCGCTCCTCGGTTTTGGGGCGTGACACACTTACCTCAATGTTTTCCCATGAAAATCGCCCAAAAATCGTCTTACCCGAGCTCAAAATCGAAAATGATAGGAAATGGACCAGAACTTAAGTTCTATTGTCCAGATTTTTACTCATCGCGATTGCGAGAATTCGTTCGTGATCGCGTAGAACTATTTCTGCCCAGGTCCATTTTACTTTTCGCGATCGCGAAGCACAATTTGCACAGGCTGCCAATTTGCACTACGCAAACACGACATCCCATACGTAAACGCGAAGCATAACCCCGTAGACCTTCGCGATCGCTTACGGCTTCATGCGAACGCGAAGAACAAATTTGAGTGCCCCAACTTGTGCCTCATTTCCTCTTCGCGGACGCGATCAACTCTACGAGTTCACAATGCACTGGGAGCTAACCTTCCGCGATCACGTGCCTATCTTCGCGAACGCGTATGGTAAATATCACGGCTCACAAACCAGATTTTTTTCCAAAGTTAAAAAGGTCTGTAGGCTATCCGAAACTCACCCGAGCCCTTGGGGCTCTAAACCGTACATGTACACAAGTCCAAAAATATCATACGAACTTGCTCGCACAATCAAAACACCAAAATAATGCCTAAAACTACAAATCGGACACCAAATCAAATGAAATTTTTAAGAAACTTTAGAATTTCTATTTTAACAACCGGACGCCCGAATCACGTCAAACCAGCTCCGTTTCTCACCAAATTTGGCAAACAAGTTATAAATATAATAATGGGGCTATACTGGGTTCCGAAACAAAAATACGGACTCTGTATCAATAAAGTCAAATATTAGTTAAATCTCTTAAGTCATTAATCCTTTAAACTTAAAAAGTTCGATAACATGTGATAACTCGAGATAGGGACCTACGAATTAAATTTCGGCCATCCATCCAAGTCCCAAATCACGATACGGACCTACCGGGACTGTCAAAATACCGATCCGAGTCCGTTTGCTCAAAATGTTGACCAAAGTCAACTCAGATGAGTTTTAAGGCTCTATTTCTCATTTTAATCAATTTTTCATATAAAAACTTTCCGGAAAATTATACGGACTGCGCATGCAAGTTGAGGAATGATGAATAGTGCTTCTCGAGGTCTTAGAACACAGAATTAATTATTAAATTTAAAAATGACCTTTTAGATCATCACAACACCCTACCAAACGATCCCTAAGGAAAAAGAATAAGTAAAGCAATGAAAAGAACAAAGGATAGAAAATACGAGTAGAACATGTTATGCTTGAACTTTTGGCACAGTTGTTTTTGTAGGAACCCATGTGACATGCCGTCTGGAACATTTATTGTATCCAAAAACCTTGGAATTTAATGTTTCAATTCATATGGAATTTTACTTTAAAGATATCGATGAATGAATTTCCAATAAGCTTCAATTTATGTTTTCTAGTTGGGGGGCAAATAAAATGACGGGTTCCAACTCAGAAGATCTTTTCATTTTGTGGCATTTGACTTCTTCTTTTTTTCCCTCATCGCCCTTACAGTTCCAATCTAAAACTGCAACAACAACAACAACAATAACAACAATAATAATAATAATAATAATAATAATAATAATAATAATAATAATAATAATAACAACATATCCAGTATAATCCCACAAGTTGAGTTTGAGTAGGGTAATGTATACGCATATCTTACCCTTACATTGTGAACTGTGAAAATAGAGAGATTGTTTTCGATAGACCCTCGACTCAAGAAAATCATAACTACAGCAATTTAGATAAGGAAATACGGCAAAGGAGAATCCATATAAAGAGAAGTAGTAACCACAACCAAAAAAAAGATTAACGAAGCAAAAGAAGCAACAGATAGAAATCTAAGAAATGGGAACTACAGAATACACTAGTACTACAGGTATAGAAAAGCAATACATGTACGAAAAAGAGTTATGTTCCAATCTAAACCTGTAATTTTTCAAAATTGAATATGAGAAACAACAGAGTAAATTTTATGGGTGGTCATTCAACTTTGTGTTTATTATCCAAAAGTCATTTTTTTGTTACGTAAAAGTCATTCACCTTTGTGTTAATTACCCAAAAGTCACTTTCTTTCTTTTGTATCACAAAATTTATTTTACTATGCTCTAGTTATCACAATAATCACTTTGACCAGATTTTACAAACATTTCAGCTGAAAAGTCTGTTATGCCCTTGACATTAATAATTGTCCCATTTATGTAATACCTTTTATATTGTATGGTATATAGTATACTTTTACCCAGGTATTTTACTTATAATTAAAATAACAAAATATTATTTTATTTATTATTTTTATAATATATTCATACATTTATTTTTTTCTTAATATTAATTTTCAAGATATATAACTAGCATTATTAAATTTGTCAGTAACATTATCTTGAATAAATCTCAATTCCTTATTCTTAATCATGCTTAATAAAATATGTAATAAAAATTAAAAAGTCAAAGCTCATTGATTTATCAGCCAAGCCATACCCATTAATTTAATAAATAAAACGGCAAAGGGCCAAATATACCCTTGTACTTTCGAAAATAGTCTAAGAATACCTCTCGTTATACTATTGGGTTATCTATACCCCTACAGTCATACTGTTGGTTCAAATATACCCCTCATTTAAACGGAGAGACACATGTCATCGTCCTGTTGGCCAATTCTAAATATCTCCTAACAACAACTACAACAACAACTAACCCAGTTTAATCCCAACATGTAGGGTCTGAGGAAGATAGTTTGTACGCAGACCTTACCCCTAGCTAATGCAGGTAGAGAGGCTGCTTCTAATAGACCATCGGCTCAGGAAGGAAAATTCTAAATATCTCCTAATTAATTAAAAAGACCCATTACCCATACCCGAAAAGCAATTTAATTTCTAAAGCAATTTATTTTTTGTACAAACTCGAAAAAACTGAAATGTTTTTTTTACTAAAAACTGAAAAAAAACGAAAATATTTTTTTTACGAAAAAAAAAACTGCTTTAAAAAAAATTGAAAAATATTTTCTAAAATAATATTTTTGTAAAAACTGGAAAACCAAACTGAAAAGCAATTTTATAAAGTACTGTTTTTGTAAAAACTGAAAAACAAAACTGAATGCTTTTTTACTAAAAACTAAAAAAATCAAAAATATTTTTTTCCAGTTTTTAGAAAAAAAAATTCCTTTAAAAAAGCTGAAAAATAATTTCTAAAGTAATTTATTTTGTAAAAACTAAAAATAAAACTGAAAAATAATTTTCTAAAGTAATATTTTTGTAAAAACTGAAAAAATAAATATTTTCTTTTTTCAGTTTTTAGGTAAAAATATTTCAGTTTTTTCTAGATTTTAATTGCTTTTCAGTTTTTTTCCCCAGTTTTTACAAAAATATTATTTTAGAAAATATTTTTCAGTTTTATTTTAAAACAGTTTTTTTGTAAAACCTGGAAAAAAAAATATTTTCGTTTTTATCAGTTTTTAGTATTAAAAAATTCAGTTTTTTTTTCAGTTTTTACAAAAATTAATTGCTTTAGAAAATTACTTTTCTGGTATGGGTAATGGGTCTTTTTAATTAATTAGGAGATATTTAGAATTGGACAATAGGACGATGACATGTGTCCCTCCGTTTAAATGAGGGGTATATTTGAACCCAAAGTATGACTATAGGGGTATAAATAACTCAATAGTATAACGAGGGATATTCTTAGACCATTTTTGAAAGTACAAGGGTATATTTGGACCTTCGCCGTAAATAAAATATCCACATTTAACAAAATAACACATCCGATTAATACTTTCAAATAAATAATATTAACATATAAAGCTTTAAAAACTTAATATTAAACAAAAATATCATTGAAACTTTTTAAATTTTTTTATTGACTATAAAAAACTATCATTTATTAAACAACTCTGTTTTTATTATTTTAAATAAATATTAATAAATAAATATTTTTTTTATCATTTTTATATTTAAAATATGTTCATGTTTGAATATGATTAAACAAATTGAGTGCCATGAAAAAATTAAATATATTGATATATTATAAAAATAATAAATAAAATAATTTAAAGTTATTTAATTATAAGTAAAATACCTAGGTAAAAATATATTATATAGTATATAATATAGCGGTATTGCATAAATTAGAGGATTTATAATGTCGGGGATATAATAAACTTTTTAAGTAAAAGTATTATAACATCTGGTCAAGGTGACTTTTGTGATAAATAGAGCAAAGTAAAATAATTTTTGTGTAACAAAAGAAAGAAAAGTGGCTTTTGGGTAATGAACACAAAGTTGAATGATCTTTACGTAACACAAAAAAAGAAAAGTAATTTTGTGCAATGAACACAAAGTTAAATGATCACCCATAAAATTTTATTCAAAACAACAGTATATGTATGCATACGAGGCCTTCAAATATATAAAAGAAAGGCAGAATGGCCTAAATGACACCTATACTTGTGCCACTTTGTCATGCCGGTCCCCAAACTTAATAATTTATCAATTGAACACTTACACTCCTTCAAACTGTGTATAATAAACGCTTATGACAGGAGGTTGCCAGTGCGTGTAATACAATCCCCTACACGTAGGATGCCACGTCAAGAAAATTAAAACACGTAGGCTCCATGTCATTTATTATGTCCACATGGAAAACTAAAACGGGAAATGATATTACCCCCAAAACTCAAATTTTTTCCTCATTTTATACTTACCCGCTTAGTTAGGGCTTAGAAAGTATTGTCTCTCCTCTGTTCTCCGTCATCGTTGCGGGGATTTTCATTGACCCATGTTGTTGCACCAGCGGATTTAGAAACTGATAAAATGTTGCCGTTTGGAACCGTGATTGTGAGCCAAATGCCGGTGTTAGCGAATGCGTGGATGATTTCTAGGTTTGCGTCGAAGACTTTGATTTTGTTAATGGTGGTTTCGTCCCTGATGAAGGCGGTGACTTGGGTCGGCGGCGGGAGGTTGTCGGTGACGGTTCCGTAGTTCACGCCGATGAGATAGTCCGCTAAGGAGCCGTTACAGAAAAGGAGGAAGATAAAGGAAAAGAGAATGTGAAGGTAACATAGTTTAGCCATGAAATTAAACCTTGAGGGAACAAAACAAAAGAATTGAGTGGAGTTTTGTAAGCAGAGTGGTGTGCTGAGAGGTAGAAAACAGGGACTGCAAATTCTGCGATGCAGCCAAGGACGTGGTACTAAAAGGCAGAAACGTGGGAGGCGATAGTCCTAATTTCTGCAATTTCAATGCCGAATCGACTCCGAAAAATACAGATCACCAATTCAGACTCTCGAAAACTAAAACAGAAATTCAATTTTGACCATAGCTTATTTCTTGCCGGAGAAGAAAACAAAAACCGACTTAAAAAAGAAAAAGAGATGGCACAAATTGATGGGCAATGAAGAATCCCAACAAAAAAAATTATATTTTTCATTGTTGAAGCTACCACGAGAAAGAAGAAGGCAACAGATTTGGATAGAAATTAGCTTCTATAATGTTCAACAATGGAGAATAAGGTAGAAAGAAGAAGATTACTGTTAAATAGGCCACATTTTAACTGCCCTCACGCCCGCCACATTTTAACTGCCCTCACGCCCGCCTTATAGGCGAGTGAATCACGCACTAAAGCTAAATATGACACATAGGATCAGCCTCGTGTCATAAGCGTTTATTATACACGATTTGAAGGAGTGTAAGTGTTCAATTGGCAAATTGTTAAGTTTGGGGATCGACATGACAAAGGCTCAAGTATAAGTGTTATTTGGGTTATTCTGCCTAAAAAGAAAAAAAAGGTGTACAGTTTCTTGTCCCTATTCTGGGCAAAAACAGATTGACACAATTCTGGGAAAAAATATTGACACAAATTCTTTCTTTGTGCAATAAACTCTATACCCCTTCCTTATTGCAACTACTCGTTTCCCTTTAGTTATTTTCTTACTCTATCCGACTATCAAAGAGGATAATTGAAAACATTATATAATACGAGAGCCTAAAATCATCCATAAAATCTCAAGGATAGAAAAGTTTGGTGAATAAAAGTTCATTCCAAGTATCTTGAAGTCCAGGCAAACACCAATGAACACAATCAGCGTAGCTAAACGGATTTGCTAGTTGTTCTGGTGTTAATGGACTCCATTGTTTCTTGTAAATTGTTGTATGCGCGTCTTTTCTGTAACTTGAGAGTTGTGTGATATTGAGAAATAAGATGGCCACTTTTGATTTACTAAATTCTTTTCCAATCACTTGCATTATGCTTTTTCTACTATCTGTTCCCCAGTAATTTGGATCCTCTATCATTTTAGTCTCGTTGTAACAGTTCTTTTTTGGTTCTCCTCCCCATTCTATGCTCCTGCCAAACAAAGAATAGACACCTAAATTATCAAATGTTATTTAAACACATTAAAAAGCATAGAATTTGGAAAGGTTAATTTTTTACTCACTTTTCATGAGAAGGTGACATGCTAGTGAAAAAGACTCTGGTTTTCGTTGGATCCATATTCTTTTTAATCCATTTTAACATACTCTTCATTGCCATTCGATATGCCTCCTCTGTGGAAACTTCCACTATATCTTTCACTTCATCGTCGAATGACCCTTGCCTGTATCAATTTTCATTTCATATATGTTAGTACGTAGTATGTCATGGACAGTAACTTGTAGTTATCTTTTAGGTGACCTGATCACAGTGTAAATATTATTACGCATTGTTAGTATATAAAAGTTAAAACTTATAAATGAAAAACAAGAAAGAGGAAAGGAAATTACAAAATATTAAAATGGAGGCCCCTCATCCACCAAAGATATGTATTGAACACAATTATGTCAGCCCCTTTCCAATATTTTCCATGTGCGTTTATTGAACCTTTTCGAACAACTCTTTCCTCGATCCTATGTTTGACTGCATCATCAGAATTTGATTCCAGCAAAAATGGTGCCCAGTAGAATTCTATAGTTGCATTATAATCCTGGAAATTCAAATTCAAACCAACTTACATTTGTGTATTATATCAATGTACAAATTAATAGAATTTGTAATGTGTAAGCTCAAAAATTGCTAGAGATGATCACCTTAATGGTGAAAATGTCGAAATTACCAACAGTTTCCATGGATTTAGCATTCTCGGGTATGAGTCTATGGACAAGACAAACCAAAGAAACAAACTGTCCTCTATTCAAGGAATCGCCCACGAACAACATCTTCTTCCCCCGAAGAGTTTCTAGTATTAATGTTGCATTGAAACTGCCATTTCAAGTTAGCAAAAGCGTCTTAATTGAAAATTAAATATGTTAATTGGATATTACATGTAGCAATATTAAAATACAGAAATAAGAACGGATAGAGGAAAAGAAAATCCTACGGGTTGGATTACTCGATCATGTGTTTATGGAACAAATGTTAGTTTGGAAAGGGTGGTGTGAGTTTGTATTTGTTATCAAAGTTGACATCTTATTCTAATAGACTTATAATATATTAGTGATCAGTCGTACATAAAAGTTTAACTTTTATATACTGACAGTATAAAAGAATGTTACCTCGGAAGTGAGCAACCGTGAGGTTGCCATCTCCAATGTTGATAGTTTTTATCTGGCCGGCCATGTTCTTGGCAAGTCAACTGTGGTTGTATGTACGGACACTCTGATTCTTCGTACAAAGGCCGACTCTCGTCCCAAACCCATTTCCCATTGAACACATCGCATCCTTCCTCTGTCTCTCCTATTGCAAATGGTAACTTTTGTTTGTTCTTCTCTACCAACACAATTCAAAAATACAGTCAATTTCACTCCTACTTCATTCATGCAAATTAAATAACTGATGTATGTTTAGTCTGAGAAAAAAAAAAGCTAATTTTATTTTGTTATTTTGTCAGTGTTCGAATGTAGTTTTAAGATAGTTAAAAAAAAGTCCGTTCGGTGCACGAATCATCCCGCGTTCACACAGGATCCAAAGAAGGGCCGCTCCCTAAAGGGATATGATGTGGGCAGCCTACGATGATGCAAGCATGAATGAAATTAATTCTTGTTATCGGATATCCGCAAACGGAGGCAAATTTAGGATGGATGTGCATTGGGTTCAATTGAACCATGTGCTTTCAACTCGAACTTTGGATAGATATATAATATGATCATGCTCATTTATGAACTCCCTGACTCTAGATCCTGGACTCGACTCTACCACGAAAGAACATTAATTTTGAAATTTAGTGTGAGAGAATGTATTTTATGTTTTGATTGGTTTGTTATATTTTCATGTTTGGAGCAACCAAACAAAGACAGCAAGAAGACAAACATGTTTTTTTCTCTTGGACAAACATGCATGATAATTCTTCCCAAAAATAAATAAATAAAACAGAAAGAAAAAAGTGCAAGTTCATTAGTATTACTCACTAATATTTCTTGTGATAGAATTGTGTTGTTGGCTGGAAACTCTGGGGTCAAGCTGGCTAAAAATGCAGTTGAATTCTTCACTATACAGAATAATGATAAGAACAATGAAGGGTAGAAATATTAAAAGAAAGGGAGAAAGACGAGCTTTTCTCAGAAAAGAAGAGGAAAAAGGAGAAGAAGATGGAGGTGGCTTCATTTTTTTGAAGCATATGGTAGCTACCTTTTTTTTTTTTCCTTCTGTTTTGTTATTGTTCTTAGCTACTAGTTAGGTAGTGAAAGTCATCTACTCAGTGTTCAGTGGGGTTGAATAAATACGGGAAAACTATAGGTTAAGTGTAGACAGAGTTGAAGGAAATTATTTTTTATTTCCTGCTAATTGCATAGTTAATTAATTTGGATATTTGTTGCTATTGTCTTTATTGAATTCTTATCATTATTGTTTACATTAAGTTTGAAGAAAATAACCAATAATAGAAAGGTTCCCCATAATAGATGTTTTGGTCATATTTCTTGTATGCAAGAAAACCAGTGGTTGGGGTCAAATTGATAGGTGTTTAATTTAACAGTTTAATTATGTGTGTTTCTTTGAAACAAAACAATGCCAATAGCTTTCCTGATTTGATTAACTTAAAATGATGGTCAAAAGTCTAGCAAGCTTTATTTAATTTACAGCTCGATGTTTGTGGTGAAGTAATATCTCACTTGGCTTCTAAGTTAAGGGTAGTTGTGAATGATAGGATATAATTTTTCTGCTTTTTGTATATTTTTCGCGGTTTAATTTATAGTATAAAAAAATTTCACACTATATCAGCATAATTTATATAGTCTGTTTATTTTCTGGAAATGACTAGTTCCACTTATTACATATGAATAGTTACTTGAATTGTATTTAATCATAGTGTATAGAAATTAAAACTCCTTTGAGCATGGACATGGAATGCATAAGAAATTAGGTAAAGTCAGTACCAACCATTACTTGTTTAAAGGGTAAAGTTGGAGAGTGATTTGAGATTTAGGTAACATTTCAACTTCATTTTAGTTGACATTTTTTTATACCCACCCCCACCTAAGCCAATCTCCCATGGAGCAGGTGACATACCAAGATTTAGGAGCTTCTTTAAATATATGAATAAGAAAAAAAATCATGATTATTTCACTTTCACCACCATTATCTATCCTAATTGTTGGCTAATAGATTCCTCTTTTTCATGTCCGTAGTGTCCGAGCCAGCTTGCACTAACATCTAATTCCTCAGAGTACTTGCTACCTCCCACCAACACATACCGAATAACGGCTAAAAGATTTTTTAAAGAGCTTTTTCCGTCATAATCCGCCTGCTTTTTTGCAAAAAAAGTAATGGTTGTTCCACAAAAGTTTTCTCTAATATAACAGCCTCGTATAATAAAAAGTACTATTGTATTAGCACCGAAGGGGAGCTTTGGCATAATTAGTAAAGTTATTGTCATGTAACCAGGAGGTCACAGGTTCAAGCCGTGGAAACAGCCTCTTGCAGAAATGCACGGTAAGGTTGCGTACAATAGACCCTTGTGGTCCATGCCTTCCCGGGACCCCGAGCATAGCGGTAGTTTAGTGCATCGGGCTGCCCTTTTTTATTGTATTAGCACCACAGTAACACGATGGAATTGCGACAAATTGGTGAAATCCCTTCTGTCTAAGAAAATTATGGGCACAATGAAGTTCAGATCCAAATCCTATTCATCATAGAAGCACCAACAGCCTAGAAAGAATGCTGTTAACTAGAACAAAATGACACTGGGAAAGGAAAAAGAAGAAGAAAGACACTAGCACAAAAATGACAGACTAGTCAAAGAAATTACAAACAATTGAAGTGACATCCATGAGAAAGTGCCCAGTTGTAAGATGTCCAATTTTAGTCTTACAGGAGAGGAGCACGAGGATCTGATTTTCTTGAAGTAACAACTTGAAAGTGTCAATTGTCGATCCATGTCAAAAATTGATTTGTCCGATCATTTTAGTAGTTAACATGTAATTGCTCAAAAATTGACAGGAGAATACGTACTCCTGTGACCATGAGAAGGTCCTCTAAATCTCCGCACTAACGATAAAAACATACTCTGCAAAAAGAGAACATAAATGTGATAATAAGTCCCAACGTTCAACCAGCAAAGAACACATCCTCAGATTAAAAAACAAATGTGCACACCATTAAAAGAAGGCTACTCTCAATCTTTTCTTCTTTTTTAAGTTATTGTGGTAAAGCGGAGGACTATGACGTAGTTTTTCAGCAGGTCCATGAATCCACAATTCAACTAAGACACTATTTGTGAACTCACATTAGCCATAAACTTCAGCTTGTATGGAAATTAGCAGCAAGGAGGAAAGAGTTTAGAATACTACACATAAATCCAGCAGGGTTGTCCATTCACGGGGTAGAGAACTCATTGCTAGAGTCAACAACCACCCAATTAATGCCAACTAATGTCCTTAGAACTCAGACACCACTAGGTGCTATAATTGATTTCATGGCTAACACATCACATTTGTGGTGACACCACTAGGCGCTAGGTGCTATAAAAAAAATTAAAACCAAAGCTCCTCCACTACATCCTTTTTCTCTTATTAAATTACCACGACTGTGATTGCTCCTAGCCTACCCCCAACCTCTCCTGGAAAGAAGTTTGTCACAAGAGACGTTTGGACAAGCAAAATTAATTCTGTAAAACACTCCACCCTTAATCCTAGCAATAAGGAATTTTCACCAGATCAAACTACCTCGCTTTAATATAAAACATAAGCATTATTCAATACCTGTAACGTATGTGGCAAGCTCGCCCAGAATTCCAAGTTTGGAATTATCTGCATAAGTTTAGGAGAAGGAAGATGTCAGATTACAGCACTGCACAAATACAATGTCAAACACAAGCAAAGTCGGCACGAATTCTAAATAACTGTGCTGCACTCAGTGGAAAAAAGTGTTTGTTTTCCGGAATAATTGTAAGCCACCAAAGCATCTTCAAACATTGGATTACACTTAGACTATGGTTACTACAGTTCCACCTGAGGTAGCCAAATTTTCCAAACAACCCTCTTCTATATTCTGAGTAAAATGGTTACCAGTTTACAATAAAAGAATTAATATTTTCTTCCACTTTGACTGAAATTCATTAAGTTGGGCTCAGCTTATAACCTTGTTGAGACTGATTAAGATCAAGTTCACAGCCTATTAGAAGTAGAAGGCGCTATGGCCTGAACTGAGGAATCTTTTAGAAGTAAGATTTGTAACTTTCACCAATGACATGCACTCTGGTGCAGCAAACTACAATTCGAACAAAACTGCAAGCTTACACACACAGAAGTGACAAAAAACTACACTCCCTCTTCTAGAAATGAGTCATTTTATGATACCTTAGTGTGGTGAACTTTCTATATGCAGATATAGAGTGGAATCTTGAATGCATTCATCGCACTTATTATAGCATCACGTCTCGACTGCAATTTGCAATTGATTGTAATCACATCCACTTCCATGATAAATGGCAAAGACAATGATAAAATTTGGGAAGTACTGGTTAGTTCGGGAGCAACAAACCCAAATCATACTCATCCCAATTTGATTAGTTTGCCTCCAACACAAATCTAAGGTCACAGTATTTTCCTCACTATTCAATCAAATTAGTGTTATTATTCCTCTGCAATATGTTTTCATCTCAAAGTTCACAATTATCCTCCTTTGCAGCACCTTTTTTCACTGTCAACCACCACCAATTGCATCCCCATCTACAACCACAACACATCAATATCTGCACACCCCGAGAACCAAATCTGTAATTATACTATACTTATAAGTCTTGTCTTGCTTATCAAGAAATATTATTAGTAAAAACTGTCACCATAAAATCAATGGAACCCACTATTCTCATCCTTTTGCTTTGTTGCTCAACAGGTTCGTTGAGGTTTATATATGGGGTCCACGTAAATCACCAAGTCAGGTCGTGATATCTTTGTACAAATAAGAATTGAAGGAGAATGTAATGACTTCAAAACTGGAAGACACCATATTGTAGTTTCCAAAGGAGATGAAATCAAAGAATGGAGTACATACAAGTGGAATTTGAGGATATTGGAACTTTGCAACTGTCAAAAACGGATCATAGCAAAAGCAGGAACGGAGGGATCACCAAAATCATATCCTAATCTCTTGTACCAAAACAAGGTAACAAAGTAGAAATGAACATATAGCAATTATCCTGATGTACTTGTGCCGGGATATGCTCACCAAGAGAACCGGGTCAAACCAATAGAGAAATGGCTCTTAAGACCCTTACAAATATGTATACTTGATAAATGGACCTTGGGCCCAACTCAATCCCAAAAGCTAGCTTGAAGGGAGAAAAATTGCCCAAGCCTTATAAGGAGACCAGGGATATCATCCCAGTCCAATGTGGGATTTATTCCATCCATCACCCCGCCTCACGCCCAGATCCGGACATTCTTTATCCGGGGTTCCACTGTCCGGTCTGGAGCGTGCACAATCATGGACCGGGGGTATTTCCACGCCCCTCTTCAATTGGTCTGGGGGCATTCTGCCCCCATCTTCTAGGGGTCCACATCGACCACAGGTCTGGCTCTGATACCATGATATATGAACCTTGGGCCTAACTCAACCCCAAAATCTAGTTCATAAGGTGAAGATTGTCCAAGGCCGTATAAGGAGACAAATGGCCTCCCACACCCACCGATGTGGGACTTAACAATACTATTGAATATAACAGACAATAGTAAATAAGTTTTCCTTCCGAGCACAAAGTCATCTTGAAAAGTAGCAACTAATTGTGAAATATCCCACAATGATCAAGAGAAAGAATCTCTTAACAACATGACCAGCGCTCAATATAAAAGGGGAAAGAAAAAGGCTAGCGATGCAGCCTAAAAGACCTATAGCTGACTCTAGAAAAACTAGTAAAGGCATATGATGACAACCTGTCCAAAGACTACTGCGTATTTCCCGGGGAAATGGGAATACTAATGATTCTTTAGGACTACCGGTGATGTTTTCAGTCAGAATTTGACTTGTCTCCTATTACATAAATTCTTTTTCCCCTCCGCATAACCACCTTGCTATTAGATATGACCCTTTTATGTTGTCATATCTCATTTTTTAAGTAAAAAAAATCTGACTCCACTACCTGTTTTAGCTGCTTGCTTTGCATATCACATCTGTGTATCTATTTTGTTCCAACTTAGTTATCTTGAGCCAATCATTTACAAAAGAGAGTAGAATTATAGTTTGGAAGCAAAGGGAAAAAGGAGGAGGATAGGGCAGCAAAGAGGCCAGCAACAGTTAAATAAATACATCATCGCCAAGCAATCTGGATAAGAACTTTCATGCACCTATTCTGATAAACTGAAAATGAAGACAGAAGATAGAGGGAAGAGAGAAGGAGAAGCAACATACGTCTATCCCACGAATGCCCAAAGAGAAGTACCGATAGGCTGCACCACCCAGCAAGTAAATTCCAAAGAGGCATAGGATTCTGTGCAGTGTGTATCAATCAATAAATCAGTGAGCAGGCAACTCCATTACCTAGTCTATGTTTTTAACCATTAATCTTACATGATCATCATGGTACCAAACCAGCCCATTCCTTGCCCGTGAGAGGATATAATCACTGCGCAGCCGGAGGGGTGATGTATTTCTGTAGCCTGTCAGCAAAAAATACAGCATGAACTCCTCACTGAAACTATCCACAAGACCAAAGTTCTTGAGAAAGTTAAGAGGATGAGAAATGAAGAGGCGATTGAAGAATGCACCAGATTGTTAGTTCTCATATGTATGCAAACTTAGAAAGAAATTTGAGCATGCAATGCACTCAACAAGGTCAGCTGAGCTCTAATCCTCCAAACTAACCTTGCACCAAAAAATACATACAAGACAAGCACTCTGACGAACACTCCAGCATAACACCAAGCCTAGAACAGCAGCATGCCCCAAGCTGGCACTTAAGAACAAACTAGCAACCACTAACTTGGTACCTAGGACTAGTACTCAATCCCAAAGACAAGTGCTCCCATAAATTAAGCTTCTATGATCAATGCCCTGCCGAGGGATTCTTTCATTTTATCTAGCACGTTATTATGAAACTATTCTCCCCACAGAAACTCAATCTCATTTCAACGTTCCCATCTAGGCGCCTCCCATCTCCAAGACTACTTGCATCCCCATTCACATTAGCAGTTTTATTGTTGTTGTTGCTAGACTAGAAGAAATTATCAAAATATGGCTATGCATACCAGGTCCTTTTACCTCATTGCCAGTTGATAAAAAAGCCATAATGTATTTCATTAACCAAGATTCTTTTCATAGAATAATGCCATCACGTACTCTTATGAGTGACACAAAATACTCCATAATGAGATTGAAACATGGACATTCAGAGTACTTACATAAGCACAAGTCCCAACTAATTCAAGTGTCCGAGGACCCTGGCAAAGGAAAGGAAAGGAAAATCAATGGCCGAATCCCAATGAAATGACACTGGAGAAAAGTAGAGCCCATATACAAAGGAAACAAACCCTTACTTGAACTCCATTTGTATCACATACTATTGACACAGCAAGTGAACAGTTGAGCTTCGGCCCTCTGTAAGACATTTTAGCTGTGATGCCTTTGAGTGGATCCTTTTTATCTGCCATGTTAATAAATGCAAGAAAAAGAATAAACGTTTCCAAATTTAATCTAGTAAAGTTGACTCCGGTAGTGATTGCAGATTATATCTGCAGGAAAAGATGCTACGAATTCATAATAAATATTGATTGTGTACTCAACAACAACACGAAGAGCAAGGAGTTATTCTTCAGAAGCAATAGATAAAAACTCCTCCCCTTTAATCTGAATTAAGTAATTGAGGAATTCTTACCAATGAGTTCAAAGAACGTGCTTGATGAATATCCAAGAGTAGTGCACACGGGATAACCTGCACTAACCATACTAAACCCATTAAGGTAAAGAGAATAAAGAATCAACTTGTGTACAATTAGCTAGACTTTTGGAAGAGTTTGTGTGCTCAAGATACACTTCTGTAAAGATTATAGCCACCATTGTTCGCGCAACTTTGAATATCTGTTTAGTTCTTATAAATTGGAACCAGAGTACTCTCTCTTCACTCGCTCAGCATCCTACCACTTCTTAGAATAGCATTACATAGCTTGATTAGCCATCCCACTCCAACCTCTCCAAGACACTTCCAAACCTTTAGAGATACCATCCAGAGATTAGCCATCCCACTCCAACCTCTCCAAGACACTTCTAAACCTTTAGAGATACCATCCAGACAACAGGCCTTTCTAATCCTGGTATTTTTATGGCATCATTTACCTTTGCCGACCTAAATCTACGAGTGTAGCTAAAGTTGTTATCATGCATAGATGAACAGAGATCCAAAATGTTTATATCTCATCCTCTCTTATTTCTTCAAAATTTGTTAAATGCTTTTGCAATCGAACAAGACACAACCCCCGTAGTTACTAGTTCCCAATATAGTTGGAACAAGATAGACATATGGACGAGACAATTCGTCACATAATTATTTTTTTCTTACATATTCATCTTGCTTAATCCATTGGATTTGGAGTAAATCAAATTTCAAGGAAAGATTTCCTCTTCTTTTTTAATAAGGGTAAAGCCTAAGAAACCATTAATGAATTTTACATATCTTGACCTACAAGTCTTCTACCATAACTCGAAAGGACACTTTCAGAGGGGAGGTAAAAGGAAAAACATGTAATGATGTAAATGTTGTTAAGAAAGTGGAAAAGGAATCCTAGATATCCATAAGTTCAGGAATATTCACCTCCAATAATGTTAGCCACAAGCGCACTACAACCCATTCCACAACGAGAATTACCACCACAGTCCTGCAAATGTAAGCATGTTCAAGTTAGAGTCATCAATGTGATGATTGGAGAAAACTGACATTTCCGAAAATCATTATCAAAGTAGACATGTGAAAATAATTTCACTTCTAAAAGAGAGAATATTTCTATATATGGGTGTAACAAGTCCAAGCTGTATGTGATATATAGAATCACTTGAAGATGCTGTACCACATACAATAAATAAACAAACTTCATTTATGTAGATCGTGGTTACTTTATAATGGTCAATAAGTTTGAGCTGAACATAAAATGTACCATAGCATAGTTGATAGTGCTCTAAACTTCGTCCCATAGACACCCACAAATGAATTTATATATCTCCAGTGGAAAATCCAAAATATTCATTAAATAGCCAATATGCAATCTATGATATTATGATAATCAGCAGAGTTCTAATTTTCAAATGATTACCAGAAAATGAACTTATATGGTGTTATTCTTAGCAAAGATCTAACAATCAGTAGAAATTTTGGAAAACGAATAAGCGAATCTATATCTTATTTCATAGTTTGCAGAAACTAGCCTAGTTTACATATCTGTAGCCCCACATTAGTTCTTTATTTGGCAGCTACTAGGGTAGCAGTTTTGCAGACTAATTTTCTGTTGCACAGGTTTACATTCCATAGGGTAAAATAGAGAACAACTTTGTCTCGTTATTGCATTAAACAATTGGCAAAGAAACACAGATGTAGTTTGACAAGCACTTACCCTACAGTCAATACAGGTAGGAGGATCATGGTTGAAAATCATTGCATCACAAAGCTGTTCCATATACAAAGAGGAAGCAAAGTGAGATTCGGTGAAGTACTAGCTGTTCCCCATATAAACAAGTTATAACATCCAGAAGCTAATAATTTTTTTCTCATCACAAGATGTAACTTCCATGTTTATTAACGATTTCATAGCTCAACTGCGTTATGCTTCCTAAATACACAGCCATAATGGCTCATTCACAGACTTAATAGCAGCTACACATCATACTTCTTGTCCATACACCTCGGACAATCAGGAGCTTATAAGATACTTCCTTTTTTTATTTCTGACAAAGGGGAGGTTATAAAATACTTAAGTGCATGCTACATAATTAAATAGAGAATGAGCAAGTCTCCAAAAGTCAATATACAATGAAAAACCAAACTAAGCATGACAGTGTAACCTGATGCAGCCAACCTGAAACCATAGCACAGTCCCATTAACAGCCACCTTGTAGAACCTGAAATTATGTACGAGTAGAGTACTTTAGCAAATATGCCACCCCTCAATAAACTAACAAAAGAAGAATTTTCTTTAGGCTCAGTATCTATGCTACTCTATATAAGTCCATTTCATTTTGCCGAGTCTCATATTGGTTGAGGGAATAGGTTGTGGTCCCCTTATATTGTCTTGGGAAATCCTCCCCTCATTAGCTAGCTTTTGGGGTTGAGTTAGGCTCAAAGGTCATATCTTCACATGGTACCAGAACTAGGCCCGTCGATCTCTGTTGTTGTGTTTCGTATTATTAGCCCCCATGTTATGTTATCCACGTTTCAATTTCAAGTTCCAGTCTTGGGCTGATTGAGGGAATGGGTTATGGTATCCTTATATGGTCTTGGACAGTCTTCCCCTCATGAGCTAACTTTTGGGGTTGAGTTAGGTCCAACGGTCATATCTTCATACATTTCATCACTAACAATTTGTCGTTTAAGTAAAAGTAAAAGTTCTTTGGAACTAGAGCTTGCGAAATCACACACTTATCCTTAAACTGTTAAACAGACATACAAGTCTCTAACTAAACTAAGACACTCTTGATGAACCCTAAACCTAATGTAATTATAAAACCAAGCCTCAATCTCAAATTGTGTTCGTCCTTAGCTATGGACAATCACATATACAAGAATAAAAGTTCCCCCACATATTTGTGTTTCTTGTTTCTCTTTTTATGACGATGGTGTCTAGGCTAGCTTGCGCGCAACTCGACTATTCCACCGAGTACCGCTACCTCTTACCAGCTCGTAATTCTACCACCAAGGCTTAGAACATACGAGAACAAATCAGCTAGTTTTTTGTTTGCCTCCGCTGAGATTTGAATATGAGATCTCATGGTTCTCCTCCCACTTCTACATTATATTATAAGATGAAAGTATCAATCTGGGATCCAACAATTATTATTTCTCATATTTATCAAATTACTGAACTATTATTCCCATGTTTCAATATATAGCTTCCCAACTAAAATTGATGAAATAGGCCACGTGAACTAAACTCGCAGTAACAGAAAAGGCGTGAGTTATTGAAAAATAGCAAGGGAGCAATTAGTAGCGAGAGAGAGAGAGAGAGAGAGTACCCATCTTCACTGAGGATGCCATGAGGGAAATTACGAATTGGGGCTGTTAAGCTGTAATTATAGAGCTTATTATTCTGTTCAAAACTGAGCTGGCATGTTGCATTGGCCGCACGGAAGATGGTGGTGAAGATTAGTGGAAGAAGAACCAGAATGAGTGAAAGGCGATTTGGGAAAATCGCAGCAATTGTCATTTCGTTTACGGGAATTTCATCAGCAATATTTGGGGGGTAAAAATTGCAGAAATTAAAGTTACGTTTTCTTGATATTCAGAGAAATGAAGTTCGAATCTTGATGCTGGGATTTGGCTTGAGAGGGGCGGTCAGCGAAACGAAAGATGAACTCGCTCGGGGGTCTTGGATGTGTCCTTCACTAACGGACTATTTCATTAAATTTTCTTCTTTTGTTTATTATAATAATAATACTACTCTATTTTTATTTTACTAGATACTTTGCACATAATGCACAATTAGCTAATATAGATTATAGGTACCGAGTATAGTTTGGTTGATGGTTTGAATAATTAATCCATCATAAAATCTTACATTAAGTAATATAATATTTAGTTTACCGTATAAGAAAAAAATAACTATTGCACAATTGACGCAAGTGTTTGATTATGGTATTAATAATATATGAATTAAATTACACAAAAATCTATTATTTTAATAATTTGCCGTAATAGAAAATTAACTTGTATCAACTAATCAAATTTATTGAATAATTAGTATTAATCATCTAGATTCTAATATTGATAAATTGATTTTAATTAGTGTGTTTGCTATGTAAGATGCGATCTTGTTTGCAAGACATAAGAAAATAAAGTATTTTGGCCCTCTCTCATATCTCATTAAACGTAGTCATGGGTGCGCGGGGTCACTTAGCCATGGGTGAAGAGCTGAAGCACCTAGCTTCTGGTGTAACCGCACCTGCGGAGGGCCAATCGTAGGTGCGAGCTCGCAGAAGCGAGCCAACAGCCACAGAAATGACCCAGCATGGGGCAGCCAGAAATTGCAGATGCGGACAAAGTGACCGCAGATGTGCAACCGCAGAAGCGAGACTTGCGCAGGTGCGGCTCATCTGCCGTAGGAGCGGCCTCGCAAAAACGACCCCCATTCCGCAGATGCGGACTTAGGCCAACCAAGGGAGGATCGCATCTGCGATGAACCTTACGCAGATGCGGAAGTCGTGGAGGCAGTGAGCTTCATTTATTACGGGACTTAAGCTATTTCTAACTCATTTCTCTCACTTTTGGGCGATTTTGGAGCTTCTTGAGAGGGGTATTCACCTAGCAACTTGGAGGTAAGTAAATTCTATCTAATGTAAGTTAAATACATAGATTATGGGTGTAAGGCCCCGTAAAAAATTTTCCTAACAACCCGGATTCCGCGATGCCAAAGTAGGCGTAGAGAAAAATATTGGGCAGAAGTACGCATTTCTGCGGCCGCAGAACCACTCTATGGACCGCAGACTGGTCGCAGAGTGGGGCAGATTTCTGGGATATTTTTGATGCCCAATTTCGCGGCCATTATGCGACCGCATAACCGTTTCGTGGGCTGCATTCTTGTCGCATATCCTGCCTTGGGATTTTTCGGAGGAAGGTTCTGCGGTGCACTATGCGACCGCAGAACCGTTATGCGGTGCATTATGCGACCGTAGAACAGGTCTGCGGGCTGCATAGTGACCGCAGACCAGGTCAGTTTCTTTCCAGCTCTGGCACCCATTTTCGTGGTCATTTCGCGGACCGCATAACTACTATGCGGTCGCATATGCGACCGCAGAACCTGTTTCGGAGCTTCAATTTTGGAATTTTTAAACCCGATCCTATTCCGTTAAAACACACCCCATAGACCATTTTGAGCATATTTTCTGATATTTTTAGAGTAAGAGAGATGGTCCTAGAGGGAGAAGTGATCTTCATCAATTGCTCTTCAATTCTCACTTAAACCTTGAAGATTTTCAAGAGAGGCACCTAGGTCTTCTTCCTAAGAGGTAAGATTCTATCACCCAAATTCTTAATTCCATAATGTAACTAGAATGGGCCATTAGTAAGATAATTTATGGGGTGGGAGTGCTTACCTTGCATGTATCCTTGAAGTATGTGGGAAGATTATGAGCTAAGATGATAGAGAATGGGTTGGGGAATGATGGAATTTTCTACAAAAAAAGGGCATTAAAATATTGATGCACACCTAGTGTTTGATAATATGCTCAAATGAGCTAGAATCATGACCATCTTCCTAATTTTGGTCCAACTTGTTATATTTCTAAAATATATTGAAGTTGCTAAGAATTCCGGATCATTTTAGAGTTTGAGAAGCTCAATTGAGGGATTTTGGCTAAACCTCCTTCTTCTTAGAATCGAACCCCACGGTGTTCATGTAATTGGAGTAAGCCCTTGATCATTATAGAATTGACGATTTCTAATGTGTTTGTGTTGAAGGATGTAAGTCCAATATTTATTCTAAATGCTTTATCATGTTACCTTGTTATTTGAGGATGTATTCAAAAATGTGAAATATGTATTAGAAATGTTAAGACTTCATGTCAAGATCGAAATAAAGGTTTTTATGCCAAATTGTATGAAAAGCCCCTATGTGCCTAAGACTCCCAAATTACTCATATGTGAATCTAATGTCTTGAATGGGAAGCCTTATTGTTGTGGATAATGATGATGATATTTGAATGTGGAAAAAGGGGACCGGAACTATAAAATACGGTCAAGTGCCAAGAATGACTATGTAATCGTAATCACTAGTGCCAATGAATTGAAAGTATATGAAAGATGTACGATGTGAGATGATTGACTGAAAAAGGTAATGTCTCAAATGAGATGGCCTAGCTGATCGGGCCAAGATCGGACTCCGTGTAAGAATACGGTGGTATTGTGGATGAAATTATGAAAATGGTTGATGTCTCAAATGAGATTACCTAGCCGATCGGGCCGTGATCGGACGCCATGCCGCACACATGGTGGTACAGTGCTGGAAATCATAATGAAATTGTGGTAATGTCTCAAATGAGATGACCTAGCTGATCGGGTCGAGATCAGACTCCGTGTAAGAATACAGAGGTATTGTGAATTGTGGAATATCGGTACTAAAGGTCACCCAACCTAATAATACGAAAATTGACTTGAAAATGTATATGATCCTTAACATTGTTGCTTCTATATTATTTGAAGCCCTTATTGAATTCTTGACTGTTCCTCTTGTATTATTATTCATTCTATTGAATTGGTATTTAGCTTTACATACTAGTGCTATTCGACGGTACTAATGCCCCTTTTGTTGGGGGCGCTGCATCTTTAAATGGATGCAGGTGGTTACGTAGCAGACAGTGTTGATCACAGATAGTGCTGCATCCTCATCTCAGCAGACTCGGTAAGTCCCATTTTATTTTGGGGTCATATATTGTACCTTCTATTTATGTTGTGGTCACTTTTGAGGTATAGCCGGGGTCTTGTTGCCGGCACCATCTTTATTCTTTTTGTATATTTAGAGGCGTCGTAGATACTATGTGGATTATATATGGGTGTTGGAAATGTTAAACAAGTATATGTTGTATTTGATCACTTGTTCCACTCAGACTATAAGAATATGTGTATTTTGAGACTTAAAAGCGAAATAGCTAATGAAACGGTTTAATGTTGTATGTATGAACTTCCTTCTGTCTAATTAATGAAATCACGTCTTTTCTTGATCATGGATTAATTGGGTAGAAAGTATCTAACAGGCTTGCTCGGTCGGGTTCACTCGGTTGAATGCCGGTCACGCTTTCCGAGGTTGGGACGTGACAATAGGTAGATTTTAACATGTGAATTTGTGAAAATTATGGGTTTAGATGAAAAACCTAGGTTTTGATAAAAATGGGGTTTAACCACGAAAATGATTATGGGATTGAGTGAAAATTATATATTTGAGTTCGTGAGTTTATGGGTAACAACTTTCTTCGAAAATTTTCGGAATCCGGGCACGTGGGCCCGGGGATGAATTTTAGGAATCCTTCAATTGGAGTTGGGTAATCACTCTAATAGTTAGAATATGAACTTTTGAACATATATTGATTTATTTATACAATATTTGACTAGTTTCAGATTGTTCGGCACCGAGTTGAGGCTTTAGAGTGAATTTGAGGCCAGAAAGTGAGCTTTGAGACGAGGTAAGTCTCTTGTCTAACCTTGTAAGAGGGAATTTACCCCATAGGTGATTTAAATTAATGTTTGCTTCTAATTATGGGGGGCTACGTACGTATAAGGTGACGAGAGCCCGTGCGCAGCTACTATTTATGCTTATGTCCGGATAGTTTAGGACCCAAATCATGAATTATTTGAAATGTTTGCACCCTACTTGTTAAATTAAAGTGCCTACACTATATTAGAACTTGTCAGAGGAATTGTGAAAGACCGTTAATGGAATTTGTATTACATTGTGTATTAGCCTTTAATAACGTTTAAGTCAAATGCTTATAAAGTATCCTCTCTTCTTGTGGAGCGGGTCGAACGCCTCGGCACTAGATAGATGTATCTATGGTTCGTGTCGCTCGACCCTCGGTAGTGTACACATTATTCTGGATCGGGCCGTATGACCTCGGCATAATCATACGTGTTAATACTCAGAGTTTAATTATATATTTGATATCATTTCATGGCTTGAGAGGTTAAAAGTATACTTGATGAAATTAAATTGGGACTTACCATGTGTGAAAGAATTATTTACTTCCTGCTTGTTATTTAGTGATTATTTACCTCTAGTGGTGAGCTGCATCCTGAATCGATCTGCAACACCTAGAGCCTTTCTTTTGTACTTATTTTTCTGTTTATGTTATTTCAGACAGTAGTTAGAGTTTTGTATATTCTACTAGTGCTCATACACTTGTGACACCAGATTTTGGCACACACTTTAGTAGACTTTATGGTTTTGGAGCATTTGCATATTTATGCTTGCATTCAAAAGCTTTCATTTTATTCATTTGACTCTCTATTTCTCAAAATTTTAAATAAATAGAATTTAAGTACTTGTAAGCCCATTAAAAGAAGTAATCACATAGTAAATTCATCGTGGGCTTGCCTAGCGGCGACGTTGGGTGCCATCACGGCCTATAGGAGAAATTGAGTCGTGACAACATGGTATCAGAGCATTAGGTTCACGTAGGTCTCACAAGTTATGAGCAGGCCTAATAGAGGCTTGCGGATCGGTGCAGAGACGTCCGTACTTAACTTCGAGAGGCTATAGGGTGTTAGGAAACTACTCTCTCTTTATTTCCTATCATGCAGTTGATGTGATACTAAGTATCTTTCTCTTATTCTCTCACAAATGGTGAGAACGCGCGTAACGGATGTTCTAAACCATGGAGGAGCTGCTCCCCCTATTGCTAGAGGTCGAGGCAGAGGCCGAAGGAGGGCTCTAGCCCGTGGTAGGGGACGAGGATGTCCTAGAGTTGCCCCAGCTATGCCCCAGTGGATCCAGTAGAGGATCCTATTATTGAGGAGCAGGGCGAGGTGCCTACAGCAGAGCCAGCCCCGGTGGATTTCATATCCGCACCGGGATTTTAGGTGGTCATGGGCCGTATGCTGCGGTTCATGGATTCTATAACTCAGGCTGATCTATTTCCAGCAGACCCAGCCATACCTCAGGTAGGAGGGGGAGCACAGACCCCTACCGCTCAGGCTCCAGGGTATGCAACTGCCGTGTATAAGACCCTGGGCGTACTACTCGCGAGTGGAGCTCAGCCAATTGCAGCAGCTATACCTGAGCCCATACCAGCTGCGACCGGTGATCCGCATAGGCTATTGGAAAGATGGACCAGGCTACAACCTCCTGTCTTTGGAGGTGAGCGATACGAGGATCCCCAGGACTTTATTGATCGAGGCAGGGACAGACTGCACAACATGAGGATATTGGAGTCCCATGGGGTGGATTTTACTACTTTTCAGCTTGAGGGCAGGGCCCGTCAATGCTGGCAGTCCTATCTTCTTGGCAGACCAACAGGTTCTCCTCCCATGACTTGGGATCACTTTACATGCCTCTTCTTGGACAGATATATTCCACCCTCTCATAGGTAAGAGTTGCGGTTTCAGTTCGAGCAGCTCCAGCAGGGCCATATGTCAGTGATTGACTATGAGGCGAGATTTTCTGAGTTTTCTCGCCATGCACTTATGATACTTCCGACCGATGCAGAGAGAGTGCGGAGGTTTGTTGTAGGTTTGCACTCTGCTAGCCACGCCATTATGGCCCGAGAGCTTGAGATGGGGACTTCTTACGAGCTAGTTGTAGAGATAGCTCGGAGGACCGAGGGTGCACGTCAGCGTGGTCGGGAGCATGCTACGAGGGATAAGCGGTTTCGATATTCTGGAGAGTTCAGTAGTGCCCCGGCTGGGGGCAACGGTCAGTTCGTGAGGGGACAGTCTAGCAGGCCCGCATATCCATCACCGCCACCTCCTCGGGGTGCTTTAGTGCGACCTTATTTTAGTGCCATGCCAGAGAGTTCTTACCGCCCACCAGCTATCCAGTGTTCCTCCAGTGGGTATTCAGGCTATCAGGGTCAGACTTCATGTCAGCATCCCACCGTACCGAGAGGTTGTTTCGAGTGCGGGGATCTCAGTCATGTGCAGAGGTTCTGCCCCAAGCTTCGGGGCAAAGGTAGTGCAGCAGGGTCAGCAGCCTATGATTATATCACCAGCTGCCCCACCAGTAGTCCGGCCGCCCAGGGGCGGAGGGCAGGTGGGTAGGGGCCGTCCTAGAGGTGGAGGCCAGTCAGGTGGCGCTCCAGCTAGGTTCTATGCTTTTCCGGCCAGACCAGATACAGTGGCCTCAGATGCATTATTTTTGTCTGCGGTAGGGATGCTTCAGTACTATTTGACCCCGGATCTACATATTCATATGTTTCATCTCTGTTTGCTCATTTGCTGGGTGTTCCTCGTGAGTCCTTGGGTACTCCTGTTTATGTGTCCACTCCTGTGGGCGATTCTGTTATTGTGGATCAGATCTACCGATCCTACATTGTTACATTCTGTGGTTATGAGACTAGAGACAATCTTCTGTTGCTCGATATGACCGACTTTAAGGTCATCCTGGGCATGTACTGGTTATCTCCATCTCACGCCATCCTTGATTGCCATGCCAGTTACCTTGGCGATGCCAGATTTGCCTAGATTGGAGTGGAAGGGTTCGTCTGTCAGTACATCTAGTCGGGTTATTTCTTTCCTGAAGGCTTGACACATTGTCGAGAAGGGTTGTTTGGCTTATCTGGCCTATGTTCGGGATACTACCACAGAGACTCCGGCGATTGATTCAGTGCCCGTGGTCCGGGAGTTCTCCGATGTATTTCCTTCTGATCTTCCAGGCATGCCACCAGATCGTGATATCGATTTTTGTATTGATTTGGCTCCAGGTACCCAGCCTATATCTATCCCACCATACCGCATGGCTCCGAAAGAGTTGAAGGAGCAGCTTAAGGAGTTGCTAGAAAAAGGGTTCGTCAGGCCGAGTGTATCGCCTTGGGGTGCACCAGTGTTATTTATGAAGAAGAAAGATGGGACTATGTGGATGTGCTTTGATTACCGCCAGTTGAATAAGGTTACCATCAAGAACAAGTACCCGTTACTGCATATTGATGATTTGCTTGACCAGTTGCAGGGTGCCAGGGTGTTCTCTAAAATCGACTTGAGATCGGGGTACCATCAGTTGAAGATTCGGGATTCGAATGTTCCGAAGACGGCTTTCCGAACTAGATATGGCCATTATAAGTTTCTAGTGATGTCCTTTGGCTTGACCAATGCCCCGGCGGCGTTTATGGATTTGATGAACCGGGTGTTCAGGCCACACATTGATTCATTTGTCATTGTCTTCATTGATGACATTTTGATCTACTCACGTAGCATGGAGGAGCACGAGCAGTATTTGAGAGTGGTGCTTCAGACCTTGCGGGAACGGAAGCTATATGCTAAGTTCTCCAAGTGCGAGTTTTGGCTAGATTTTGTAGCATTCTTGGGGCATGTCGTATCAGGCAAGGGTATTAAGGTTGATCCCAAGAAGATTGAGGCAGTTCAGAGTTGGCCTTGTCCTACCACAACGACTGAGATCAGGAGCTTCTTGGGGTTAGCAGGTTATTATCGTTGGTTTGTGGAGGGATTCTCATCTATCGCAGCACCCTTGACTAGATTGACCCAGAAGGGTGCTCCATTCCTGTCATGACCCGAAATTTCCACCTTCGGACCGTGATGGCACCTAACATTTCACTTGCTAGACAAGCCAACGTTAGAATAATATTAACCAATTTTTAAATAATCTTTAAATTATTAATAACCAAAAAAACAAATGCGGAAGCAAAGATTGAAATATAGTAAAATAACCCATAAAAATAACGGTGTCTAAATACCATCCCAGAATTGGTGTCACAAATAAAGGTCTGAATAAAATAAAGCTATCTGGAAATAAACACACAGCTAATGTAAAATAGACGGGGACTTCAGAACTGCGGACGCCATGCAGTTATAGCTCAAGTCTCCTCTGGTAGCTGAAATCCGAGCAAGTCTATGGTACGCCGCTGGGACCAACTCCAAAATCTGCACAAGAAGTGCAGAGTGTAGTATTAATACAACCCACCCCATGTACTGGTAAGTGCTGAGCCTAACCTTGACGAAGTAGTGACGAGGCTAAGGCAGTTCACTTACATTAACCTGTACGCAATATTAGTAACAACAACAAATAATAGAAATAAATCAGGTAACTCATTTATAATAATTGAAGCCAACTCAGCAGTCATAATCCATTATTATTTCAACCGATTCTATTGCAGCGTACAACTCGCTCTCACAATATATCCACATTCAATTCTGTTGCAGCGTGCAACCCGCTCTCACAATATATTCCTTTTAATCAAGTCTGTCATATTTTTAATTTAATCAAGTATATATATAGACTTTTAAATAAGTCTGTTGCGGCGTGCAATCCGATCCCCCAATATTGACTTTTAAATAAGTCTATTGCGGCGTGCAATCCGATCCCCCAATATATATATATATATATATATATGCTTTCATTTCTGTTGCGGCGTGCAACCCGTTCCCCCAATATAATTTTAAACAACTCATAAATGTAATAAAACTTACTCCAATAAATACCATATCCAATGAGAAATTATTAAGCATCAAGGCACACAATAATTATGATTTATTTATGAACCAAACAATGACAAATAATAATTTATTATGAAAATAATAGAGAAAATAGGTAGTTTAATATTTAATATGCTAAATGTCAAATAACAATTAAAATACATAATTCAAATAGCATGTAAAAATTAATGCAGGAATTCAAGAATTAATATTTGACAAAGAATAGGAGAGAAACAACTATTATAATAATTAATTTATGATTTAAAAAAATTTATGATTTTTCAAGTAAGCAGGCAAACAATTAATTTGACGACGTATAGACACTCGTCACCTCGCCTATACATCGTTCACATGCAATTCACATAATAAATAATTTAAGGGTTCTATTCCCTAAAGTCAAGGCTAACCACGACACTTATCTCGCTTTGCAAATTCCAATCAATTACTCAACCACAACTTTTCCTTTTAAATTCATCTCCAAAAGCTTCAAATCTATTCATAAACAATTCAATATACTCAATACGAATCATAGGAATTAATTCCATATGAATTTACTAATTTTTCAGATAAAAATCCAAAATTCATTAAAATATTTGACAGTGGGACCCATGTCTCAAATCCCGAAAAACTCATGAAATCCGAACACCCGTTCCGATACGAGTTCAACCATACAAAAATTGTTCAATTCCGATATCAAATGGACCTTCAAATCTTAACTTTTCATTTTTGAAAGATGTTATAAAAAGTCCAATTTCTTCCATCTAAATCCAAAATAAATGATGAATATAGATATGGATTTGTGAAATATAATCACTTTTGGTTAAAGAACACTTATCCAATTCAAAGTCGTAAAAATCCCCCTTGAAATCGCCCAAATCCGAGACTTGAAACTCAAAAATGAGTAAAAATGGCTAAGACCCGATTTATGTATTCTGCCCAGCATTTTCGCATCTGCGGGCTATATTTTCGCACCTGCGGTCACGCATTTGCGAAGTAGGGCTGTCAGGCGAGGTTCTACATCTGCGGACATTTCTATCGCACGTGCGACGTCGCAGGAGCGACCAAACGGCCGCAGGAGCGACCAAACGGCCGCAGAAGCGGTGCAACCTTCGCAGAAGCGGTCACGCATTTGCGCCCCATTTCTCCGCAGAAGCGATGCAACTGGCCAATGCCCAGGTCGCAGAAGCGACCGGCTTCTCGCAGATGCGGTTGCGCACCTGCGATCACTACTGCACAGGTGCGATTGCACCAGGTTCTACCAAGAACCTACTGCTTTCAACATGCTCTAAACAATCTGAATTTCGTCCGAAACTCACCCGAACCCCTAGGGACCTTATCCAAATATCCCAACAAGTCCCATAACATAATACGGACTTACTCGGGTCTCAAATCACATCAAATAACATCGAAATTGCAATTCACACCTCGATTCGGACTTTGAGTTTTAAACTTTTCAATTTACAAACCTCGTGCCAAAACATATTAAATGAATCCGGAATGACTTTAAATTTGGCACACAAATCATAAATGACATAACAGAGCTGTTCAAATTTCTAGAATTGGATTCCGGCTCCGATATCAAAAAGTCAACCCCGTGGTCAAACTTGGAATCTTTAGCCTTTAAATTGCTAGTTCCGTTAAATGGTTATAACTTGAACTAGGGACCTCCAAATTAAATTTCGGGCATACGCCCAAGTCCCAAATCACGATACGGAGTTACCGGAACTATCAAAATACTGATCCGGGTCCGTTTGCTAAAAATTTTGACCAAAGTCAACTCAGTTGAGTTTTAAAGCTCTATTTCACATTTTAATCCATTTTTCACATGAAAACTTTTCGGAACAATTTACGGACTGCGTACACAAGTCGGGGAATGATAAATGGTGCTTTTCGAAGTCTTAGAACACGAAATTACTTATTAAATTTAAATATGACATTTTGGGTCATCACAATTCCGATGGTCCGATGATTGTGAGGTGAGCTTTCAGAAGCTCACGACCGCATTGACTTCAGCACCAGTGTTGGTATTGCCTTTCGATTCAGGGATGTATACTGTGTATTGCGATGCTTCATGCGATGGTTTGGGTTTTGAACTGATGCTAGGGGGCGAGTTATTGCATATGCTTCATGTCGGCTGAAGCCCCATGAGAAGAATTACCCGGTACACGATTTGGAGTTGGCTACAATTGTTCATGCACTTAAGATCTGGAGACATTATCTTTATGGGGTGTCCTGTGAGGTTTACACCGATCATCCTATCTTGCAGCATTTGTTCAAGTAGAGGGATCTCAATTTGAGGCAGCACAAGTGGCTTGAGTTATTAAAGGATTATGATATTACCATCCTTTATCATCCGGGCAAGGCTAATGCGGTTGCAGATGCCTTGAGCAGAAATGCGGAGAGTATGGATAGTTTGGCATTCATTTCAGCAGAGGAGAGGCCACTAGCTTTGGACATTCAGTCCTTGGCTAACAGACTTGTGAAGTTGGATATTTCAGAGCCCAGCCGAGTTCTTGCATGCTCTTTTGCTCAGTCTTCACTATTCGAGCAGATCAAGGCTCGACAGTTTGATGATCCGCACTTGTTGGTTCTCAGAGAGACGGTACTACAGGGTGGTTCCAAGGAGGTTACTCTCGGTGAGGATGGTGTTCTGCAACTCCAGGGTCGCCTATGTGTTCCCAATATTGATGGCTTGAGGGAGAAGATTCTAGAGGAGGCCCACATCTCTCGGTATTCTATTAATCCAGGTGCTACAAAGATGTATCGTGACCTGAGGCAGCATTATTGGTGGTGGTGGATGAAGAAGGACATAGTTGAGTATGTGGTGAGGTGCCTAAATTGCCAGCAAGTCAAGTATGAGCATCATAGGCTAGGTGGCCTACTTCAGCAGATGACTATACCTGAGTGGAAATGGGAGCGCATTACTATGGACTTCGTAGTTGGGTTGTCGCGGACCTTGCAGAAGTTTGATGTAGTTTGGGTCATTGTCGATAGGTTGACCAAGTCGGCACACTTCATTCCGGTTGTGATCATGTACTCTTTAGAGAGGTTGGCCTAGATTTATATTTAGGAGATTGTTCGGTTATATGGTGTACCTGTTTTCATTATATCAGATAGAGGTCCTCAGTTTACTTCGCATTTCTGGAGGGCAATACAGAGTGAGTTGGGGACCCGGGTAAAGCTCAGCACAGCCTTTCATCTGCAGACCGCCGGGCAGTCAGAGCGGATAGTTCAGATCTTGGAGGATATTCTCAGAGCATATGTGATTGACTTTGGAGGGCAGTGGGATCGATTCTTGCCTTTGGCCGAGTTTGCTTACAATAACAGTTATTAGACCAATATCGAGATGGCTCCATTTGAGGCTTTATATGGTCGGCGATGTCGTTCTCCCATCGGATGGTTTGAGCCTGGCGAGGCTAAGTTATATGGTACTGATTTGGTGAAGGATGCCTTGTAAAAGGTAAAGTTGATTCAGGAGCGACTTTGCATATCACAATCTAGATAGAAGAGTTATGCGGATCAGAAGACATGTGATTTATCGTTTATGGTGGGTGAAAAGGTCCTCTTGAAAGTCTCGCCGATGAAGGGAATCATGAGGTTCAGAAATAAGGGCAAGTTGAGCCCAAGGTTTATAGGCCCCTTTGAGGTGTTGAGACGTGTTGGGGAGGTTGCTTATGAGCTTGCTTTGCCTCCCAGTCTATCGGGAGTTCATCCGGCTTTCCACATGTCTATGCTCCGAAGGTATCATGCCGACAGGACGCATGTGTTGGACTACAACACGGTTCAGTTAGATGAGAGACTAGGTTATGAGGAGGAGCTAACTGCCATTGTTGACAGACAGGTAGGTTCGCCAGTTGAGGTCCAAGAAGATTTCTGCAGTAAATGTTCAGTGGAGGGGTCAACCAGTCGAGGAGGCGACTTGGGAGACCGAGGAGGAAATGCGGAGCAGATATCCACACATGTTCAGCACTTCAGGTATGATTCTAGACCCGTTCGAGGACGAACGTTTGTTTAAGAGGTGGAGAATGTAACGCCTCGATCAGTCGTTTTTCTTCCTAGGTCCCCGTTCCCCTAAATAAGACTCCCCATATGTGCTTTTACTGTTTTATGACTTGCGGGGATGGTTAGTTCGGGATTTGGAAGGGTTCGGATTAAAATCGAAACACTTGGTTCCTTAAGGTTGGCAAAAAGGGGTAAGTTTGAATTTGGTCAACGTTTTGAGTAAACGACCTCAGAACTGGGATTTGATGGTCCCAATAGGTTCGTATAATGATTTTGGACTTGGGCGTATATTCGGATCGGGTTTTGGATGACCCGGGAGTATTTTGGCGCTTAAGGTTGAAAGTTTGCTTATTGAAGGTTTAAAAGTTCTTTAAAATTTGGTTTAGAGTAGGTTTTGGTGTTATTGAGGTTCATTTGGGATTTCAAGCCCGTGAATAGTTCTGTATGGTGATTTAAGACTTGCACACAAAATTTGGTGTCATTTCGAATAGTTTAAATATGTTTCGGCGCGTTCGTAGTAAGTTGGAAGAACTTGAAGTTCATAAGTTGATTCAATTTGGTTTGGGGCGTGATTCTTAATTTTGATCTTGTTTTCTGCGTTTTGAGGGTGCGGGCATGTTCGTTTTATGATTTCAAACTTATTGGCATGTTTGGACGAGGCCTCGGGGGCCCCGAATGCCATTCGGACGATGCGCGGGGGTCGCTTAGCCATGGGTGAACAGCTGAAGCACCCAACTTCTAGTGTAACCGCACCTGCGCAGGGCCAATCGCAGGTGTGAGCTCGCATAAGGGATCCAACAACCGTAGAAGCGGCCCAGCATGGGTAGCTAGAAACCATAGATGCGAACAAGATGACCGTAGATGCGCGACCGCAGAAGCGGTCAAGGGACCGCAGATGCGAGACTTGCGCAGGTGTGACTCATCTGCCGTAGGAGCGGCCTCGCAGAAGCGACCCTCATTCTGAAGATTCGAACTTAGGCCAGCCAAGGGAGGACTGCATCTGCGATGAACCTTCAGCAGATGTGGCCCAGGGAGAGCAGATGCGGAAGTCCTGGAGGAATGAGCTTTCTTTATTACGAGACTTAAGCCATTTCAACCCATTTCTCTTACTTTTGGGTGATTTTGGAGCTTCTTGTGTAACGACCCGATCGGTCATTTTGAGCTCTAGTGCAGCGTTCGGCGGTTTGAGGCCTTGAGTAGTTTCACTTCAGGTATTATGACTTGTGCACGTGGTCGGAATTGAATTTCGGGAAGTTCGAAGTTGATTTGGAAAGAAAACTCTTATTTCGGAAGCTTTAAGTTGGAAGAATTAACTAAGGTTTGATTTTTGAGTAAACGACCTCGGAATCGGGATTGGAAGGTTCTAACAGGTTTGTATGATGATTTTGGACTTGGGCGTATGTTCGGATTGGGTTTTGGATGACCCGGGAGCATTTCAGCGCCTATTGTGGAAGGTTGGCATTTTGGAAGAATTTCATAAATTTGGGTTGAAGTGCATTTCAATGTTATTAATATCTGTTTGGGATTTCGAGTATGGGAATACCTCTGTATGGTGATTATAGTATTGGGAGCGCGTCCGGATGTGGATTGGGAGGTCCGTAGGTCATTTCGGGGTTATTTGGCGAAAGTTGGAAATTTGGATAATTTTGAGAAGTTTGACCGGGAGTGGACTTTTTGATATCGGAGTCGAATTCTGATTTAGGAAGTGGGAGTAGGTCCGTAATGTCAATTATGACTTGTCTGAAAAATTTGAGGTCAATCAGACGTGATTTGATAGGTTTCGACATCGATTGTAGAAGTTTGAAGCTTCAAAGTTCATTTGGTTTGAATAGGATGGCGATTCGTACTTTCAATGTTGTTTGGCATTATTTGAGGACTCGACTAAGTTCGTAATGTGTTTTGGGACGTGTTGGTATATTTGGTTGAGGTCCCAAGGGCCTCAGGTGGATTCCGGATGGTTAACGGATCAAGTTTGGGTTTGGAAGAATGCTGGAGCTGCTGTCATCTGGTATAACCGCACCTGCGAGGTTTTGGCCGCAGATGCGGAGCCGCAAAAGCGGTAGCTGGGCTGAGGGGGAAGGACACAGAAACGGCATGTCTGTGCGCAGAAGCGCTTGTGGCCCGCAAAAGCGGGAGCGCAGGTGTGCTACCTTGGGCGCAGAAGCGAGGGATATTGGTTTGAGATAGAGCCGCATCTGCGATGGGACTTCCGTAGATGCGGAGTGTTACAACCCAAATTCGCATACCATAGATCACGTCGTAAGTTAGTCGATGTAAATCCAAGAAGAGATTATCTTTGAGATGATAAGAAGTTAATCCTATTGGTCTTAAATGATACAAGGGTGTATAAGAGTGGTTAACAAGTATTTGAAGTTAAACGAATCAAGGATGTTGTAACCCGTATTTTCGGGTAACACTAGAGGTGATTAATTGTCCCAAGAGGTCTTGTTTTAATTTATTTGAATCATATAATATCCGCATCATAAGTCTTGAAGTCAAGCGAGTTATGAAACAAAAGTCGATAAAAGTTGTCGCAACTTAGGTTTATAATTTTACTTAAACTTTAGGTCAAATGTTACTGCATTTTTCTCCCAATGTGCTTGGAATTATGGGGTGATCTACCTATCAAATTGAAGATCTATGAGTCTAGTTTCCAACGCATTAAACCGTTCATCGATACGATCTCGGAATAGAGAGATATTCGTGTTTTTGCGAGAGTGCGCCAAGCTGCTCTCTATGGGGCCCACAAAGGCGGTTTAAGACATATGGACATATATAAGATACCTCAACCCCGTTTTAAGTCATTATTTTTCAGTATATTCAGACCTTATAACCCTAAAAACAGTCTCTCAAGGTTCTCTCATGATCCAAGACCCAAACAAAGGGCAAACAACACAAATCAAATGTCGGGAATCCCGTGGCGCTAGTAAGTTTCTTGTTCTTCTTGTTGTTGCTGATTTTTGTGTTGTTCCAGCTCGTGTGGGAGGTTGTTTTAAGTGTTTTATGTCCTGTAAATACACCTTCAAGTTTTTAATATCAACCCTAGGTGATTTCAAGTCTTCTAAAGTAATTCTAGTGCCGAAAAACCCGAATTAATTGCTAGTTTCGCTTCCTTGTTCTTGTGGCAGAATTGAAGGGATATTTCGTGGAAAATTAAGGTCAAATTGGAGTTGTTCTTTCTGTTTAAAGGTAAGGAACCTCTTACTCTATATATATTTAAGATTATCCAAGTTGCAGCTAAGTCGTTGAAGCTAGAACTTGTGAAATATATATCGAAAGGCTTGGTAGTAATGTTGTTGGTTGGTGGACTGTTTTGGAGGCTCAATATGATTATTAATGATATTGTTTGGGCTGTTTGGTGATTTTATTGACTTGTGGGAAGTCATATAAATAGGGGAGGTGCTGTCCGTTTCATCGTAAAATAGGTTGTGGTCGATACATAATAGTTACGACGCTTAAACGATAATGATAGTGTCATTTGTCTTATTGTAGACTAAGGAGTCGTGACATTTGCATAGCTTGAGGTTGGGCAGTATATACAAGGTATGTGAGGCTATCCCCTTCATTCTTTTGCACGACTCCGATTGTACATAATGTAATGAACGAGCTCCCAAAGATACTCTACTCTTAGAAGCTAGCAGTACTTACATTGCTGCCCTTCTTATGAAACGATTGGTATTGATGTTACTTCTCTTATTCTTATATTATCAATGTTGTTGGTAGTTCCTGATTCTTATAAGTTTCTTGATGAAGAGTTAATCCTAATAACGTGTACGAAGGATACCGACCTTACGTCACTCCGAAAGGTTCAAAATGTGATTCCAATGAGTCCAGCATGCATCATATATATGTATCTATTTTACTCTACCGAGCCGCGCTATAGTTGGCCGGGTATGGCACCTATTGTGCAACCACTGATCAGTTGGGTTTTACCGAGCTCCACGTGGCCGGGTACGATTCTACCGAGCCCTATAATGGCCGGGTACGTTTTACCGAGCCTATTATGGCCGGGTACGATATGATGATGGTGATGCCCACAAAGGCATATGTTTTAAAAGTTTATGTATATATATGTATGTATCATGTATTTCATGTCAGTAGCCCTCAGAGGTACCCAGATGTCACAGGTTGTATATTCTCTATCCATGTTTACATTACTGTTCTTACTTATGCTTTCTTGCCTCACATACTCAGTACTTTATTCGTACTGACGTCCTTTTTATTTGTGGACGCTGCATGTCGTGCTGCAGGTCCTGATAGACAGGTAGACGTAGCTCCCCCACCACAGTAGGCTGTCCAGTTCAGCGGTTATTGGCGAGATCCCTTCTCCGGACTTGCCGTGGTCTTGGTATGCATTTTTGTTATAGACATTATGGGTATGTCGGTGCCCTGTTCCGGCAATGTTGTAGCACTTATGTTCTTTTAGAGGCTCATAGACAGGTGTCGACTTATGTATGGTTTAGAATGCCTTTTCGGCTGATTTTTGTTGTATAGTCTTTCATGGCATCATGATAGCTCGTACCTTATATATAGTTTCTTGACAGTCTTGTCATCCCATGTTATGTATGTTCATGACATTATCTTTCATTGTTGGATGTTCATGATCCATGTCTACTATTTATATTGATCTTGTCGGCCTTTAAAGATAATAAGGAAGGTTAGATAAAATGTACGTTGGTGCTCGGCAAGTATGGCCCGGGTGCTAGTCATGACCCTCCAGTTGGGTCGTGACACGGAGCCATAAGAGTGGCTAGAAGGCTGCAGAAGCGGAAGGTCGTCTGGGCAGAAGGTTTATTTTTAATATAAAAATGGGATTTGGCCTACTTTTCTGCCATTTGTCACTTGGTTAGGCGAGTTTTGGAGAGCTTCAAGGGAAGGTTTTCACCATCTATGTCAAGGTAAGTGATTCCTGCCTATTGCAAGATAAATACTTGGTTTATATTTAGATTTAAGCGTGAAAATTTGTAGAAATTTAGGGTTTTGAAGAAAAACCTAGAAATTGGTATTTTTGGATTTTGACCACAAAATTGGACATGGAACTTGGAATAAATTATAGCTTTGAGTTCGGGGTGTTATGGGTAAAGTTTATTTTCAAAAACATTTGGAATCCGGGCACGTGGGCCCAAGGATTGCTGTATCGACTTTTCGAGCGGAGTTGGGAACTTGTTTAAATTGATTTGTTATGAGTATTAGAGTGTTTATTTATGGGTTTGCACATTGTTTGACTAGTTTTGGAGCAACAGGAACCGATTTGAGGTGTTAGAGCGATGTTGGAGCCGGTTACGAAACTTCGGAGCGAGGTAAGTCTCCTGTCTAACTCTGTGAGGGGGAAAGTACCCCTAGGTCTTGTATATTGATGTCTGCTACTTGTTGTGGGGGCTACGTACGCACGAGGTGACGAGAGACCTTATGTAGCTACATTCATGCTATTGTCCGGGTAGGCTTAGGTTCACATCATGCTATAGCTGTACTATTTGAGTAGTCTCTCGCCTATTAAATTCGTCTGTTTTACATTACTACTTGAGACTAGACTTGCTATTGTAAAGTTTTCGCGAGTTTCATGACTTACCACGGAATAATGGTGTTCCTCTTACGGATTTCTCGCGGGTTATGCATTGTCATCGAATAATTTTTCTTAAAAAATTATAACTCATATGTTCATTCGTGAGTGGGGGTCAAGGACCCGTTTTAACTTCTTATTCTAAAGCGATCGGGTTGTTCGCCTTGGCAGGATTTATGTACCACAATCTAATGGGATCGGGCCATTCGCCTCGGCAGGATTTATGTACCATACTTTCATGGGAGAGGTTTGTTCGCCTCGTCAGGTTAATAGATGCATCTATGGTTTTGTGTCGTTCGACCCTCAGCAGTGCACAGTTTAAATATTTATGTTGGATCGGGCCGTACGCCTCGGCATTTACTATAACATATCCTCATGGAATCATGCATAATATTTGGCAAGAAGCCCTTGTATCCGTGAGTTTTCCTGATTTGAATTATGACAATCTATTTGATGAGTCCCACTACATCTATATATATGCTCCGGTTAAGGAAAGGATTTCTAATGGAGAGCTTGAGTTCATTGTAAAGAGGGGAATTTGTACCACGGATTTTATGCTTGTTTATTTCATTTATTTACTCCGCCTCATATTTATTTACCTCCTTACTATACCTGATATTATTGGACCACTAGTGAGTGTCGATGTCGACTCCTCGTCACTACTCCTCCGGGGTTAGGCTAGATACTTACTGGGTACACATGGATTTACGTACTCATACTACACTTGCTGCATATTTTTGTGCAGGTACTTTTATGTCCGATGGTCCTTTGGGCACGGAGGCATGGATGACACGGGGACTTGCCGCGAGTTGTATTTCAGGTTACGACCCACAGCCAGCAGAGTCTCCTCCAGGGTTATTTGTATTTTTCCTGTCTAATTTATATTCCGGATAGATGCTGTATTTTATTTTACTTTCTAGTTGATACTCTTGCACTTGTGACACCGGGCTTTGGGAATGCTTTTGGGTTGTTCTGTATTAGGGTTGTAAAAAAAAATATTGCCATTTACTTTGTAAATTTTATCTCTTACCATTTAATTGAAGGAAAAATTTCGATTTCAAATACTAAAATGAATAATTAAGTTAAACTTTTATTATTGGCTTTCCTGACAGTGGTGTTAGGCGCCATCACGACCTTTAATGGATTTTGGATCGTGATAACATAGTATCAGAGCGTTAGGTTCACATAGGTCTCACGAGTCATGAGTAAGTCTAGTAGAGTCTTGGGGATCGGTACGGAGACGTATATACTTATCTTCGAGAGGCTACAGGACTGTTAGGAGCACTTCTCTTCTTGATTTCTCATTGTGCGATTTGATTCCTTTGAGGCTTATGCCTTAATTTATTTCCTATTCAATCTTATGCTACGTGAAGCGCTTGTTATCAATTGGGAATCAAAGAATTTTAATGGTACTGCAGAGGTGGTGCAGGATGTGTCTCTCTGCGCATGCGAGCAAGTTATTATTGTCTTATTGCGGAAGAGTGTTCTGTCATTTCGGCTCAGTAGTTGTATTTCTGATGGTTTTGAGGCTATGCGCAGGTTGCCATAATGTTCATAAGTTGTTATCATACAGTAATGATGTAATGGTAGGATGCTTGTCTAGGCGTCGAGGCAACGAATGACCTGAAAGGAGGTTTTACTCAGTGCATGATTCAGAGATTCAGTATTTTATTTCCAGCAGAGGAAAGGCAATCAGACTAACAATGTTCAGATTTGGGTGATGGAGTAACGAGACTTGGTATTTTCGAGCGTGGTGGAATTTTCATCTATGATGTGGTGCCGTTGTCCTTGTTGAATGTGCTAAGTTCGCCGGTATTATGGTTTTCTTCAATTCGCCTTTGGGGCGGGGTATTGTGAAATGGTGCCGGGGAAGCGGGTGTCAGAAATCACGGTGTGCAGTGGCTCGGAATCGCGTCGGCATTTCTAATACTGATGGCTCGGGAAAGATGATCTTCGAGGAGGCTTAGAGTTGGTAGCAATTTATCAGGTCATGTGCTACAATGATGGATTTTTCTTTGAGGCAAATTTTGGGCAGCGAAAGATGAGGAAGGACAGGGCGGAAGGTGTCTCGCGGTGGTCGAATTACTAGCAGGTCAAGTATGAAAAGCGAAAATCCAGAAGTTGCTAAGGAGAGGGTTTAACCAAAGTGGGAGAGTGGCAGAGTAACATATGGGTTCTATGGTAGGATAGCCACACGCCTTGAGGAAAGTTTAGAGTAATTTGGGAATCATGGCGGGCAGTGACTAGGTCTACAGATTTTATTTGGATGCAACATGACTTTGAGTTTGGAGTGTATTGGTGGACTTTCAGTTGATGTCAATGGGGAAGAAGGAATCTTGGTGGGTTTCAGGGTTATGTGATAGTAGCTTCAAGCTAAGTGGGGGAGCCCCATCGTCTACGATTGGATTGTGTGGTTGTCTACTTGTGCGATTTCTGGTTATCGGTGTATTGGTGTGTTATTACGACTAAGGAAAGAAAACATCAGTGGTAATTTGAGCAAAGGATTTGAGGAGTGTGTGCTATATTGGGCCTTATCGATTCATGCTCAGGTTTTAGGAAGACTCAGAGTTTATGCTTCGTGTGGATGTGATGTACAAGGAAAGGAATTTAACCAGTTGCTTCTTTGTGAGGGTGTTCATGTGCTGGTAGAGCACGAGAGTTTGGCTTATATTCGGGAACAAGTCAGAGTGGGTGACTCTCAACAATGGTCCTAGTAAGTTCAAAAATTACAGTGCGGTGCCTAAGGATTTCGATTCCGTGGTATGGTTAAGTATCGAGCTTTTGCAATGGATTATGAAAGGGGCTTGGAGTTTTCTATGTTATTATTGGTCAGCGGTGCAGCATTGGGAGGAATGGGAGGAAATAACTTCGGAGTCATAGAGAAATTATCAGAATGGGTATACCAGTTGAAGATGTGAATATGCACACGAGGAGGGTATGAGATAGTTCGTGGGTTTTGAGACAATGTGGTCCCGTGAAATGAGGTCACTCCGGATGAGTGCGAATTTGGGTTCGATATGTTTGAAATGGAGCTACTATTATTCCTAAGGCAAGTCCGGAGTAAATTAGAAGAAGTCAGATCGGATAGCAATGGTTGAATTGGCATGACGGTGGAAATGATCAATTCCTTCAGCGTGTTGAGTTATGCATGTGATTTGTGGTGGTGCGCGCGAGGCTTGACGGCCGGTGTAATTGATATTATTTGGAGGCATTCGAGCTATTATGACCTGTTATGTGTAGATGGATCCCGGAAGGGTCATGGTGGTTTAGACCACTACTTGGGGTTGTATTTTCCACAGTTTGAAAACTTAGTTGTGTGTTGCAATGGTCCTCCTGAAATGAGTTAGGTGGAAGGTTTCTATATGATGAAGTGTTTATTCTTTTAGTAGATCAGGGGTTATTATGGAATTTTGGTACTCTCACGTATTGGCATGTTAGGTGCAGTGAGCGGCATGGGAAATTGGAAGCTGAGGATCAAGGTTGTGGTTCGGTGTTGACAATAATGTCACGAGCTCAGACGAGCAGGAAATGGTTCAGATGTTTAGAGTAAGCTGGTATTGTCTTTAGCGTCACCTGAGATCGGTGTCCTGTGTAAGAGGCTTTGTGTACTGATTTGTGGATTCTCGATTCGCTTTACATCATTGTATAGCCGGTGGTATGGATGTGCAGACTTTGTTACCTAGTGCGGAAGGTCGTGAGAGCGTATCCCCCCGGAAGATTGCATAGGTTTGGCATGTAGTCACTTGATTGATTAAAGATTGAAATCGAGTATGGAGATTATGGTATTATCGCTAATGTGAGAGTTTAGGCCTGAAAGGAACTCTATTCAGTTGATTGTGAATTGTGGAAGTTTGTTCCGAATTCGATGGCTGTTCTTATGTGTCATGGGAAAAAGGTCATTGTGGATCCTTGAGAGGGTATTTGCTCAAGCATGGTAAGATCAGAATCGGTTTGAAGTCCGTTGATGGGTCCAGATATGGATGTGTATTCTACACCAGCCCGGGTGTGTTCATTCAGCATAGCATTCCTTATGGAGGAGCGTTCGGGCGTTGGGTGTTATTTTCGTCGTCAGCTATTTCATGTAATACTCTATTGTGCCGTGTGGGTTATGATACGGCTTGATTATTCGCACATATGTTGTGATCCTGTGTAGCTTGCAGTGTTATATGAGCAGGATGGCTCTCGAGATGCAGATCAATTATTGCACCTTAGTCGTGCTTGAGTTTTGTAGCGTATGGCGCTATCTATCTCCCTAAGATTTGTATTATGCACTTCGCGTGCTTGTGGTTGATATTCGGGTATTTCGTAGGTATAAACATTTCTGGCTTGATGGGTATTTACCTATTTATTATTATGTGTGGATTAGGTGGCACGCCACCACGGATATGTTGTTTGGGTCAGGTGGCACGCCGCCACGGGTATCATGGTTGGATCGGGTTGAATGCCGCAACGGTATTATGTGTGGTTCGGGTTGCACGCCGCAACAACGTTATGTTGAGTACAGTTCCCCATATCTATTCTTGTGTGCTCTGTTTCTCACTTTCTGAGGAAGGTTCATAACATCCTTTCGGTTGTTTAACTAGTTACGTGGGTAGAGTAGCTCTTTCCAAAGTTCGTTTCCTTATGTATCACATTCGAGTTTATAGTTTGTTGGCACCTTGTGGCATCATATGAGACTTTTGGCAGTGTCTGAGATGGCTTATTGCCTGAACAACTTATACTGGGTGAGATGAGATTTATTGGACTTGGAATCAGTGCGATCAGATTTATATGAGGCACATTAAAGAGTAAATATCGATATTCAGTCCAAAATAAGGTAATGGTTCTTGTCGGGAGGAGAGACTCCACGAGTTGTGATTCGACAGGTGGTTATGAGTTTCTACACATCTCTTCTATCGTGGCAGTATTGCGAGAGCTGAAACGGGACTTATATGCTTCATGAGGTATGTTGTGGGCATCAGATTCGTGGGATTTCGGCTATTGTTGTCAGGGGATGTCATTATGGTCATGTGAATAACGCGGTGCATGGTGTGAATTCGGTAAGAGCATACATTCATGTATTGGTACATCGTGTAGTAATGGATATGGTGTTCGTATGTTGGAAACACACCTGGTAGAGAATCTCAAATGTTGGAATTTGGCTCTAAGGCTTATTTGGCTAGATAAAAAGGGAGAATTTTCAAGTTTTCTCAAGCTAATGTGCTCCACTGGGTTGTGGTAGCACGGATAGGTGCACGAAGTGTTAAACAATGATTTCAGACAACTCCAGAGCAGTTCTTAGCATGTTCGAGGACGAACGTAAGTTTAAGTGGGAGAGAATGTAACGACTCGACCGGTCGTTTTGAGCTCTAGAGTATCGTTCGGCGGTTTGAGGCCTTGACTAGTTTCACTTCAGGTATTATGACTTATGCACGTAGTTGGAATTGAATTTTGGGAAGTTCGGAGTTGATTTGGAAAGAAAACTCTCATTTCAGAAGCTTTAAGTTGGAAGAATTGACTAAGGTTTGATTTTTGAGTAAACGACCTCGGAATCGGGATTGGAAGGTTCCAACAGGTTCGTATGATGATTTTGGACTTGAGCGTATGTCCGGATCGGGTTTTGGATGACTCGGGAGCATTTCAGCGCCTATTGTGGAAGGTTGACATTTTGGAAGAATTTCATAAATTTGGGTTGAAGTGCATTTCAATGTTATTAATGTCTGTTTGGGATTCCGAGTCTGGGAATAGCTCCGTATGGTGATTTTAGTATTGGGAGCACGTCCGGATGTGGATTGGGAGGTCCGTAGGTCATTTCAGAGTCATTTGGCGAAAGTTGGAAATTTGGATAATTTTAAGAAGTTTGACCGGGAGTGGACTTTTTGATATCGGGGTTGGATTCAGATTCCAAAAGTGGGAGTAGGTCCGTAATGTCAATTATGACTTGTATGTAAAATTTGAGGTAAATCGGACGTGATTTGATAGGTTTCGACATCGATTGTAGAAGATTGAAGCTTCAAAGTTCATTTGGTTTAAATAGGAGGGAGATTCGTAGTTTTGATGTTGTTTAGCGTTATTTGAGACCTCGACTAAGTTCGAAATGTGTTTTGGGACGTGTTGGTATATTTGGTTGAGGTCCCGAGGGCCTCAGGTGGATTCCGGATGGTTAACGGATCGAGTTTGTGTTTGGAAGAATGCTGGAGCTGCTGTCATCTGGTGTAACCGCACTTGCGATGTTTTGGCCGCAGGTGCGGAGCCGCAAAAGCGGCCAGGGGGTCGCAGAAGCTGTAGCTGGGCTGAGGGGGAAGGACACAGAAGCGGCATGTCTGTGCGCAGAAGATGACCTAATGAACAATAATCATCGTTTCGCCATGACTGTTCCTCGTTTTTGGCATTTTAGGGCAATAAACCAGGAATTCAGGACGATTCCAAGATTTTCATGTGATATAGTCTATGTCATCTGCATGAATTAGGGTGATCGACCCCGAATCTCCTAAAATTTTACGGGCCCATCAAAACTTCGCTATGTCGTCCCTCATTTTTTGGTGTTTTAGGCTATAAAATAGAAATTTAAGACGATTCCAAGATTTTCGTGTGCTATAGTCTACGCTATCTGCATGAATTCAGGCGACCGACCCCGAATCTCCTAAAATTTTACGGGCCCATAAAAATGACCTAATGAATAATAATCATATTTCTCTATGACCATTTCTTATTTTTAGCGCTTTAGGGCCATAAAACAGGAATTCAGGACGATTCCCAAATTTTTATGTGCTATAGTCCACACCACCGGTATGAATTAGGGCGACATGCTCGAATCTCTTAAATTTTGTGGGCCCATCAAAAAACGACCTAATAAATAATAGTCATTGCTTTGCTATGATTGTTTCTCATTTTTTTGCATTTTAGAGCCATAAAATAGGGATTCGGGATGATTCTCAGATTTTAGTGTGCTTTAGTACACGCCATCTGCATGAACTCGAGTAACTGGCCCCGAATCTTCTAAAATTTTGCGGGCCCATAAAAAATGACCTAACGAACAATAGTCATTGTTTCTCTATGACCGTTCCTCATTTTTGGCATTTGACGGCCATAAAACAGGAATTTAGGATAATTTTCTTATTTTCATGTGCTATAGTCTATGCCACCTACATGAATTCAGGCGACCAACCCTGAATCTCTTATAGTTTTGTGGGCCCCTATAAAAGATCTAAGGATCACTCGTTATCGCTTCGCCTTGACCGTTCCTCATATTTTGGCGTTTTAGGGCCATAAAACAGGAATTCATGACGATTTCCAGATTTTCATGTGATATAGTCCATGCTATCTTCATGAATTCGGGCGACCGGTTCCGAATCTCCTAAATTTTTGCGGGCCCATCAAAATCGGCCTAATAAACAATAGTCATCGCTTCGCTATAACCGTTCCTCATTTTAGGGCCATAAAACAGGAATTCAGGACGATTCCCAGATTTTCGACTACGCCATCTGCATGAATTTGTGCGTCCGGCACCGAATCTCCTAAAATTTTGCGGGCCCATAAAAAATGACCTAATGAACAATAGTCGTCGCTTCGCCATGATTGCTCCTCATTCTTTTGGCATTTTAGGGCCATAACACAGGAATTCAAGACGATTCCTAAATTTTCATGTGCTATAGTCCATGCCATCTGCGTGAATTCAGATGACCGACCTCGAATCTCTTAAGATTTTGTAGGCCCATAAAAATGACCTAATGAACAATAGTGATCGCTTCACCATGACCGTTCCTCATTTTTTGGCGTTTTAGGGCCATAAACAGGAATTCAGGTAGATTCCCAAATTTTCGTGTGCTATAAACCACGCCATCTGCATGAATTCGGGTGACCGACCCTAAATCTCCTAAAACTTTGCAGACCCATAAGAATGACCTAATGAACAATAGTCATCGCTTTGCCATGATTGTTCCTCATTTTTTGGTATTTTAGGGCTATTGTTGATACCCAATTTTGCCCTCACATTTTTCTAAATAGTATATATATCTTTTCAAAATGTCATTTTGCATCATTACTTAATTTACAAGATTTATATAAGTATTTTCCATAATTTTTAGAGCTTTTTCTTGCATTAACATTACTTGAATATTTGCTAATTATTCCCTTAAATTATTTGCAATAACTCAATCATCTTAATTTATTATTTTACACCCACACACATGTTTTAAAATATTTTTTTATATATCGTTTCATATAATTATATCTATATTTTAGTTATTTATGTAATTTTTGCAATAATAGCCTATGTTCATACATAATTGCTCTTTTATTACATTATTTGTGTCAAAATAATATTTTATATTTTTTTAATGCTAAATTATTATTCTAGTGCATAAATAATATCTTTATTTATTTATTAAGTATTTTTGTAAATTATTTGTCACGACCGAATTTTCCCTCCGTATGACGTCGTGACGGCACCTAGTCTCTACGACTAGGTAAGCCTAACATTTGCGGAATAATGAAATTAAAATATAAATTTAACAACTAACTGTAGCAGTAACAACATAATTGGGTACCATGCCGCTCGACATGTACAATAACCAACTATTCAAAAATACACAGTAAATTCCCAAAACCCGCAACATCGTGAATCACAAACTACAGAAGGAAAGTCTAGTGTCTCTATACATCAGAGTCTAACAAAAGAAAAAAATACAGAAGATAATGGACATGGGAAAGAGTAGAAGGGGACTCCGAGGTCTGCGGACGCGGCAGATATATCTTGAACTCTCCAAAGCTGTCCCGCCTCACTGATAGTGCGGCTGATAAGGAGCACCTATATCTGCACACGAAAAACATGTGCAGAGAGTAGCATGAGTACACCACAATCGGTACTCAGTAAGTGCCAAGCCTAACCTCGGTCGAGTAGTCACGAAGTCATGTCAGGACCCTACTGGTGTAAATAATAATAAGGCGAGGCAAGAATGAAATATCGTAGTAAAATAAAGACTGAAATTTAACAAGAAAGAATTCATAGAAGGTAACAACGCAGTACACAGAAATACAATAGGGGATCTCCCGAGATGCCGTCTCGTAGTCCCAAACGTAAATGTGCAGTGCAAAGGGATCATCCGGAATACCGTTCCGTAGTCCCAAGGTAAATATGCAGTACATGGGGGATCTCCCGGAATACCGTTCCGTAGAAGTAAATATGCAAGACAGGGGGATCTCCCGGAATAACGTTCCGTAGTCCCAAAGTAAATATGCAGTACATGGGGATCTCCCGAAATACCGTTCCGTAGTCCCAAAAGTAAATATGCAGCTCAAATAATAGAATTAACTGCTACAACACGAAATCCTACAATTTAGACAAAGTACAAGTCAAGGAAAAACAGGAAATTCACTAAACATGTTGCACGGAGTTCAGATAAGCAATTAAGGCAAGTAGACATGCTATTCTAAGCTAACGGGATACTACATATGCTGATGTAACTCAAATAAGAAGGAAACAAGTTATTACTTAGCAGAAATCGGGTTTTTACAACAATTAGCCCGTGTACGTACTCGTCACCTTACGTACACGGCGCTCTTATATAAAAAATAGTACAAATCCTACGAGCAGTTTCCCCCACATTAAGTTAGGCATGACACTTACTTCGAACCAAACTCAATCAATCGGTTGCAATGCCTTTCCCACGAATATCCGGCTCCGAATTGCCCAAATCTAGCCAAAAGCAATTACATATCATAAATACAACCATAATAGACTTATCTAATTAATGAAATCAATACTTTAAGAAAAATTCTGAAATTCGCCCTAAAAAGTTGACTCAGGCCCACGTCTCGGAATTGGGTAAAAGTCACAAAATACGAACACACATTCACTCACGAGTTCACTCGTAACAAAATTATCCAAATTCGATGTCTAAATCCCAATCAAAACTTAGAAATTCGGTTAGGGAACTCTTCCCCCATTTTTCCAACTTTTCAATCCAAATTCGAAATTAAATGGAGGAAATAATTATAGATTAATGAAATACAACCAAAAACGAGTTAGGAATCGTTACCCCAAAGCTCTCTCTGAATATCCCTCGAAAAATTGCCAATTCCAGAGCTCCCACGTCCAAAAATGAAGAAATGAATCAAACCCTCGATTTGGCCCCTTTTCTGCCAGTTAAACCGCACCTGCAGTCCATTAACCGCTTCTGCGGCTAAAGCTCCACACCAAACAACGCTAAAATAATGAATCATCCTCCGATTCAAACTTAAAGAACTTAGAAATTTTCAAATTCGACAACCGATGCCAAAACCTAGCAAACCACGTCCGATTGACCCCAAATTTTGCACACAAGACATATTTAATATTACGGACCTACTACAACTTGTGGAATCAGAATCCGACCCCGATATCAAAAATTCCACTACCGGTCAAAATCTCCAAAAAATTGACTTTTATCATTTCAAGCCTAAATGAGCTACAGACCTCCAAAACGAAATACGGACACGCTCCTAAGTCCAAAATCACCCAACGGAGCTAACAAAACCGACGAAACTCCATTTCGGAGTCGTCTTCATACAGTTCCAACTACAGTCAAAATCCTAAGACTTAAGCTTCCGATTTAGGGACTAAGTGTCCCAAAACCCTCCAAAACCAAAATAAAACCTCCCGGCAAGTCACTTAAGCAGAAAAAGATACGAGGAAAACAGTAAATAGGGGATCGGGGCTATTACTCTCAAAATGACCGGTCGGGTCGTTACATCATTTTATGATAAATTTCGTGTATTTAAATATAAGCCCAATTATAAGTCCAATATTTGGACCAAAATTGGCCCAATAACCTCAGCAGCCCAACCAAACGGCCCATTACCTTCTGACCCACCCAGTTTCCTATTCAATCTCGACCGTTGATCTCAAATGGTCAACGGCCTATAATAAATCCCTACCTCCCCTTATATCCCCATAACCCTAAACCGTAGAGACAAATCCCTTACCCTGCCGCCTCTGTATTCTCTCATCTCTCCTTCTTCCTCCTTCAGAAACCCTAGCCGCCTCCCCAATCTTCTCCAAATCTCAGCAAATCATGGATTCCTTCTGTGATTTATTTACCTTTTACACGTTACCTCGTTGTTACTTGCAAGACTATGGTGTTACTTAGTACTTGCCTAAACTTTGCAAGTACCATCTCTCAGATTCAGGCCCGTTCAACTTCAATCGCTAAGATCTGAACAATATCTCGTCCATATACACGGAAGAATAGTTGATTTTTCATACCAGTAGACGGATTTTCAAACATTGAACCATAATTAGGGTTTGAATTTCGATTTCTTTCCTTTACTGGTTGCTTTATGATTACATGTATATTTTTCCTTTCCTTGTTTATGTTTGATTGACTTCTTTCCTTATTTACTCATCTGATTTAACTAATATATAAACCCCTTCCCTAAATCCCCTTAAACGAATCTTAATCACTGTTATTCTCTCACCCCCACTCATGCCACCACTCTAAAAATTGAGACTTTGGCTGGCTGGAAGCCAAGGCCATCGAAATTCTATTATTCAACCTCTCTCTGTGTGAGCACTGCCCTGGGTTCTTTTAAAGCCCTTGGAAACTCTGACGCACTGAGAAATTTGGGGGTTTTGTTGTTCTCTCCGTGTTACTGATAGGCAAGCTGTTGGTTCTTAATCTCTGTCTTATTAGCTCGTTAATTCTGCAAATTGGTGAGTAATAAGACTCTGGCAATTTATTCTCTTTTATTGGTGTTCATGGCATTCTGATTTTTGTGAATCAATACAATATTGTTTGCCTCTGTTCATGTTCATGTTCGTATTTGATTTCATTATCCCTTCCCCTGTTCATCTGAACCTACTTGAATTCTGGGTTTCATGCCTGTTATATGTGCGCAATTGAATAGTTTATGATTATTCTCAGTTTGTAATGCTACTCTGATTACTAGCTTCTCTTCAAAAGCCTTTCCTCACGCCTTGCCTTAGGTTTCTGCATTTCTTAAGGATGTTATCTCCTGCCCAGAACTTGTTTGAGTGAATTTCTTTCCAATGAATCCCTCATGCATGTTCTACTGCTCTTCTGCTTACATTAATTTTTTTTATCCATTATTGTCTCAATGTTTTAGCCTAATATATTGCTACTTTGGTATTTGGTCAATCTTGCATTCTTCAATATTGCCAGGTTTATAGTTAAATCCCAATGCACTTGGTTTTACCATTATTACTGGCTTAAGTTCTAAAGTTTGTCTATCCTATGACCTTAAAATTGACATATCTTCCTACCATGATCCTTGGACTTAGAAACCTTTGTGATTAAGATTCTTATCGACTGTTATAAATCATGCCTACTTGCTTGTTTACTTGTCATTCTCTGACTATAACTTTGTTAGACCTTTATGCCTTAATCTCCTAGTTTTTAGTCTCTTTTAGGCCTATTTGTGCTTTGCTATAATCCTGTTGTTCTGAAAACTAAGCATGTATGCTTGCCATGTTGATTTAAGTGATATGCCTTCTCAATTCTACTAATTTTGCACATACTGCTCTTTCACTTGTTTGAACTTATATTGTCATTCTTTGTGCTAAAACTACTCTATTAAGACTGTGTTCTATTGATCCTTCAACTTTTCATAATTAGACCCCCCACTTGAAATTGTCTTAAGTTGCTTTTGACCACGTCTGTGTTTAAAACCTCTTTAGTAATAGTCTGTTGTCAATCATGTCCAAAATGCAAACATGAATTTGCTTATGCGTGTCCTGCCAACATGCCACACGAATTTGCTTATGCTTTATAGTCCTGGGAAATAAGTATGTGGCCTTTCTACTCTATTCAATTTGTTCAACACATAGTCTATTGCTTTGTGGCTATGTCCTTCATTTGGTCCTGGTATTTGGTTCTATGTGATGCTGGGCTTTGCTGTTGGACCCTAACTTACTAGACTGATCTTATGAGTGGGAATTCGAGGCTACTGGAGCTGTCGAAGGTCTGGAAAATACTTGGTTATCTGTACTGGGCCTGTCATTGGGCCTATAGTGGTCTGCTTAAGTAATTATTCATATTTAATTCTGGGTCTGTAATAATCTTGTAATTGAACAGACGGGGTGATTAATAAATGGGACATGGTACTTTAATTCTCGCACAATGGGTAGAAAGCATGCCTATAGGACTTATGTGCTCTATTTGTTATTTTGACTTTTATGTGTTGCACACTAGTAGAGATCATGCCTATAGTAATCACACATTCACTCAACCTGTTTACTATCAAAACATGAGCTTAAGTACTTTATTTGTTCTCCATATCTATTGTTGTGTGTTACTAGATAGCATGCCTATAGGATCACTAATGCCCATCTAAAAATCATGCCTATAGGACTTTAATTGACTAATTTTCTATTGTTATTATTATCATATTGATCGCCTAGAAAATATGCCTATAGGGGCTAAGTATTACAAAAAATCAGTTTCAATTGACAATCGTTAGAAATCCTGCCTATAGAGTATTGTCACTCGCTTAAAATGGTTTATGAGATCAACGTTGTTAATGCTGGACTCTCAAACACTGTTTCATTGCTTAACTATGCCACTATTATAAATCATGCCTATAGGACAATGTCACCTTCCTAAGACACATATCTATAAAATTAGCGCTAATAGTTCTAAGCTTAGAAATAGTTTACTGCCTCCTCGCCTAAGCCATTAAGAGCAATAACGTCGCATGCTGGAATTCAGAATCACCTAGAAACCATGCCTATAGGACTTTAAGTCTTAATTTTGAAGCTATGCACTTCCTAAATTGCCCGCGTGCATTTACTTTTTATGTGTGGGGGCAAACTTGAACCTTTATTTGTCTTTGCATGAAGTCCTACTTGTTTTGAATGTCGGTTAGTTTTATCATTTTGAGTAACCTAAGTAAGTCTAGAAACCACCCAAATAGAGGTTCAATGCCTCCTGGACCATAGGCATGGGACGGGTAGTACACGCATAGGGTACGACTTAGAATTGAATTAGAGCGCTTCTAGGTAAACAACTTTAACATAGTAATTGGGTAGCAGGAGATAATAGTCTGCGCCAGCTAAATAATATGAGCAACTCCTATCTAAAGGGAGTTGCGAAATATTAGTTATGTTGTACGGGGTGATCCTTTAGGCTAAAAAACTTAGGACCCCCTTTTCTTTATGTCTACATTTAGTTATTCAAACATTGTATTCACATCTTGTAGTCCTTAAAGATTTGTACCAATTGTGTTATAATGAACTTCTTCGACCTCTATTTATTTGATCACCTAGTCTCATTACATAATCCGCATAATTCTAAGTTCGGCCGGGACCCACAGTTGTGGACCTCAAAAAGTGCCTAACACCTTCTCTTTGAGGTAATTTGAGCCCTTACCCGATCTTTGGGGACATTGACTAGTCAAATCAGAGTCATTTGCAAATAGGTGCCCTAACACACCTTAATAATCATTAGGTGGTGACTCTTCTCTTTTAATACTTCTTTAAAAGAGTTGTCAATTTCGAAGCCCGATTTTGCGAGAAAACGGGGCGCGACAGCATGGCGACTCTGCTGGGGATACACTTAGGCTCGTACCATAATGAACTTGACTTACGTGGATTACTTTCTTTATTACATGCAATTACCTTCTTCACCTTTATTTGTTTAAATTTGGTATTACATACATAATCCTTCCCCTATTCACCTTTATTTGTTTAAATTTGTTATGACATGCACATCCCTTCCCCGTTCACCTTTATTTGTTTAAATATGTTATGACATGCACATCCCTTTCCCGTTCACCGTTATTCGCTATGACCACTTTTCATTTCATCTTGTCTAAGACTTACATATCATGCCTCCCCCATCCCTATTCCCATATCTGCTTTATTACATTCTTGCATATATTTCATGAACTAAACTGACTCTTTCCTTTTGTCTTTTCTTTCTATAGTTCCTATGTTTACCTTACTATTGTATTTACTGCTTTTACATATTTATCATGCAAATACTTGACAACATATTATTTCTGCATAAAGAATGCTCCACATCATACTCCATTCATGCCAATTATCAAGATAGCGGCGCTTGATGAGTGTCTGTATTCTTCCAAAATTACTTTTTTTAAATCGAAAAGGCTTATTTGCGGTAGACTAGTCGATCAGCGGTGCAATCGACGGTCCCGTGCCTTTCCCTCTTAAGTTGTCCACTTGGGAGTACCGGTCTATGCCATTCTAGAAACCTTACTCTAATATCAAATGTACAGGCATCATATTAAACCTAGTATGGGTCAGAACGTTGTTAATGTAATTGCCCGCTAAGATAAACCTTGTCCAAAGTACGGCAGGATTTCTACAGTCCCAATGGACACTACCATGTTATGTGCATTACTTGGAGAAAATGTGCCAATATGTTGATCATTATTGTGTAAGTGGTCGTATCTGGAGGGGGAAAGGGTTAACTTTATTTGTTTGCAGAAAATGAAGCACGAAGTCCCTAGGTTCGGCATGGTTTAAAACATCCCACCTCTACTACTTGAATGGTGGAAAGACCTTGCGCCTTGCGACAAGAATCATGTGAGAAGAGTACTTGGTGACTTGCCGTCTTTGCTTAATATCCAACCAAATAGAGCTTTGATTGAGGCTGCTACCATGTTCTGGGATAAAAAAAGAGCGGTCTTCCGATTTGGTGACATAGAAATGACTCCTCTCTTAGAAGAAATACGAGGTTTTGCTAAGTTGCCGTGGGATAGTCCAGGGTTATTAGTACCTGAAAATCGCACCACTCGCAATTTTCTGAAAATGATAGGTTTCAAGAAAAATGATGAGTTGCTTTGTTTGAAGAAATCATACATCCCATTTGAATTCCTTTATGAGCGTTATGGGCACAGTAAGTCATATCGCCTTCATCATGATGAACTCGCCATTACTTTATTAGGTTGGAGGCATCGCCGGGTTTATGTGTTCATCATCTGCTTCTTGGGACTATTGATATTTCCAATGAAAGGGGGAAGGGTTCACACTCGTTTAGCTATGGTTGAAAGAACATTAATGGAAGGCATCTAGGGGCAAACCTACACCATCATCCCTATGATCCTAGCTGAACTGTACCGCACTCTAGATCGGTGCAAGCAGGGGTTCAGACATTTTGAAGGTTTTAATCTATTATTGCAAGTATGGTTATCGGAACACTTTTAGAGGGGAGAACATTGTCAAGAGCTTCTGCGATGGCCATTGAATGACTACTTAGCTTACCTCCATCCAAAGGAAATGACCTTCATCCCAGATAGGTTCGCACAACCCGGAAGTGCTGTAAGTTGGGTACGTTTCTTCAGCAATCTGACAGACAAGAAGGTACATTGGATGTTTGAGTGGTTTCCTCGCAGTGAGTTCATCATCAAGTCGAGGGATACTACTCGTTTGGTATTGATCGGGTTGCGAGGCATTTATCCATATGCTCCTATAAAGGTAATGAGACAGGCAGAAAGAAAACAAGTCATACCTTGGGTTTCCAACATAGTCCAGTACAAGGCAGATTTCAAAGGGGGCATAATTCCTTTAATGTTCGAGGTGCAACATATGTGGAACCAGAAGGTCATTGTGGAAAGAGAGACTATCGAGCCAGACAGGTACCATGCCGGTCATGTGTATTTCTATCCATCATGGTTGGTAGATGATATAGCGGGTGACATCAAGCCAAGGGTCAATTTGGAAAATAGGATCATCGATGATGCTGCTGAGGCACAGGTCAAGTGTAGAAGTCTTCACAAAAGGGTTTTTGAGTATGAAGCTAGACATATGGAACAACATAAAGTGGACATGGAGGCAATTAATGAATGGAAGGAAATTGCCACTAAGTCCACCGAGAGATTGGAATATCTAGAACAAGGAATGATGGAGCTTGAGGAAAAGATGAGAAAGAGGCTTGCGGATTGTTAGAACACAGATGTCAGTGAAGGAGGGAATCTAGCAAAAGCTTATTTATTATTAGATATGAGGGACTTGGGGAACTTGATTGATGGAGTCAAAAGAGACAAGCATGGAGAAGGTCCTTCAGGGACCGAGTAGACTAGAAAATAATGTCCTTTATTGTTTTCTAGCTTAGTTTTAGATTTCAATTGTAATAAGGCTAAATGCCATTAGTAACTTTATAATTATTGTCAATTTAGTGAAGGTTTGGCTCGTTTTTACATTAATGAAATGACGCAATTATTGGCATCAATTTTCTCCAAGTCTATGTGTCGCTTAGGCCTTCCTCGGGCACAACGAGGTCCCCAAATTAGGCCGCGAATTATTACATGATTTTGCAAAACATGTTTAATATTGAAATCATTCTTTCAATACCCCTACTAACTTGGGTACCTTTTGCTTTTTCTTTCTTTTGATTATTCCCACTCCCAAAGGTTGGTTCGTACATACTGGCATCATCAAAATATCACACTAGATCCAGAGGTCCTCCACCTCCTCCTCCACCAAGTGATCCTAAAGGCAAAATCAAAGGGAAAGGAAAAATGGACGATTTAAGTGGTATCAAAAAGGACAACGCTACTATAGATGAGAAAGTCGAAACTTCAGATGGTCGGTGCACCCCGGCACAGAATGAACTGGTCTTACGTCTGGAACAAAATATTTTGGAGCCACAATGAGAAATTGAGCAAGTCCGGAACTTGGCAAACCTCTCTCTCAGTCTAAATATCCCTGATATTAACCAACAAAATCCAAACACCCAGAACCAAGAACCACCACAAAACCCACCAAACCAAAACCCACCAACAAACCCTCTTGCACCACACCAGTACCCTACACCACCCCAAAACCCTAATACTCCTCCAATACCAACTCCGCAACAACAACATCACCACCCAACCCAATAACCCGAAGACTACCACTTATCATACTCCCTAAAATATACCACAACCCACTCCTGACCTCTAAAACTCAACAAATGATCACCCTTATGCCCAAATCCCCGGAGTCCACCAAAGCAACCTGATATATGTGGAGACCTTACCCCACACCCCACAACAAACCCTATACAAACCCGAATCGGCTGAGAAGGACCTGCTCATTAAGAATATGGCAGACGAACTCAAGAAGCTCTCTGGCACAGTTCAGAATATCGAAGGTGCTAAAGGCGTTGAAGGTTTGAATTATGAAGACTTGTGCATTCAGCCATATGTAGAGATGCCGGAGGGGTACAAACCTCTCAAATTTGAAATGTTCGATGGAACTTGTGATCCAAAAGTTCATATGAGGATATATTGTGACAAGCTTGTAGGAGTGGGCAAAAATGAACAAATCCGCATGAAACTGCTCATGCGAAGCCTCACAGGAGATGCATTGTCCTGGTATATCAACCAGAATCCAAAGAAGTGGGTGACCTGGGTAAGTATTGCGTCAAACTTTATGGACAGGTTCAGGTTCAACATCGAGAATGCACCAGATGTTTTGTATATTCAAAACCTCAAAAAGAAACGAACAGAGACCTTCCATGAATATGCTACTCGGTGGAGGTCTGGGGCTGCAAAATTAAGACCAGTAATCGAAGAATAACAAATGAATAAGTTCTTCGTCAGAGCTCAAGACACGCACTACTATGAAAGGTTGATGGTTAATGAGAACCAAAAATTCTCCGACATCATCAAGCTAGGAGAAAGAATAGAAGAAGGGATAAAAAGTGGGATGGTGACGAATTTCGAAGCATTAAAGGCCACAAATAAAGCCGTGCATTCGGGAGGTATCTCGAATAAGAAAGAAGTGGATGTTGTAATGGTGGCCTAGGGTCCTAAGTCTCCCCTCACATACCAAACACCTCCACCTATATACCAAACGCCTCCACCCACATACCAGTCTTCACCCCCGAGATACCAACAACCTGCTACTACCTACCACGCGTATAACACTCAACCCGCATATTACCACTCACCACCACCCGCCCGCCAAAACTACCAAAAACCACGACCAAACTTCGACCGCAAACCACCTAGACAATACACCCCAATCGCTGAGCCCATAGACTAATTATATGAGAGATTGAAGGCTGTCGGTTATGTCACTCCCATCCTTGTCGTTGCTATGGAGAATTCCTCTCAGTGGATTAAACCAAACAAGACATGTGCCTATCATTCAGGCATAGAGGGTCATACAATTGATGAGTGTCGCACACTGAAAGATAAGATTCAGGCACTAATCGACAACAAGGTCATACAGGTAAAGGAAGTTGCACCAAATGTTTGTAACAATCCTCTCCCGGATCACAGAGGTGAGGGAGTTAATGTAATAGAGACTGATGAGGAATGGGATTCAGGGGTCAATCGGACTCATTCGGGAGGAGAATGATCCTAAAATGTCTCTGGTCACCCTCACACCCATTGTGGTACAAACCCAAGCACCGTTTGAAGTCGAGGTAACTACACCTTTTACTGTGATGGTAGCCCCCATGCCATCTTACAAGTCTGATTTTATCCCATGGGATTATGTTGCCAAAGCAAGAAGAAAAGGAAAAGAAAAAATGGAGGAAACAAGTGCGGCGCAAGGCATGACTAGATCTAGCAGAGTCTATACACCTGAGCACCTAGGAGGAACAAGAAAAGAAGCTGCATCTAAGTCGCCTGTTGTTGAGCCTTCATTCATTACTAAGCTAGAGGTACAAGCAAGGGAATACTCTGTTGTCGATCATCTGAACAAAACTCCCGCTCAGATATCCATCTTGTCACTGCTGCAAAACTCTGAGACACACAGGAATGCCTTGATGAAAGTGCTGAGTGAAGCTTATGTACCCACCGACATCACTAGTGGGGAGATGGCCAACATAGTCGGGCAAGTACTGGAAAGCCACAAAATCACCTTTCACGAGGATGAATTACCACCAGAAGGACTAAGTCATAACAGGACACTACACATCATAGTGCAATTTGAGGATAAGTTCATCGCCAGGGTCCTGATAGATGGGGGTTCAAGTCTCAATATATGCCCACTGACTACTCTAAAGAGGTTGGGTAAAGGCCTGCACGAGATACGAATGGGAAGTATGAATGTAAAGGCGTTTGATGGATCCCAAAGAGCCACAATCAGAGAAATCAACCTCAACCTACAAATGGGCCCGACCTGGTTTGATGTTGAGTTCCAAGTGCTGGATATATCTACTACCTATAATCTATTGTTGGGACGACCCTGGATACATGCCGTTGGGGCAGTGTCTTCTACTCTGCATCAGGCTGTGAAGTTTGAATGGAATCATCAAGAAGTGATTATCTATGTGTATGGAAGCAACCCCATCTACACCAATCAGACCATTCCAGTCATCGAAAATAGGAAGAAGCTGGGTGGAGAAATGTACCATCGCATTGAGCGAGTCAATGCAATTGAAAAAGATTGACGGTGGAGTAACAAGATAGAAAGCATATTAATATGGACAGGATATGAACCTGGCAAGGGTCTCGGAAAAAACCTCCAAGGGATCACTAAACCCGTACAACAGCAGCGTCATAGCACAACTTTTGAGCTCGGATATGAATATACTTGGCAAGAATACCAGGATTGGTCACTACCATGGCGTGGTCCTTATTATCCGTTGGAACAACCAGTACGACCTCTGCACCAGACATTTCATCAAGCTGACATAATGTGGGGATCTATAGGTCTTAGCTGGTATGAGGAAACTATTTCTGGATGAAGAAGATATGGATTTCAGTGCGATAGTTGAGGAGGAGGAGGAGGAAGACCTTACCATTCAGACCATGGGGAAAGGAGTTGTTCTCAAAAACTAGACTGTTGCACCATTCCGGGCTCGTCGAGTTCCTGGCATTATTATTACCTATCCTAAAGAACCTGTGACTGTGACATGTAACGAGACAACGCAACACAAGGATAGTGATTCAGAAGACCTGGAAGATGATACAATACCTGAGGAAATCATCAGAGAAGTGGAAAATTTTGAAAACAAGCCAAAGTCCAATTTGGATAAAACTGAAGCAGTTAACTTAGGGAATTCCGAACTGGTCAAGGAAACACGCATAAGCATTCATCTATCACCGTCAGAGAAAGAAGAGTACATTAGATTCTTAAAAGAATATGAAGATATCTTTGCATGGTCCTACGACGATATGACGGGTTTGAGCACATCCATAGTAGCTCACAAGTTACCCACTAATCCTAAATGTCCACCGATAAAGCAGAAGCTCAGAAAATTCAAGCCAGATATGAGTTTGAAGATAAAAGAGGAGATCACCAAGCAGATCAAAGATAAGGTTCTTAGAGTGGTCGAGTACCCGACTTAGTTGGACAAAATTGTGCCAGTTCCAAAGAAAGAGCAAGTCCCAAAGATGATTTCCCGTTGCCTAATATACACATATTGATCGACAACTGTACCAAACATGAACTCAAATCCTTTGTGGATTGCTTCGTGGGGTACCATCAGATCTGGATGGATGCGGAGGATGCTGAAAAGATAGACTTCATCATGCCATGGGGAATGTATTGTTATAAAATGATGCCATTTGGTCTGAAGAAAGCCGGAGCCACCTACATGAGAGCCATGACAACTATTTTCCACGACATGATACACAGAGAGATAGAAGTGTGCGTGGATGACGTTATCGTCAAATCCAAAAGGAGTATGAATCACATAGCATATTTGAGGAAATTCTTCGATCGGCTTCGAAGAAATAATCTGAAATTAAATCCTGCAAAGTGTGCTTTCGGTATCCCTGCCGGAAAATTGTTAAGATTCATCGTCAGTCACAGAGGAATTGAGTTAGACCCATCAAAAGTCAAAACAATCCAAGACTTGCCACCTCCAAAGAATAAGAAAGATGTGATGATCTTTTTAGGACGTCTTAATTACATCAGTCGCTTCATAGAACAATTGTCACGCCCCAAAAACTGAGGAGCGCGACTGGTGCTCAACCGAGTGAACCCGATCGAGCAAGCCTATTGGATTCCTTCTACCCAAACTCATTCATGAATAAAGAGAATATATGTTTTCCTTAATTAAACAATAAAGTGGTCATGTCTGCAATTACCAATTTCTTACCAATAGTTTCATCATTTTTAAAGTCTCAAATGGACAAGTAATACAACCACAACATAACATAGTTTGTATTTCCCCAACACCAATACATAACCCACACTATGTCTACTGAGCCTCTAAGGATAAAGAAGAGTACAATGATAATGCCGGCAACAAGGCCCCGGCTATACCTCAACCATAATACATAAAGATCAAAATATACATGACCCCGGGATGAAGTGGGGCTCACCAAGTCAGCTGGGAAGAAGGTGTATTGCTATCACTAATCAATGTCTCCTGCTGTGGAACCACCTGCATCTATTTAAAGATGCAGCGCCCCCGCAAAAGGGACATTAGTACCATCGAATAGTACTAGTATAAAAACTAAACACCAATTTAAGAATTTAGAAATACAAGATAATTATGATGAACCAATGCGGCAATAGAATAATATAGATAACTGTCTCAACCATAGCAAGCTTATTAAAAGCTATCAACAACATTTATAGGATTTAAGATGAGATCCTATGTAACCATCTTCACACAAAGCGGCCCCGCCTCCTCACCAGATGTATGCAGGTGGAGGTGTACGTACAATAACACAACTCTAATCAAGCGTCCCTGCCGCCTCACCCCAATGTATGCAGGTGGATATATAACCACAGTACTAAGAACTTACACAAAGAGGCTATGCCACCTCACCCCAATGTATGCGGGTGGTGGTGCCACAACAATACCAAAACTATACACAAAGCGGTCGTACCGCCTCACCCCAATGTAAGTGGGTGGAGGTGAACTCCCACAATATCATAATTCCTACACAAAGCGGTCATGCCGCCTCACCCCAATATATATGCGGGTGGAGGTGTATCACAATCACGATCTCTCTACCATAATCCCCACACAAAGCGGTCATGCTGCCTCACCCCAATGTATGCGGGTGGAGGTGTATCACAATCACAATCACAATCACAATCACAATCTCTACACAACTTAGCATAATACCTTTCACATAAATCACAACTAGAAATTATAAAATATGGATACGTAATCCATAGTTTGGGACACATCCTCAATTTATAATGCAATATGATAAGATCATTTGAAATAAGAATTGAACATATATCTTCATCACAAAGCTGATCGGAATACTCGATTTATAATCAACATCTCGAAACTCACAAGGATAATGAGAATTCCAACTCTTAAAGAAACATAACTCACTTGAGCTTCCTTACACTCTAAATGTTCCGAAATTCTTAGCAACTTTAATCTATTTTAGAAATATAACAAATTAAACCAAAATTAGGAAGATGGTCATGGTTCTAGCTCATTTGAGCATTTTATCAAACACTAGATGTGCATTAAGGTTTCAATATCCTTTTATGGAGGATTCCATCATCCCACAACCCAACCTTTACCAATTTTAGCTCAACAATCTTTCTACACCCCTTGATAACACATGCATGTACAATAACCAACCCTCTTGCCCAGAAATTATCTTGCTTATTATCCATTTCTACACAAAATTCAAAATTGAGGGTTAGGGTGTAGAATCTTACCTCTAGGATGAAGACCTAGTGATTTTCCCTTTTCAATCTTCCAAAACTTGGGCAAGAATTGAAGAACAATTATTGGAGAACACCTTCTCACTCTAGGGCACCTTCTCTCACTCTAAAATGTCAGATAATAGCTCAAAAATGACCCAAAGCATGTATTTAACGAAATAGGGTCGGCTTTTCAAAACCCAAAAATGAAGCTCTGGAACAGGTTCTGCGGTCGCATATGCAACCGCATAATGGTTATGCGGACCGCATATCGGTCGCATATTGGTGTCCAAAGTTGGCCAAAATCTGTCTGTGTATGCGGTCACTATGCGGTCCGCATAACTTTTATGCGATCGCATAATGCACCGCAAAAGAGTTATGCGGTCGCATAATTGACCGCATAATTTCCCCGGACTGGCCCTTCTCCTGCTCACTTCTGCGGCCATTATGCGGCCCGTAGAGTGATTCTGCGGTAGCATAATGGACTGCAGGATTACATTTTTCTGCCAAAAATTTTTCTTTTCATTCTCGTGCATTGTTCAACCTAAAAAGTCCGAGCCGCGAAGAATTTCTATAATCCTCAACACGTAAGCCTAGTCCGGCACCATGAAACATTATGTTCTTTGCAAATTTTACTGGGCTTTACACTTTAGTACTTCAAAATTTTATGGGGTGTTACATTCTCCCCCTCTTAGGATCATTCGTCCTCGAATGAGGGTAAATATCCGTCATTAGCATCTTATGCAACTCAGTTTGTTTCATATCATATTCGGGCAACCCCATATTTGACTAACTCCCAAAATTTCCAAACATTTCGCTAGAGTTTCCTTTGTAATTAGGATTATCCACCTGTCAGAGAGCCCCAGAAATACATCCTAACAGCATATACATAAACCAACAACGTAACATAATACAAAACAACACCAACTGTGGCCTCACAAGCAATTATATTACCAGAACGGAACACCCTTAACACCAAATGTACAAGTCATACATATTTCATAGGAATATCCCTTAGCATTTTCATAAGTCACAACTCATAATTACATGGTTATTCAAATAAATAAGGATACTTTTTCTTCATTTCTTCTTCGGCCTCCCAAGTAGCCTCTTCAACCTGTTGGTTTCGCCATAGCACTTTCACGGATGCAATTTCTTTGTTTCTCAACTTTCGGACTTGCCGATCAATAATACAAACTGGAATCTCTTCATAAGTCAATTCTTCATTTACCTCAATAGTCTGAACCGGAACAATGACTGTTGGGTCTCCAACTACTTTCTTTAACATAGACACGTGAAACACCGGGTGTACTAATGACATCTCAGGTGGTAGCTCAAGCTTTTATGCTACCTCACCGATCCTCTGAATGATTTTGTACGGTCCGACATACCTCGGACTCAATTTCCCTTTCTTACCAAATCGCATTACACCCTTCATGGGGAAAATTTTCAAGAATACCCAATCATCTTCTTTAAACTCCAAATCCCTACGACGAACATCCGAATGGGATTTCTGACGACTCTGAGCAGTCTTCAACCGCTCCTTAATGATTTTAACTTTTTCCATAGCCTGATGCACAAGGTCTGGCCCTATCAACTCTGCTTCCCCAATTTCAAACCACCCAATGGGAGATCTACATCTCCTACCATATAAAGCCTCAAACGGTGCCATCTGAATGCTAGCATGATAGATATTGTTGTACGCAAATTCTATAAGTGGTAAATAATCATCCCAGCTACCTTTGAAATCTAGCACACAAGCACGCAACATATCCTCAAGCGTTTGAATAGTCTGCTCTGCCTGCCCGTCAGTCTGTGGGTGAAAGGCTGTACTGAGATTCACCTGAGTACCCAAACCTTGCAGAAATTTCTTCCAAAAATTAGCAGTGAATTGTACTCCCCGATCAGAAATGATGGAAACTAGGGTGCCATGCAACCTGACTATTTCTTTGATATACAACTGAGCATACTGCTCCGCTGTGTTGGTAGACTTAACCGGCAAAAAGTGTGCTGACTTCGTGAGTCGATCCACAATCACCCAAATTGAGTCACACTTGCGCGGAGTGCGCGGTAATCCTACCACAAAGTCCATATTAATCATTTCCCATTTCCACATTGGAATTTCTATGTTCTGTGCCAACCCACCGGGCCTTTGGTGTTCGGCCTTCACTTGCTGACAATTTGGACATCTTGCCACAAAGTCTGCCACATTCCTCTTCATATCATTCCACCAATAGACTTCCTTAAGATCATGATACATTTTTGTAGAACCTGGGTGCACGGAATACCTAGTAGTGTGAGCTTCAGTCAAAATTCTTTCACGGAGACCATCCACATTTGGAACACATAGTCGCCCTTGGTACCTTAGTGTACCATCATCCATGCCAAGAGAAAAGGCCATGGTCTTATGTTTATGAATCCCCTCTTTCAATTGCACCAACAATGGATCGTTGTATTGTTTTTCTTTGACTTCCACTACAAGTGATGATTCAACCCTATTTTGCACAATTACCCCTCCTTCGCTAGAGTCCGCAAGACGAACTCCCAAACTAACCAATCGGTGAACTTCTTTGGCCAATGGCCTTTTGATATGCCTCCAAGTGTGGTAAGCTACCCATAAATTTTCGGCTAAGAGCATCCGCCACAACATTAGCCTTCCCCGGATGGTATAAAATATCAATGTCATAATCCTTGAGTAATTCAAGCCATCTTCTCTGCCTCAGATTCAATTCCTTCTATTTGAAAATATATTGAAGACTCTTATGGTCCGTGAATATATCCACATGGACCCCATATAAATAATGACGCCAAATTTTCAATGCAAATACCACTGCCGCAAGTTCTAAATCATGTGTTGGATAGTTCTTTTCATGATTCTTTAGTTGCCTAGAAGCATAAGCTATCACCTTCCCATGTTGCATTAATACACACCCAAGCCCGATTCTTGAAGCATCACAATATACCACAAATCCATCTATACCCTCTGGTAGAGTCAACACCGGTGCCGTAGTCAATCTTGTTTTCAATTCCTGGAAACTCTTTTCACAAGCATCTGACCATTGGAATTTAATTGCCTTCTACGTCAATTTAGTCAATGGAGAGGCAAGAGTAGAAAACCCCTCCACAAACTTTCTGTAATACCCAGCTAAGCCTAAGAAACTGCGAATCTCTGTTGGAGTTGTAGGCCTCGGCCAATTCTTCACAGCTGAAATTTTCTGAGGATCAACCTTAATTCCCTCACTAGAAACTACATGACCCAAGAATATGACTGATTCAAGCCAAAATTCACACTTTGAAAACTTTGCATATAACTGGTGCTGATGCAGGGTTTGCAGAACTACCCTGAGATGATCGGCATGGTCCTCCTGACTTCGTGAATATACAAGAATATCGTCAATGAACACTATCACAAAGGAGTCGAGGAATGGCTTAAAAACTCGATTCATAAGATCCATGAAGGATGCTGGGGCATTTGTTAGCCCAAACGACATCACCAGAAATTCAAAATGCCCATACCGGGTCCTAAAAGTTATTTTCGGAATATCCCGCTCCCTGATCTTCAATTGGTGATACCCGGATCTTAAATCAATTTTGGAGAAGTACCTGGCACCTTGCAATTGATCAAACAAGTCATCTATCCTTGGTAGTGGGTACTTATTCTTGATTGTGACCTTATTAAGCTGCCGATAGTCAATACACATTCTCAGTGACCCATCTTTCTTTCTTACAAAAAGGACCGGTGCGCCCCAAGGTGACACACTCGGCCGGATGAAACCCTTTTCTAACAAATCTCTCAATTGTTCCTTTAGCTCTTTCAATTCTGCCGGTGCCATTTTGTAGGGTGGAATAGATATAGGATGTGTGTCTGGCATCACATCAATCCCAAAATCAATCTCCCTGTCTGGTGGGATCCCAGGGAGTTCATCCGGAAATACTCCCGAAAATTCATTCACAACAGGCACGGACTCAAGTGTAGGTGCCTCAGCATCGGTGTCCGTAACCCGGACCAAATGGTAAATACATCCTTTGTTGATCATTTTCGTGGCCTTAAGGTAAGAAATAAACCTACCCTTCGGCACTACATCATCACCCTTCCACTCAATAACTGGCTCATTTGGAAATTCGAACCTAACAGTTCTGGTTCGGCAATCAAGCTTGGCAAAACAAGAGTAAAGCCAATCCATCCCCATTATCACATCAAAATCGACCATCCTCAATTCAATAAGATCGGCCACGGTGTCTCGACCACGCAACGTGATAACACAATCCCTATAAACCCGCGCGGCCAAAATAGTCTCACCAACCGGAGTAGATACAGAGAACGGCTCATGAAGTTGTTCTGGTTCTATCCCAAATTCCATAGCAACATAAGGAGTGACATATGACAAAGTGGAACCGGGATCAATAAGAGCATATACATCATGAGATTGGACAGTCAATATACCTGTGACAACATCTGGAGAAGCCTCTGATTCCCGACGTCTCCGCATAGCATAAAATCTGCTGGGTCCTCCCGAATTCTGTGCACCACCCCTAGCTGCACCACGCCCCGCGGGCGCTGGGGTACCTCGAGCTGGAGGTGCTGTGGATGTAGTAGCTGCAGAATTAGCTGGCTGTGCCGCACCTCTGCCCATATTTCGGCGGGATGAGCGACAATCTCTCTGAATGTGACCCCTCACACCACACCCATAGCATACTGGTAGGTCCATGAAGCAGGACCCAAAGTGCATCCTCCCACACTTAGGGCATGGAAGCCTCCGCTGCTGAAACCTTCTGTCGGGCCGACCTTGCTGGTGGGGTCCCCTGTTGCCCTGACTGGGTCCAGATGACTGTGCACCCATCGAAGACTGGGCAAATGATTGGGATGGTCCTGATGACGCTCCCCTGAATGCCGACCTACCACCACCACCACCGGAAGAACCACCAAAGTTGCCCGCGGACCGGGCCTTGCTGCTACTCTGACGCTCCATTCTATTCTTCAATTTGCGGGTCTCTGTGGCTTGAGAAAATGCCACCATCTTACCATAGTTCATATCGGAATTCAAGGCAGCTGTAGAGGCCTCATTGATAACCAAGGGGCTAAGGCCCTGTACAAACCGATGTACTCTAGCCTCCATAGTGGGTAACATGTGAATAGCATACCTGGACAGGTGCGCAAACTCCATATGGTACTCCCACACATTCATACTACCCTGCTTCAGGCTTTCAAACTCAGCGGCACGAGCTGCCTTAGTTTCGGAAGGCAAGAAATGATCCATAAAGGCATCTGTGAACTCACCCCACCTTGCCGGAGGGCTTCCCTCCTCACGGGATTCCTCCCACAACTCAAACCAAGAGTAGGCCACCCCTTTCAGGCGGTAGGAGGCCAATTCTACTCCCTCAGTCTCTGTAGCATGCATAACTTCGAGAGTTTTGTGCATATCATCAATGAAGTCCTGGGGGTCCTCCTCGGGATCAGCACCCGTAAACATTGGAGGATCTAACTGAAGAAACTTGTTCACCCTGGAACTAGCAGATTCCCCTGGATGACTAGAAGAAGTAGGCCCAACACTCGATCTCTGGGCCTGAGAATCCACTAACTGTGTCAACATTTGTATGGCTCCCCGAATATCAACATCAGACACACTAGAATCGAAAGCTGGAGCTGGAGATGGAACTGGTATATCAGTTGGAGGAACTGTTTCACCTTCAGTAGGTATAGGGACAGGTGCGTTCTGATCAGTTGTAGTAGAGTCGGGCAGTGTAGTAACTGGAGGAATATCCTCACTCCTCGGGTGCTCACCTGCATCATCAATTATAAGGTCAACTGTCACTCTTGGGGTGACAATGGCTCTTTGGCTAGCTCTTGCCTTCTTCTTAGGTGCCATGTACTGAAAATTAGAGCAACGCGGGAGTTAAAAGAGGAACAATCTTACAACCAGCTTTATCGTACGATCAAGAACATGAAAGAAGGGTATTATTCCTAAATGCCCATGCAGCATCCTAATTATAGATGTGGTCGACAACACACTGATAATAAGGACTCTACTAGACATGGCTCCGAGACATCGTAGGACACTTTAAAACCTAGGGCTCTGATACCAAGTTTGTCACGCCCCAAAAACCGAGGAGCGCGACCAGCGCTCAACCGAGTGAACCCGACCGAGCAAGCCTATTAGATTCCTTCTACCCAAACTCATTCATGAATAAAAAGAATATATGTTTTCCTTAATTAAACAATAAAGTGGTCATGTCTGCAATTACCAATTTCTTACCAATAGTTTCATCATTTTTAAAGTCTCAAATGGACAAGTAATACAACCACAACATAACATAGTTTGTCTTTCCCCAACATTAACACACAACCCACACTATGTCTATGGAGTCTCAATGGATAAAGAAGAGTACAATGATAACGCCGACAACAAGGCCCCAGCTATACCTCAACCATAATACATAAAGATCAAAAGATACATGACCCCGGGATGAAGTGGGACTCACCAAGTCAGCTGGGAAGAAGGTGTATTGCTATCACTGATCAATGTCTCCTGCTGTGGAACCACCTGCATCCATTTAAAGATACAGCGCCCCCGACAAAAGAGACGTTAGTACCTTCGAATAGTACTAGTATGAAAACTAAACACCAATTTAAGAATTTAGAAATATAAGATAATTATGATGAACCAGTGCGGCAATAGAATAATATAGATAACTGTCTCAACCATAGCAAGCTTATTAAAATCTATCAACAACATTTATAGGATTTAAGATGAGATCCTATGTAACCATCTTCACACAAAGCGGCCCCGCCGCCTCACCCGATGTATGCAGGTGGAGGTGTACATACAATACCAAAACTCTAATCAAGCGGCCCTGCCGCCTCACCCCAATGTATGCGGGTGGATATATATCCACAGTACTAAGAACTTACACAAAGCGGCTATGCTGCCTCACCCCAATGTATGCGGGTGGTGGTGCCACAACAATACCAAAACTATACACAAAGGGGTCGTACCGCCTCACCCCAATGTAAGCGGGTGGAGGTGCACTCCCACAATATCATAATTCGTACACAAAGCGGTCATGCCGCCTCACCCCAATATATATACGGGTGGAGGTGTATCACAATCACGATCTCTCTACCATAATTCCCACACAAAGCGGTCATACCCCTTCACCCCAATGTATGCGGGTAGAGGTGTATCACAATCACAATCATAATCTCTACACAATTTGGCATAATACCTTTCACATAAATCACAACTAGAAATTATAAAATGTGGATACGTAATCCATAGTTTGGGACACATCCTCAATTTATAATGCAATATGATAAGAGCATTTGAAATACAAATTGAACATATATCTTCATCACAAAGCTGATCAAAATACTCGATTTATAATCAACATCTCGAAACTCACAAGGATAATGAGAATTCTAACTCTTAAAGAAGTGTTTAGCCAACATACCTCACTTGAGCTTCCTTACACTCTAAATGTTCCGAAATTCTTAGCAACTTTAATCTATTTTAGAAATATAACAAATTAAACCAAAATTAGGAAGATGGTCATGGTTCTAGCTCATTTGAGCATTTTATCAAACACCAGATGTGCATTAAGGTTTCAATATCCTTTTATGGAGGATTCCATCATCCCACAACCCAACCTTTACCATTTTTAGCTCAATAATCTTTCTACACCCCTTGATAACACATGCATGTACAATAACCAACCCTCTTGCCTAGAAATTATCTTGCTTATTATCCATTTCTACACAAAATTCGAAATTGAGGGTTAGGGTATAGAATCTTACCTCTAGGATGAAGACCTAGTGAGTTTCCCTTCTCAATTTTTTAGGGTATAGAATCTTACCTCTAGGATGAAGACCTAGTGAGTTTCCCTTCTCAATTTTTCAAAACTTGGGCAAGAATTGAAGAACAATTATTGGAGAACACCTTCTCACTCTAGGGCACCCTCTCTCACTCTAAAATGTCAGATAATAGCTCAAAAATGACACAAAGCGTGTATTTAACGAAATAGGGTCGGGTTTTAAAAACCCAAAAATGAAGCTCCGAAACAGGTTCTGCGGTCGCATATGCGACCGCATAATGGTTATGCGGACCGCATATCGGTCGCATATTGGTGTCCAATGTTGGCCAAAATCTGTCTGTGTATGCGGTCACTATGCGGTCCGCATAACTATTATGCGATCGCATAATGCACCGCAAAACAGTTATGCGGTCGCATAATCGACCGCATAATTTCCCCGGACTGGCCCTTCTCCTGCTCACTTCTGCGGCCATTATACGGCCCGTAGAGTGATTCTGCGGTAGCATAATGGACCGCAGAATTACATTTTTCTGCCAAAAATTTTTCTTTTCATTCTCGTGCATTGTTCAACCCAAAAAGTCCGAGCCGTGAAGAATTTCTATAATCCTCAACACGTAAGCCTAGTCTGGCACCATGAAACATTATGTTCTTTGTAAATTTTACCGGGCTTTACACTTTAGTACTTCGAAATTTTCCGGGGTGTTACAACAATCAATAGTGATATGTGATCCGATCTGCAAAATGCTAAGGAAAGATGCTGCAACTATTTGGACTGAAGAATACCAGAAAGCCTTCGACAAAATCAAGGAGTATTTATCCAAACCGTCCGTTCTGGTCCCACCAGAGCCAGGAAGACCACTTCTTCTTTATTTGTCTGTACTGGATGGAGCTTTCAGTTGCGTTTTGGGACAACATGATGAAACTAGAAGAAAGTAGCAGGCAATATACTATCTGAGCAAGAAATTCACACCCTACGAAGCCCAGTACTCTTTGTTGGAACGCACCTGCTGTGCTTTGACATGGATAGCTCAGAAGTTGAGGCATTATTTCTGTGCATACACTACATATCTCATATCGAGGATGGATCCACTGAAATATATCTTTCAGAAGCCCATGCCTACGGGTAAGTTAGCAAAGTGGAAAATATTGCTGAGCGAGTTTGACATCGTCTATGTAATTCAGAAGGCAGTCAAAGGACAAGCATTGGCAGATCATTTGGCAAAAGATCCCGTAGACAGAGAATACAAACCATTGAAAACGTATTTTCCTGACGAGGAGGTGTCGTTCGTGGGAGAAGATATCACCGAAGCATATGATGGTTAGAGAATGTTCTTCGGCGGAGTAGCAAACTTCAAAGGAGTGGGTATCGGAGCTGTTTTGGTATCAGAAACCGGCCAACACTATCTGGTATCTGCAAAACTCAGGTTTTCATATACCAACAATATGGCAGAATATGAGGCTTGCATCTTGGGACTCAGGTTGGCCATTGACATGAATGTTCAGGAGCTGTTGGTAATTGGAGATTCCGATCTGTTGGTGCATTAGGTTTTAGGAGAATGGGCTACAAAGAACATCAAAATATTGCCATATTTGCACTGTGTACAAGAGCTGATCAAAAGGTTCACAAAGATAGAATTCAAACATGTTCCAAGAATTCAAAATGAGTTCGCAGATGCATTGGCCACTCTATCTTCCATGATACAACACCCAGACAAGAACTTCATCGATCATGTCCCAATAGGAATTTATAAACAGCCAGCTTATTGTGCTCATGTTGAAGAAGAGAGCGATGGAAATCCATGGATCCACAACATCAAGGAATATTTGGCAAAAGGAGAATATCCAGAGCACTCTACCCATAATCAGAAGCGCATGCTTCAAGGATTAGCCAACCATTTCTTTCAAAGCAGAGGAATTCTATATAGAAGAACTCCTGACTTAGGGTTACTACGGTGCGTCGATGCCAAGGAAGCATCCAGATTGCTTGAGGAAATACATGCTGGAACTTGCGGACCGCACATGAATGGCTTCGTCTTAGCCAAGAAAATACTAAGAGCGGGGTATTTCTGGATGACTATGGAAACAGACTGCATCAAGTATGTTCAGAAATGTCACCAATTCTAGATACATGCCGATATGATACGAGTTCTACCCAATGAACTCAATGTAACAAGTGCACCCTGGCCTTTCTCGGCTTGGGGTATGGATGTCATAGGCCCGATCGAGTCCGACGCTTCAAATGGGTATAGATTCATTCTAGTGTCCATAGACTACTTCATAAAATGGGTTGAAGCGGGATCTTACAAAGCTGTAACTAAGAAGGTCATCGCAGATTTTGTTCGGGATCGCATTGTTTGTCGGTTCGGAGTGCCAAAGTCAATCATCACCGACAATGCCGCCAATCTCAACAGTGATCTAATGAAGGCCATGTGTGAAAACTTCAAGATCAAGCATAAGAATTCCATAGCATACATGCCGCAAATGAACGAAGCTGTAGAAGCCGCCAACAAAAACATCAAGAAGATAATAAGGAAAATGGTAGATAATTAAAAATAATGGCATGAGAAGCTGCCATTTGCTTTGCTCGGGTATCGTACCACAGTTCGCACATCAACTGGGAAACTCCCTACCTATTGGTTTATGGTACTGAAGCGGTTATTCCTGTCGAGGTAGAAATCCTTTCTTTAAGAATTATACAAGAGGCTAAGCTCAACGATGCACAATGGGTACAAAGCCGCTACGAACAACTAGCTCTCATTGATGGAAAAAGAATGAATGCGGTGTGTCACGGTCAAATCTATCAAAACAGGATGGCAAGAGCCTTCAACAAAAGGGTCAGACCGAGGCTATTTACACCGGGCAATTGGTGCTAAAATGAATCTTCCCACATCAAGATGAAGCCAAGGGGAAGTTTTTCACCCAATTGGCAGGGTCCCTATATGGTTCATCAGGTACTGACAGGAGGAGCACTTATACTTGCAGAAATGGACGGAGAGATTTGGCCAAAACCTATCAACTCATACGTAGTCAAAAAATACTATGCTTAGGATTGTTGACACTTCTTCACGTGATGTAACTGAACTACGCTTGACTTGATTCCCGTTTAAGAGGGGATACGTAGGCAGCCCTGTGGGTTCGGTCATATCTTAATAAAATCTTCATTTTCCCCATGATCGGAAATTGGGACAAGATTGCAAGTTCAGCCAAATTCGTCATATGTGGAACAGCCAAGAGTATTGCATTTAAACGGGGGCAGAATTTTGAGGGGAGTCCTCAAAATTCTAAGGCAAGGAGGTTGCAATGTCTCTAAAATGTGTCACAGCCACCGGTTCATCTAAATTATTTGATATCACATACTACATTTCAAATAATTATATTTTCGCAAATAATTTGTCAAATGCACGTATATTTTTTCAAAAACTTTGTTTCTATGACAGCCATACGTTACCCAGGGTAACTCAAACAGGATCTCGAGACAGAAGTAAAGGCGAAGCAAAGAATCAAGAGCACGAACCAACCGTCCCCCGCAAAACTCATAATTTTCCTTTGAATGCAGGTATGATAGGCACAACGGTAATATTCACAAATACATACGCACAACAAAATCACTACCTCCATGATGGCAAGTTGCTAAACGCAAACACATGAAGCTAAGAAATACATTACTCTCTCGCAACTGATCATTGCTTTTCTTGCGTAAGGCTAAGCACTGCCTTTCTCTACATGAGACTAAGCATTGTCTCCATTTCTTGCATGAGGCTAAGCATTGCCTTCGTAATTGCATAAGGCTAAGCACTGCCTTTCTTTGAATGAGACTAAGCATTGTCTCCATTTATTGCACGAGGTTAAGCATCGTCTCTTTAATTGCGTAAGGCTAAGCACTGCCTTTCTCTGCATGAGACTAAGCATTGTATCATCTTCTTGCATGAGGCTAAGCATTGCCTCCCTTCTTGCATAAGGCTAAGCCCTGCCTTTCCCTACATGAGACTAAACATTGTCTCCTCTTCTTGCATGAGACTAAGCATTGCCTCCCTAATTGCATAAGACTAAGCATTGTCTCTTCTTCTTGCATGAGGCTAAGCATTGCCTCCCTAATTGTAGAAGGCTAAGCACTGCCTTTTCTTGCATGAGACTAAGCATTGTCTCCTTTTCTTGCATGAGGCTAAGCATTGCCTCCCTAATTGTAGAAGGCTAAGCACTGCCTTTTCTTGCATGAGACTAAGCATTGTCTCCTTTTCTTGTATAAGGCTGAGCATTGCCTTTCTTCACATGAGGCCAAGCATTTCCTTCCCAATTGCATAAGGCTAACCACTACTTTTTCTTTGCATAAGACTAAAATACTATCTCCACTACACTACCTAAGACCAAGTACTACCCCCCTTTATTCATCTAGGGCTAAGCATTGCCCTCATCTCACACGAGACTAAACCTTGTCTTGTCTCGTCCTCGCACATGACTAAGCATCCTATCTTTGTATTTCATAGGCTGAAATATCGCTATTTTGTCCGAAGGCGTCATAGTCCGAAGGCATCATCCTCAGAGCCGGGAGACACCATTCCATGGCCTGAGGATCTCTTAAGATTGCATATCATTATTCAAAGGCTTCATAGTCCAAAGGCACCATCCTCATGGTCAGAGGATACCATTTCATGGCCTGCGAATCCCTTTTCATACGCTTCATGGCCCAGGACGCCATGGTCTAAGTACATCATCCTCCTCGTCCAAAGACAATCTTCATGGTGCAAAGAGAATTTGCATTATGTTTAAATTTTTGCAATAACCCATATATATTCGCATGCACCGTGTTTTAAGTTTTTGCAGGTAACTCAGGAGTAACTGTTCTGCAAACAGGAGCAATCTTCGCTCTGGTTTCCGTTTTCAACGTTCACATCCTCTGACTACTTCAAACGTACCCGACAATGCCTACCTCTCGCTCTATGACCGTTCAGACATCTGCCTTATGATACGCCCACAACGTTCATTTCACATACATGATTCTGCTCACGACACTGTCCTACTCAAAGAACCTTTTCGAAACACACGACTGTTCTCATAACAACTCCATCGGTTTCGCTCGCCGTTGGATCCAGAACTACACATGGCCCGATTCCCGTAACACCAAAGATATGTAGGCAACTCAGGAACCAGGGTTCGGCCCATTTTTTTAAATCACATCATTCCCCATTCAAAATGGCCAAAATTGGTCATCATTTTCTTTACTCGACAACTCTTTCATTATTCCCAAGTAAAGAGGGACAACTGTTGATACCCAATTTTGCCCTCACATTTTTCTAAATAGTATATATATATTTTCAAAATGTCATTTTGCATCATTACATAATTTACAAGATTTATACAAGCATTTTTCATAATTTTTCAGAGCTTTTTCTTTCATTAACATTACTTGAATATTTGCTAATTATTCCATTAAATTATTTGAAATAACTCAATCATATTAATTTATTATTTTACACCCACACACATGTTTTAAAATATTTTTTTTATTTACGTAAATTTTGCAATAATAGCCTATGTTCATACATAAGTGCTCTTTTATTACATTATTTGTGTCAAAATAGAATTTTATATTTTTATAATGCTAAATTATTATTCTAGTGCATAAATAACATCTTTATTTATTTATTAAGTATTTTTGTAAATTATTTTTGGATAAATTTCGTGTATTTAAATATAAGCCCAATTTTAATTCCAATTTTCAGACCAAAATTGGCCCAATAACCTCAGCAGACCAACCAAACGACCCATTACCTTCTGACCCACCCAATTTCCTATTCAATCTCGGCTATTGATCTCAAATGATCAACGGCCCATAATAAATCCCTACCTCCCCTTATATCCCAATAACCCCAATCCCTAGAGACAAATCCCCCACCCCGCCGCCTTTGTATTTTCTCATCTCTCCTTCTCTCTCCTTCAGAAACCCTAGCCGCCTCTCCAAACTTCTCCAAATCCGAGCAAATCATGGATTCCTTCTGTGATTTATTTACCTTTTACGCATTACCTCGTTGTTACTTGCAAGACTATGGTGTTACTTAGTACCTGCCTAAACTTGGCAAATACCATCTCTCAGATTCGGGCTCGTTCAACTTCAATCGCTAAGATCTGGACAATATCCCATCCATATACACGGAAGAATAGCTGATTTTTCATACCAGTAGATGGATTTTCAAACATTGAACCCTAATTAGGGTTTGAATTTTGATTTCTTTCCTTTACTGGTTGCTTTATGATTGCATGTATATTTTTTCCTTTCCTTGTTTATGTTTGATTGACTTCTTTCCTTATTTACTCGTCTGATTTAACTACTATATAACCCCTCCCCTAAATCCCCTTAAACGAATCTTAATCACTGTTATTCTCTCACTCACACTCATTCCACCACTCTAAAATTTGAGACTTTGGCCGGCTGAAAGCCAAGGCCACCGGAATTCTATTATTCAACCTCTCTCAGCATGAGCACTGCCTTGGGTTCATTTAAAGCCCTTGGAAAATCTGACGTACTAAGAAATTTGGGGGATTTTGCTGTTCTCTCCGTGTTACTGATAGGCAAGCTGTTAGTTCTTAATCTCTGCCTTATTAGCTCGTTAATTCTGCAAATTGGTGAGTAAAAGACTCTAGCAATTTATTCTCTTTTATTGGTGTTCATGACATTCTGATTTTTGTGAATAAATACGAAATTGTTTGCCTCTGTTCATGTTCATGTTCGTATTTGATTTCATTATCCTTGCCCTTGTTCATCTGAACCTACTTGAATTCTGGGTTTCATGCCTGTTATATGTGCGCAATTGAATAGTTTATGATTACTCTCATCTTGTTAGGCTACTCTGATTACTAGCTGCTCTTCAAAAGCCTTTCCGCACGCCTTGCCTTAGGTTTCTGCATTTCTTAAGGATGTTATCTCCTGGCCAGAACTTGTTTGAGTGAATTTCTTTCCAATGAATCCCTCATGCATGTTCTACTTCTCTTCTGCTTACATGAACTTTATGTGTCCATTATTGTCTCAATGTTTTATCCTAATATATTGCTACTTTTGTATTTGGTCAATTTTGCATTCTTCAGTATTACCAGGTTTAGAGTTAAACCCCAATACACTTGGTTTTACCATTATGACTAGCTTAAGTTCTAAAGTTTGTTGGCCTTAAGATTGACATATCTTCCTACCATGATCCTTGGACTTAGAAACCTTTGTGATTAAGATTCTTATCGACTGTTATAAACCATGCCTACTTGCTTGTTTACTTGCCATTCTCTGACTATAACTTTGTTAGACCTTCATGCCTTAATCTCCTAGTTTTTAGTCTCTTTTAGGCCTATTTGTTCTTTGCTATAATCATGTTGTTCTGAAAACTAAGCATGTATGCTTGCCATGTTGATCTAAGTGATATGCCTCCTCAATTCTACTAATGTTGCACATACTGCTCTTTGACTTGTTTGAACTTATATTGTCATTCTTTGTGCTAAAACTACTCTATTAAGACTGTGCTCTGTTGATCCTTCAACTTTTCATAATTAGACCCCCCCGCTTGAAATTGTCTTAAGTTGCTTTTGACCATGTTTGTGTTTAAAACCTCTTTAGTAATAGTCTGTTGTCAATCATGTCCAAAATGCAAACATGAATTTGCTTATGCGTGTCCTGCCAACATGCCACACAAATTCTCTTATGCTTTATAGTCCTTGGAAATAAGTATGTGGCATTTCTACTCTGTTCAATTTGTTCAACACATAGTCTATTGCTTGTGTGGCCATGTCCTTCATTTGGGCCTGGTATTTGGTTCTATGTGATGATGGGCTTGGCTGTTGGACCCAGACTTACTAGACTGATCTTATGAGTGGGAAGTCGAGGCTACTGGAACTGTCGAAGGCTAGGAAAATACTGGTTATCTGTACTGGGCCTGTCATTGGGCCTATAGTGATCTGCTTATATAATTATTCATATTTAATTATGGGTTTGTAATAATCTTGTAATTGAACAGACGGGGTGATTAATAAAAAGGGCAGGGTACTTTAATTCTCGTGAAATGGGTAGAAAGCATGCCTATAGGACTTATGTGCTCTATTTGTTATTTTGACTCTTATGTGTTGCACACTAGTAGAGATCATGCATATAGTAATCACACACTCACTCAACCTGTTTACTATCAAAACATGAGCTTAAGTACTTTATTTGTTCCCCATATCTATTGTTGTATGTTACTAGACAGCATGCCTATAGGATCACTAATGCTCATCTAGAAATCATGCCTATAGGACTTTAATTGACTAATTTGCTATTGTTATTGTTATCATATTTCTTGCCTAGAAAACATGCCTATAGGGGCTAAGTATTACAAAAAATCAGTTTCAATTGTCAATCGTTAGAAATCCTACTTATAGAGTATTGTCACTCCCTTAAAATGGTTTATGAGATCAACGTTGTTAATGCTGGACTCTCAAACACTGTTTCATTGCTTAACAATGCCACTATTAGAAATCATGCCTATAGGACAATGTCACCTTCCTAAGACGCATATATATAAAATCAGCGCTAATAGTTCTAAGCTTACAAATAGTTTACTGCCTCCTCGCCTAAGCCATTAAGAGCAATAACGTCTCATGTTGGAATTCAGAATCACCTAGAAACTATGCATATAGGATTATAAGTCTTAATTCTGAAGCTATGCACTTCCTAAATTGCCCGTGTGCATTTACTGTTTATGTGTGGGGGCAAATTTGAGCCTTTATTTGTCTTTGCATGAAGTCCTACTTGTTTTGAATGTCAGTTAGTTTTACCATTTTGAGTAACCTAACTAAGTCTAGAAACCACCCAAATAGAGGTCTAATGCCTCCTGGACCATAGGCATAGGACGGGTAGTGCACGCATAGGGTACGACTTAGAATTGAATTAGAGCGCTTCTAGGTAAACAACTTTAACATAGTAATTGGGTAGCAGGAAATGATAGTGTCACGACCCAAAATTCTCTCCGTTGGGTATCGTGATGGCAACTAGTCTTAGAGACTAGGTAAGCCTAACATTTTCTAAATAACAACCATAATAAATAACATCTATCAACTTTGAAATGGAATTCTTTATAAAAATTTATAATTTCCAAAACCGGTAGTATAAGTCATAAGCTCTACAGAGTTTGCTACAATTTACTAAATACAACTGTTTGAAATAAAGTAAACAATGTGAATACAAATCAGAAGGTGACTCTGAAGCCTGCGAACGCAGCAACGGGTTTACCTTGAGTCTCCACAGCAACAGTCCGCACAGCTAGCTAATGATCAACTGACTTCGAAATACCTGGATCTGCACAAAAATATGTAGAAGTGTAGTATGAGTATACCACGACAGTACCCAGCAAGTATCAAGACTAGCCTCAGTGGAGTAGTGATGAGGTACAGTCAAGACACCTACTAGACTAAATAACCTGAACAAGTATAAGTATAGAAACAACAGAGTATGATATCTACATAAAGACTACGCGAAGTGGCAATTAATAAGGTAATTGTAATAAGGAAGGAAAATAACAACTATCAGCGGAACACCATAATAATGACATAGAAGAGTGAACGGAAACACAGCCTAAGTCCGATAATCACAGATAAAGAAAGGACAAGTAACAACTCAACAATACGACAGTTTTCACACCGGGTTTTAGTCAATAAACTCCACGAGGTACCGAACCTCAGACAATCACAACTCACGGGTCTTAATACCTGAACCCTAACACTTGGCATCTTGTGCCCTCATTACACCTCATAACCGCACTGACGACTCGCGTGCAAAATAGAGCCATTCTCACATAGAAGGCGAGTAAGCAAGGGTGTGCATCTATACTCAACAATATCAAGAAAACCTCTTATCCGATAAGAGTGATTAACTACGTGTATGCTTGTACTAGTGTCCTAACATAGTTCATACCAGCTAGTGAGCATAAGGAAAAGAACAGACAGTACGTAGAATATTTTCTCACAACTTTCACAAGATAAAGCTCACACAGATAAGTGTACCACTACACAAATATCAACAACAAGAATTCCCCCAGGTCATCACAAATCAATCCCTGACATAGCCTACCTTGTCTCGCCACGTGTGCAATAGTAAAGTAAATGCCCGCCTTATCTCGCAACACGTACATAATAATGTTTTCACCTTGTCTCGCCACATGCGCAACCCACATATATATATCCCGCCTTGTCACGCCGCATGTGCAAATATCAATAGTAACAATAGCACGGCAGAAACCTTGTGCAACCCCATAACAAAGAGATGTCAACAAAGGGCACTCCCGAGATACCGTCTCGTAGTCCCAAAAGTAAATGCTTAACAGAGGATCTCCCGAGGTACCGCCTCATAGTCCTAAAAGTAAATATGCAAGATAGGGGGATCTCCCGAGGTACCACCTCGTATTCCCAAAGTAAATATGCAAGACAGGGGGATCTCCTGAGGTATCGCCTCGTAGTCCCAAAGTAAATATGCAAGAACAACAATAACACTAATACAAGGGTACGACAAATAAATCAACTCAGAAATTCCAGAACTCAAAGGAACGGAGGAATTAATTCACAAGGAGTGGCCACAATAGAGAATTCTAGTCATAATAAGAACATCTTAACAAGAAAGGAAATACTATGTAACAATGGTCCACAATATACAGTTCGACAACGAGGAAGCTAACACAAGTCGAATAATTCCAAATAAGGACAAGTCAACCAAAATATAGGATATCTAACTTCTTTTAGGGTTGGGAAATTAGGAAAGAGGTACAACAAATTCAGCTAAGAAGAAGCAGCGGAAAGGTAACCATAACCTCAATTAAGGTTGAACAATTACAGAAGAGATAGTAATAATTTCAATTAAAGATAAGCAGTTAGGGAAAGGATAACATGGCAATAGAAAGGTAACAATTTCAGTTACGACACATGAATCAAATGAACAACAAGAGTGGATCATGAAGCAATTAATTCCAATTAAAGTAGGTAAAAGTGAAACTGGAAATTGAGAAACGTAATCATAACGAGAACAACTGCATATTCAATGAATAAAAGGACCTAAGAATTCCTAAAAGGCCAACTTTCCACAAATAAGTCCGGGCACGTACTCGTCACCTCGCGTACACGGACTACAATTACCATAGAGACTCAAATCCTACGGGGTAGTTCCTCCACACGAAGTTAGGCAAGATACTTACCTCGAACCAAGCTCAATCAATTAGTAAGAATGCCTTTTCCTCGATTATCCAACTCTAAATGGCCAAAATCTAGCCAAACACAATTACATATCATGAATGAAATTACGAGAAACTAATTTAAATAATAAATCTACGACTTTAGCAAAGAATCAAAAATTCTGCCCAAAAAGTCGACCCGGGCCCATGTCTCGGAATCGGGAAAAAATCACAAAATCCAAAATTTCATTCACTCACGAGTTCAACCATACGAGTTCAACCATACCAAATTTATCAAAATCCGACCTCAAATGACCACTCAAAACCCAAAATCAAACTCTTCAAATACCTAGCATCAAACTCTCAAATTACATCTTAAATAGACACTATCTAGGTGGAAAAATAATTGGGGAAGCAAGATTATTGATCAAAAATAAGCACAAGGAACTTACCTCATGAAATCCCTCAAAAATGCTCTGAAGAAATCGCCAACCCGAGCTCAAAAATGAAGAAAATGGCCAAAAATCTCGAAGCCTCGCGTTCTGCCCAGGCATTATCGCATCTGCGGACCACCGGTCGCACCTGCGATGCCGCACCTGCGGAAATTCTATCGCAGGTGCAGAAATGACTTAATTCCTCTGGTCTGCTTCTGCGAGCACAAGGTCGCACCTGCAAGTGCACGCCTGCATATTCTTGTCTGCTTCTGCGGAATCCTCACTCGGCTCGCCTTCCGCTTCTGCGATCCCTTCTCCGCAGGAGCGGCTCCGCTTCTGCGCCCCTTTTGTCGCACCTGCGACCACTGGTTACCCAGACCAGGGCCGCATATGCGAGCTCCCTTCCACACGTATGAGTCCGCACCTGCGGCCACCCCACCGCAGGTGCGATTACACCAGAAGCTTGAAAGCTTCAGCAACTACACAAGTCCAAATCTCAATCCATTAAGCATCCGAAAGACACCCGAGGCCCCCGGGACCTCAACCAAACATACCAACTAGTCCTAAATCACCATACGGACTTAGTAGAGCCCTCAACTCACATCAAATAACGCTAAAACACAAATCACGCTCCAATTCATACTTAAGGAACTTGAAACACCAAATTTCTACAATCGATGCCGAAACCTATCAAATCAACCGGAATGACGTCAAATTTTGCAGGCAAGTCATATTCAACATTACGGACCTACTCCAATTTCCGAAATTAGAATCCTACCCCGATATCAAAAAGTTCACTACCGGTCAAAATCTCCAAAAATTTGACTTTTGCCATTTCAAGCCTAAATCGGCTACAGACTTCAAATTCGCAGTCCAGACACGCTCCTAAGTCCAAAATCACCTAACGGAGCTAACGGAGCTAACGGAACTGACGAAACTCCATTCCAGAGTCGTCTTCACACAGTTACGACTACAGTCAAAATCCTAAGGCTTAAGCTTCCATTTTAGGGACTAAGTGTCATTTGCAAATAGGTGTCCTAACACACCTTAATAACTGTTAGGTGGCGACTGTTCTCTTTTAATACTTCCTTAAAAGAGTTGTCAATGTCGAAGCCCGATTTAGCGAGAAAACGGAGCACAACAGCTATAAAACAAGAATTCATGATGATTCATAGATTTTCGTGCGCTAGTCCACGCCATCTGCATGAATTCCGGCGATCGACTCTGAATCTCCTAAAATATTTCAGGCCCATAAGAAATGACCTAATGAACAATAGTCATCCTTCGCCATGACCGTTCCTCATTTTTTGCGTTTTAGGGCCAAAAAACAGGAATTCAGGATGTTTTAATGATTTTCGTGTGCTATAATCCACGCAGTCTACATGAATTGGGCCATCGGCCCGGAATCTCCTAAAATTTTGGGGGCACTAAAAAATGACCTAATACAATAGTCATCGCTTCGCCATGACCGTTCCTCGTATTTTGGCATTTTAGGGCAATAAAACAGGAATTCAGGATGATTCCCAGATTTTCATGCACTATGGTCTATGTCATCTACATTAATTCAGCTGACCGGTCCCGAATCTCCTAAAATTTTGCGGGCCCATCAAAAATAACATAACAAACAATAGTCATTGCCTCGCCACAAACTTTCCTCATTTTTTGGAGTTTTAGGGCCAATAAATAGGAATTCATGACGATTTCTAGATTTTCGTCTGCTATAGTCCATGCAATCTGCATGCATTCAGTCGATCGGCCCTGAATGAATCTCCTAAAATATTGCGGGCCCATCAAAAATTGCCAAATGAAAAATAGTCATAATCTTTCCATGACCGTTCCTCATTTTTTTGCATTTTAGGGCCATAAAATCGGAATTCCGGACGATTCCTAGATTTTCATGTGCTATAGTCCACGCCAACTGCATGAATTCGGGCGACCGACCACGAATCTTCTTAAATTTTATGGCCCATAAAAATGATCTAATGAAAGATAATCATTGCTTCGCCATGACCGTTCCTCATTTTTGGCGTTATAGGGCCATAAAGCAGGAATTTAGAACGATTCCTAGATTTTCGTGTGTTATAGTCCCCGCCATCTACATGAATCTGGGAGATCAAGCCTCGAATCTCCTAATATTTTGCGGGCCCATCAAAAATAACATAATGAATAATAATCATTGCTTTTCCATGACCGTTCCTCATATTTTGGCGTTTTAATGCCATAAAATAAGAATTATGGACGATTCTAAGATTTTCGTGTGCTATAGTCCACGCCATCTACATCAATTAGGATGACCGGTCCCGAATTTCTAAAATTTTGCGGGCCCATAAAAATGACCTAATGAATCATAGTCATCGCTTCTCCATGATCGTTCCTCGTTTTTAGTATTTTAGAGCCATAAAACAGGAATTCAGGACGGTTCCCAGATTTTCATGTGTTATAGTCCACGCCATCTACTTGAATTCGGGCGACTGACCCCGAATCTTCTAAAATCTTGCGTGCCCATAAACAACAGCCTAATGAATTATATTTATCACTTCGCCATGATTGTTCCTCGTTTTTTGGCATTTTAGGGCCATAAAATAAGGATTGACGATTCCTAGATTTTCGTATGCTATAATCCACGCCATCTACATGAATTCGGGCGATCGATCCCGACCTCCAAAAAATATGCGGTCCCACAAACAATGACATAATGAACAATAATCATCGCTTCGCCATGACCGTTCTTAATATTTTAGCGTTTTAGGGCCATAAAATAAGAATTCAAGACGATTCACATATTTTTATGTGCTATAGTCCAACCATCTGCACGAATTCAGGCAACCGGTCCCAAATAACTTAAAATTTTTCGGGTCCATAAAAATGATCTAATGAACAATAGTCATCGATTCGCCATGACCATTCCTTTTTTTGACGTTTTAGGGCCATAAAACAGGAAATTCGAGACGATTCTGAGATTTTCGTGTGCTCGCCATCTGCATGAATTCGGACAACCCGCCCCGAATCTCCTATTATTTTGGGGACCCATAAAAAATGATCTAATGAACAATAGTCATCGCTTTGCCATGACTGTTCCTCTTTTTTGGCGTTTTAAGGCCATAAAACAAGAATACTCGACCATTCCCAAATTTTTGTGTGCTATAATCCACACCATATGCATGAATTCGGACGACTGGCCCCGAATATTCTCAAATTTTGTTGGCCCGTTAAAAATGACCTAATGAATAATAGTCATCGCTTCGCTATGACTGTCACTCTTTTTTTGGCATTTTGGAGCCATAAAATAAGAATTTATGATGATTCACACATTTTTGTGTGATATAGTCCACGCCATCGACAAGAATACGGGTCTCCTGAATCTCCTAAAATTTTGCGGGTCCATAAAAATGACCTAATGAACATTAGTCATCACTTCACCTTGACTGTTTCTCGTTTTTTGATATTTTAGGGCCATTAAATAGGAAATCATGATGATTTCCCATTTTTTGTGTGCTATAGTCCACGCCATCTGCATCAATTCAGTCAATCGTCCTCGAATATCCTAAAATTGTGCGGGCCCACAAAAAAATGATCTAATGATTGTTCCTCATTTTTGGCGTTTTAGGGCCATAAAATAAGAATTTAGGACGATTCACATATTTTTGTATGCTATAGTCCACGCCATCTGCATGAATTCGGATAACCGGTCCCGAATCCTCTAAAATATTTCAGGCCCATAAAAAACAATCTAACAAACAATAGTCATCATTTCTCCATGAGCGTTCTTCATTTTTTGTCGTTTTAGGGCCATAAAACAGGTATTCAAGACGATTCACACATTTTCGTGTGCTACAGTCCACTCCATGAATTCAGACGATTTGACCCAAATCTCCTAAAATTTTGGGGGCCCATAAAAAATGACCTAATGAATAATAATCATCACTTCGCCATGACCGTTCCTCATTTTTTAGAGTTTTAGGGCCATAAAATAAGAATTCAGGACGATTCCCAGATTTAGCCTATAATTCCACGCTGGCCCATCAAAAATGTCCTAACAAATAATAGTCATCGCTTTGCCATGACCGTTCCTCATATTTTGGCATTTTACGGACATAAAACAAGAAATTTAGGATTATTTTCAATTTTTCGTGTGCTTATGTCCATGCCATGTTCATGAATTCGGGCGACGGGCTCCGTATCACCAAAAGGTTTGTGGGCTCATTAAAAATGTCATAATAAAGAATAGTCATCACTTTACCGTAACCGTTCCTCCTTTTTAGCATTTTAGGGCCATAAAATAGGAATTCATGATGGTTTTTAATTTTTTATGTGCTAATGCCCACACCATCTTCATGAATTCGGGCGACGGACTCCGAATTGTCTAAAAGTTTTGCCCATCAGACACGACCTAATGAACAATAGTCATTACTTCGTTGTGATTGTTCCTCATTGTTTGGCGTTTTAGAGTCAAACAATAGGAATTCTGGATGATTTCTAATTTTTCGTGTGGTAATGTCCATGCCATCTTAATGAATTTTGTGGGTCTGAATCGCTTATAATTTTGTGGGTCTGAATCGCTTATAATTTTGTGGGTCCATAAAATTAACCAAATGAACAATAGTCATCACGTCGCCATGACTGTTCCTCATTTTTTGGCGTATTCAATTTTTTCATGTACTAATGTTCATGCCATCTTCATGAATTCGGGCGGCGGACTCCTAAGTACCAAAATATTATTGGGCACATCAAAAACTACCTAATGAACAATAGTCATCGCATCGCCATGACCATACCTCATTTTTGGCATTTTAGTGCCATACAATAGGAATTCAGGATAATTTTAAATTTTTCATGTGCTAATGTCCACTTTATCTTCATGCAATCGGGAGACGGACTCCGAATCACCTAAAATATGGTGGAGCTATCAAAACGACCTAATGAACGATAGTCATTACTGTGTCATGACCGTTCCTTATTTTTTGGCGTTTTAAGGCCATAAAATAGAAATTCAGGGCGATTTTCAATTTTCCCGTATGCTAATGTCCACGCCATCTTCATCAATTCGGACGACATGCTCCGAATCGCCTAAAATTTTGTGAGCACAATAGAAATGACTTAATGAACAATGGTCATCACTTTGCCATGACCGTTCCTCTTGTTTTGCATTTTACGGCCATAAAACAAGAATTCAGGATTATTTTAAATTTTTCGTGTGCTAATTTGCACGTCATCTTCATTAATTCGGGCGACGGGCTCCAAGTCGCCTAAAATTTTGTGAGCTAATCAAAAATAACCTAATGAACGATAGGCATCTCTTCGTATCAGAAATGACCAAATAAAAAATAATCACTGCTTCGCCGTGACCGTTCATCATTTTTTGGTGTTTTAGTGCCATAAAATAGGAATTCAGGATGATTTCTAATTTTTGTATGCTAATGTCCATGCCATATTTCATGAATTCGGGCGACGGATTCCAAATCACCTAAAATTTTGTGGGTCCATCAGAAATGGCCTGATGAACAATAATCATTGGTTCGCCATTGGTGACGTAAAATCCTACATCTCTTAATGAAGTGTAGCACGGTCATTAGCAATAATAAATCCAACAAAGGTTGGGGTCGAATCCTACAAGGAGTAGGTGTGTATTAGAGTGTTCAAATGTGTATAAACTTGATGATTCTTAATGTAATCTTCAAACAAAAAGTGGTTTCTCAATTAATTCTAAAGTTACTTTTAAAATTGCTATGTAAACTAGTCTAGGAATTTTATCGAATACTTAGAATGCAAGTAAAGATATAGTTGTTACAAATAAGAGAAAGGCGTTAGGATTGTTTCCCCTTCATGTAGGCTATGCTTTTGGGTATACAAATATTCAATTCTAGTTAATTAAGCATGTGTACCTCAATTTCTATTCTACCAACTTAATGTCTTCCAACACTTAAGAGATTTCTACCCCAAGTTGCTCTTCCAAGACAACTAAGGCTCAATTATAAGCAATTGATTAACTCAAGTAGAAATCGCATTATTCCTAGATAGATTTCATTATTCAAGTGATTAACCCACTTAATTCCTTACTAATTACTTTATACCTAAGCTAAATTCTACTTTTCCAAGATTGAACAAGCAAAATAGGCATGGATTTAGTGTTTGCAATCACAAAATCAATCAATAAAGCATGTAGTAATTAGATAACACAAAGCTTAATCTAACCTAGAATTATATTAATTACCCAACAACATAACCACACTTAGGGTTCACAACCCTAGCTTAATAAACTTAGCTAGACATATTAAGAAAGGAAAATACAAAAAGAGATGAAAAACTAAACATAATAGCTAAAGAGCAAAGAAAGATTGTGTAGAACAATGGTGAAGTCACCCAAAATCCCAAAGAAGAAATTCCAAAAGCTGCTACACCAAGTATTCTTACCAAAAAGATACCCTAGAATGACTTAAAATAACTATTTATACTAAGTCCCAAAAGTGGACAAAATTGCCCTTCGGATGCCAGCGTAGCTATGCAAAAAGTGGTGCGTAGCTACGTAAAAAGTGGTGCGTAGCTACGCCCAGCAGCTCTCTCTTGTAATGCTTCAGGGAACACTCCAAAATCTTCAGCTTCCAATGCCTCAGCAACGTAGCTACGCATGAAAGGAGCATAGCTACGCACATCTTCCACTTTTCTTTATTTTCATTCTTTTAGCACTTTTAATCTTCCATTCACCATCTCAAATATGTTTTTGATGCTTCTCTTTTCCTATAGGCTCTTTAATCACTTCGTACCTTGATACTTCATCATTTAAAGCCTAATTAGTCAATTAATTCCAACAAACTGGGCATAAAAACTCTATCAAAACACTAAAAAAATTAGCTAAAATGCGAACTTATCAGTCATCATTGTCTCTCGTTTTTTGGCGCTTTAGGGCCATAAAAAAGGAATTCGGGACGATTTCCGATTTTTTCTATTGTCCATGCCATCTTCACGAATTTAGGCGACTGGCTCCGAGTCGTTTATATTTTGTGGGCCTATAAAAATGACCAAGTGAATAATAATCATTACTTTGGCATGACCGTTCCTCGTTTTTTGGCGTTTTAGGGCCATAAAATAGGAATTCAGGACGATTTTCATTTTTTCGTGTGCTAATGTCCACGCCATCTTCATGAATTCGGACGAGGGGCTCTGAATCGCCTAAAATTTTGTGGGCCCATGAGAACGACCTAATAAACAAGAGTCATCACTTTGACATGATTGTTCCTCATAGTTTTGGCATTTTAGGGCTATAAAACAGGGATTCGGGATAATTTCAATTTTTCGTTGCTTATGACCACACCATCTTGATGAATTCGAGCGACTCGCTCTGAATATCCTAAAATTTTGTGGGCCCCTAAAAATAACCTAATGAACAACAGTCGCTGCTTCACTATGACCGTTCCTTATTTTTTTGTATTTTAGGGCCATAAAACATGAATTCTGAACGATTTCTAATTTTTTATGTGCTAATGTCCACGCCATCTTTATGAGTTCGGGTGACGGGCTCTGAATCACTTAAAATTTTGTAGGCCCATTAAAAACGACCTAATGAATAATAATCATTGCTTTTCCATGATCATTTCTCATTTTATTTTTGGAATTTAGGGCCATCAAAATAGGAATTCAGGACGATTTTTAATTTTACTTATGCTAATGTCCATGCCATCTTCATAAATTTGGACGACAGGCTCCGAATCGCCTAAAATTTTGTGGGCCCATTAAAATGACCTAATGTACAATAGCTACCATTTTGCCATGACTGTTTCTCGTATTTTTATCATTTTAGAGCCATAAAACAACAATTCAAGATGATTTCCGATTTCTAATGTCCACGCCACTTTCATGAATTCGGGCGACATGCTCCGAATTGACTAAAATTTTGTGGGCCCATTAGAAATAACCTAATTAATATTAGTGATTGCTTCGCCATGACTGCTCCTCATTTTTTGGCGTTTTAGGGCCATAAACAAGAATTTAGGACTATTTTTAATTTTTCGCGTACGTCCACGCCATATTTATGAATTCGGACGATGGGCTCCAAATTGCCAAAACTTTTGTGGGCCTATAAAAAAAATGACCTAATAAACATTATTTGTCGCTTCGTTATGACCGTTCCTCATTTTTTGGCATTTTAGGGACAGAAAACATGAAATCATGACAATTTCCAATTTTTCGTGTGCTAATATCCATACCATCTAGATGAATTCGGGTGCCAGGCTCCGGTTCTCCTAAGAGTTTGTGGGCCCATCAGAAATAATTTAATGAATAATAGTCATTGCTTTGCCGTGACCATTTCTCATTTTTTTGACGTTTTAGGGCCATAAAATAGGAATTCGGGACGATTTCCAATTTTTCGTGTGCCAATATCCATGCCATCTTCATGAATTCGGGTGACAAGTTTCGAATCGCCTAAAATATTTTTGGCCCATCAGAAACAACCAAATGAATAATAATTATTTCTTCGAAGTGATCATTATTCATTTTTTGGCGTTTTAGGGCCATAAAATAGTATTCGGGTTGATTTTTAATTTTTCGGGTACTAATATACATATCATCTTCATGAATTCGGGGGATGGGCTCCCAATTGCGTAAAATTTTGTGGACCCATCAGAAATGACCAAATGAACAATAGTAATTTCTTTGTCACGATCATCCTCGTTTCTTGGCGTTTTAGGGCCACAAAATAGGAATTCAGGACGATTTTTAATTTTTTGTATGCTAATGTCCACACTATCTTTATGAATTCGGGCGACGGGCTTCGAATCGCCTATAATTTTGTGTGCCCATCGGAAACAACTAAATGAACAATAGTCATCGCTTCGTCATGACCGTTGCTCATTTTATTTTTTGTATTTAGTGCCTTAAAACAGGAATTCAGGACAATTTTTAATTTTTTGTGTGCTAATATCCATGCCATGTTCGTGAATTCAGGCGATGAGCTCCGAATCGCCTTAAATTTTGCGGGCCAACAAAAAAATAACCTAATGAATGATAGTCATTGCTTTTCCATGACCGTTCCTTATTTTTAGGCATTTTAGGGCTATAAACATGAATTCAGGGCGATTTCCAATTTTTCGTGTGCTAATGCCTATGCAATCCTCATGAATTCAGGCGACGAGCACCGAATCGTCTAAAATTTTGTGGGCCCATCCGAAATGACCTAATAAATAATAATCATCGCTTCGGCATGACCGTTCCTTATTTTTTGGCGTTTTAGGGCCATAAATAGGAATTTAGTATGATTTTCATTTTTTGGGTACTAATGTCGAAGCCATGTTCATGAATTCGGGCGACGGGCTCCGAATAACTTATAATATTTGTAGGCCCATAAAAATGACTAAATGAACAATGGTCATCGCTTCTCCAACATTGTTCCTCCTTTTTTCGTGTTTTAGGGCTATAAAACAGGAATTCAAGATAATTTTCAAATTTTTGTGTTCTAATAATCACGCCATGCTCATGAGTTCGGGAGAAGAGCTTCGAATGGTCTAAAAATTTTGGGCCTATTAGAAACGACTTAATAAACAATAATCATCGCTTCGCCATGATTATTCCTTATTTTTTGGTATTTTAAGGCCATAAAACATGAATTTAGAACGATTTCCATGCCATCTTCATGAATTCGGGCGAGGGGCTCTAAATCGCAAATTTTGTGTGCCCATCAGAAATGATCTAATGAACAATAGTCATAACAACAGTTACTGCTTCGCCATGACCGTTTCTCGTTTTTGGGGTTTTAGGGTCATAAAACGGGAATTCACGATGATTTATAATTTTTTGTGTGCTAATGTCCACGCCATCTTCATGAATTCTGGCAACGAGCTCCGAATCGCCTAAAACTTGTAGGCCCATCCAAAAGGACCTAATAAATAATAGTCATCCCTTCGCCATGACCGTTCCTCGTTTTTGGCGTTTTAGAGTCATAAAACATGAATTTAGGACGATATTTAATTTTTCATGTGCTAATATTCATGCCATTTTCATAAATTCATGCGACAAACTCGGAATCGCCTAAAATTTTGTGGGTCCATCATAAAAGACCTAATGAACAATATTCATTGATTCTTCATGATTGTTTCCTATTTTTTTTTGCGTTTTAAGGTCATAAAACAGGAAATTAAGACGGTTTTCATTTTTCGTGTGCTAATGTCCACACCATCTTCATGTATTCAGGCGTCAGGCTCCAAATCGTCTAAAAATTTGTGAGCCCGTCAGAAACGACCTAATGAACAATAGTTATTCCTTCGCTATGATTGTTCCCTTTTTTGCGTTTTAGGATCATAAAACAAGAATTTTGGACGATTTCTAATTTTTAGTTAGTTTAGTAGGTAGTCACGTACAGAGGCAAATGCAAGATTTAAATTTCATAAGTTCAAGTTGAAAATTCTATCACATCAGGGCAGAGACAATGAAGATTTTATGGGTTCATCTTAACCGTGTAACATTGGCTTAGACCATGTATATGTGTTGAAAGTTCCATTACATAAGTGCAAAAATATATTTTGAACCTAGTAAGTTAGATGCGATGTGATAGAATTTGGTATGCGAACCTATAAAATTTAAATCCTAAATCTATCTTTATATCACATCCCATTTGATTTATTGGTCTCAGAATCAATTACCTATGCTTGTTTAATAAAACATTAACACATATATAGGATCCAAGCTAAAGTTCAACTAAATCAATTTAATAAAATTTTTAACACATATATAGGATCCAAGTTGAAGTTCAGATAAATCAATAACTTCTATACTATATCCGCCCCCGGTCACATAGAGTGGCTTCTTAGAAGATTAGGTGAGGGTAGGCCCGTGCTAGCACGGGCCCAACATTTGTAAACTTATCTATCCTCCTTTAGAGATAATTCCTATATTTTTATTCTTTGTTAAACCTAAAATTCTAGTTTTATTTTTTAAATTCAAAACGTGGCAGACCTATGTTACCAAAAATAAATCAAACTCCCATTTACAAAATCATCATAATGAAATTAATGATATTCTAGTACAATATGAAAAGCTTTTAAAGCTACTTAGTAAATGTGGTGAGGGAAGGGATTTTCTAAATGAACTAATTATTCTTATCAATTTATCGAATTAACAAAAGCAAATTTTAAGCACATTACCGAAATGCACTTAGGCAATGGACTAAGAAATGCAATTGGCAAATTAATGGACAACTGGTGTAGATGCAAAGATAGGTCTTCATAAATCAAACCAACAATTTCTAACACAAAGTGGCATCATATGATAGTTGATTAAGTGTAGTCTCCTTCAATTACTTTACAAACTATATGCCTATTAGCAGCCCTAAGTCTTTACAAGATATCATTTCTACTAAACTTTAACTGAAATATATTTATACTTGTGGACACATATATATATGCTTAGAAAATTTAGCCAACAGATTTAGAAAAACAAAAAAGGATACGCATTACAGCAGTTTATCCATAGTATACATTTACACCAAATTTTCTTTTAGTTTTATGGTGAAACTAAGAAGAGATTTTTATTTTACACGTAAGAACTCTGAAAATAATTTTTGTATGATTCTTTCTTTTAAATAATTAACCTAGTATGTAATACCTAGTTTAACCTAATTAAATCTGATATCTCTTAAAGATAGAAGAGATATATATATGTTAACATTCTCTTCATTTGTCTAGTTTATTATTTATCTGATCCTATATTTTCTTTTGAGCTCCAATTATGATTGACAAAAAGAAAAACATGGTAATTGTAGTAGTGGCACACTTGTTTTAGCTTTTCACATAAACTACGCGATCCACAAAATTTTCAATTAAATTTGATTAGAAGAATTTACGTACGTTAATGTGGGCTCACTTATAGTAGGAAAAGGAGTTCCCATATTTTCCAAGTTATGCATGTGTGCTCATATTTAGTACAAAAATGTGACTGAAATGACTGGGAAGACAATAATAACCATGTAAAAACAGGCAAGCATGTTCACATGAAAGAGTTTTAGGGAATAAACGAAATATCATGGCTTTTTAGTCAATTCACTAAAATGGCAACAAAAGTAAATTATGAACCTATAACTTCTAAAGTATGGTAACAACCTTAAATATTCAATTCATTAAATTTAAATTTTGAACCCAATAAATTTAAGTTTTAAATCCATCTGTGAATAGCTATGTATTATAAAACTTAATAACATGTTATTCTCATAGCATTTTCGAAGTAATATTCTGAATCAAAGACTATCTCCAAAAGTCCAAAGGTTCATTTGCTTTTTTGGATTCTCTAAAGTTGTTTCTTATTGGTTTAAAAAATATTAGGAGAGTGTATGGCGTTTGGCACAGTGCAAATGGATTTGCAGCAAAAGCAGGCCCATTTACTCTTATTGGTTCACGTAATTGAGCCATGTAAAACGTAGCAGACAATGCTGAGCGATGCGGGAGAAATTCAAAAATAGTCAGATTTATATGTGGTAATTAAAAAATAGTCACAGTTTCAAAAGTAATTAAAATTTAGCCACTTTTCATGTAAAGATAAATCTGAACGAAAATACTGTTCAAAATTCGAAAAATATTCCAGCATAATATACTAGAGTTCCAGTATAATATACTGAAAGGTCCAACATAATATGCTGGAAGTTCATACACAAGTGCTCCAATCTCCAGTATATTATGCTGGAACTTTCCGCGTATTGGAGTTCTAGCATAATATGCTGGAAGTTCATACACATGTATACCAATCTCCAGTATATTATGTTGGACCGGTCCATGTTGCAGCAAAATAATGGCTATTTTTTAATAACTTTGCAAACGCTGGCTATTTTTGAATTACCAATCCGAAAACTAAGTAGTCCGTGCTATTTTTACGTGTGGGGCCCATTTATAAATTATGAACCTTACGCGTGTCATGATCACGTGGGATATGGAGCAGAGGTAAATTGGTCAACTTGTTCAAAAATTTCTAAGGGAGCTACAATAATCAAAATTTTCAGCCAATAGCATTGCTCCATTTCATCAGAATTACATAAGTACCCTTGTGACCCACATTGTATCCGGAATGCAGCTCAAATTTTTACCGGAGGCAGCTCTCATTCCCTCTTATTAATAATAGGAATGTTTAAAATGTTGAGATTCTCTTTTAATGATGACAAGTGTAGATAAAAAGATATTACATGTGTATAGCATGCTATAAGATTCCATGTTGTTATTAATTTCAATGTCTAATTTGGAAGTTCAATAATCAAAAAGAAAAATAGTGTCAAATAGATAGTTTCAAAAATGAAGCCACACCAAACATACACAGCAATTGCCTTTTACCAGCTTTTAATGCAGCTCTATGGTGAGTCACGGATCAGTTTTCAGATCAATTGTGTATCTAAAACTTTCCATATTAGGGAGTCCGGAACTAAAATGTTACTATAAATTTTGACTCAAGAGACAAAAATAGGTGGAAAAAAATATTGACCATATTATGTATAACACATCTAAACATGCGCTACACCTTAACGGCCAGTTACCCCGTTAAAGTATAGCGCATGTAATATATGCGCTATACTCTGTATGTGCAGCCATAATAATTGACTGCATAGCGCATCAATTATATGCGCTATGTACAAAGATCTTCTATTTTCCTGTACTGTAATAAAAATGACATAAGTTTGAGTCTAAAAGCAACGAGCGAAACCAAATGACGATGGTGTACACGGCTGATAATCTCAACTTCTGCTCTGAACTCACGTCCCCCTTGTCCACTCCCACTTTTCAGCTGTTTGACAGCGACTTCCCTTCCATCACTAAGAACACCTTTGTAAACACATCCAAACCCACCTTCACCCAAAATACTATCAGAGGAGAAACCATTTGTTGCCTCAGCTAATTCTTCATAAGTGAACCATAAGTGGGTATTTAAAGGAAAAGAAAGATACTTGGAATTTGAAGATGAAGAAAAAAATTTTGAAGGTGGGGGTTGGGGGTATGTTTATACATAGCGCATATAATTGATGCGCTATGCAGTCAATTATTATGGCTGCAAATACTGAGTATAGCGCATATATTACATGCGCTATATCTTAACGGGGTAACTGGCCGTTAAGGTATAGCGCATATTTTAGATGCGTTATACATAATATGGTCCTCAACACTTTTTTCCACCTATTTTTGTCTCTTGAGTCAAAATTTACAATATTTTGGTTCCGGACTCCATATTAGGACTTCAGCAATGTGGGGTTGATAGCAATTAGGAGACACCATCAATACTGACTCAGGAAAAAGGAAGATTACCTTTTGGCTGAAGTGCCCTTGCTAAAGGGTCTAAACTGATGGTAATATTGCTTCCTTAGGAGAATAATCATGGGGTTGATGATTTCTAGTGGCTCATAAGCTCAAAGTACAAATTAAATGGGTTAATATTACGTAGCAAAGATTCAAACTTTACTGACAAAAGATTGAAAAAATAGCTTAACGACCTAGCTAGCCCGAATGTCTTTTTACTTGTTAAGGCAGTTGGAAACACTGTTTTTGTTCTATACATCCACAAAGTAATTCAATCTTCGGAGGGTAAGGGAAATCAAAGGACCTAGATGAATGGAGCATTACATTTTTGGATGTGAAAACTACAACTATAAACTATGTAATTGAATACATTCTATATAGGCTACCCTATGGTTAGACCAGTCAGCAAAAAACTTGATTATACAAGACAGTTACCTTGGAAATTGTACCACACCAAGACACATGCTGGCCACTGCTTGAATCAGCTTATAAAATACACAGAACAAAGTTCCCCAATGCTTGAAATTGAGGCGTAATAATTGTTGTTATAGCTCCACGTTCTGAGCGGGTGTAACAGCATTTCTCAGGGAGAAAAACCAACTAAACATTTGTGATAACTTGCTGGGGGCAGAATTCTTCTCTTTTTGTTCCAAGTTTACGTTGCAAAGCGCGTTGTAGTCATGTTTCAAGTGAGGAGCAACAATTCTTTCCTGGAGGAACGCATTGTAACGAGTAAGAGATGGCCAATGTCACAGTAAATTGAATCCTCTAGTGAAATGTAGAAGTTGTACCTTAAATACTTCAAATGGGCAAGAATCTGAGCCATTGCAACCCTATGAGCAAAGAGAAATCGAAGCATCAAAAGCTTAGAACAGATGAAAAGGGGAACATTTCAAAGAGGTGAACAAATAATATTATGAGAATTTGAGAATATAGCTTTTGAAACCTCCAACAGAATGAATTTGAGTCACTTGTGGCACAAGTTGGAAGACTAGGCATCACAGCCAGTGAAACCTTTTTCAGCAGATGAAAATGAGAAGTAAAGGGAAATACTTGAAGGCCGGCTGATCTAGATCGCAAGACAAAGACCATGGATGTTCATGTTCACAAGAATGTGATCAGAAAACTTACTGGAATAGGAATCGGACGTTCATTGTGCAGCACTTTCACAAAGTACTTGCTTGAGTTATTTGACACGCAGCTGTAAAGGACAAGCATGTTATTTCCAGCAAAAGGTGTCACTATACTTCCCCGCCAGTTTCTCTTTGTAGGAGGCTTACGAGGGGATTGCAACGTCTCCTCTCTTTGTATTAGTTCAAATTCTGCAACATTCAGTGTATAAAATTGATTAAGAAACCGGAGGCAGTAGAAGCCTAAAACAATCCTATTGATAAGCACTCACCAGATTCTTCAAGAAAGAGCCCAAGCAAGCATGAAAACGGAAGTAGAGTTTCTGCATGAGCAAAACGTAGTCTTGCCTTTTCATAGCTCCCGGAAGCATATCCTTCTAAAGGAGGAGAATGCACATAAAACGAAGAACACCAGATATCAAATTTCCATCATTTAAAGGATTAGCTTCCATAGAAGATATGTACAGGCAAAAAGATTTCTAGAGAGATGAATGCGAGCAATAAAGGAAGGTACTAGTTACTAACAAATAACAATACCAAGTAATTGGTATAATTAAACAAAATAGTAATTGGTATAATAAAGGCTCCACTTTCTAGCCTTATCCAACTATCCTCTAGTCAGTAGTTGAAGGGATAGCAGAATAACACAGGCAATAGAGTCATGGAATAAGAACAGAATCGGTAAAGTTAACAGGTTATATTGGAAATATAACATATAATGAAGTTGACTTGGCCTTTCTTTAATAAGGAGAGAAATCCATGGCCTCCTTTTAATAAGGAGAGATATAATCTCCCATCCTATATCTAGCGACTCTTGTAGATTAAGTGCACAAGTTTTAGGGGGTTGGCTTCACTTTTTTCTCAATTCTCTCTTCCTCTAAAATCTTGTTGCACGGGAAGGTAAGAGAAATAAGCTGTCAATACACACTTAAGCTGTCAATACACTAAAGCAAACACCATCCAACCAAACACAACCCCCCCCCCCCCCGGAAAAAGACAACAAGATAATGCTAATTCAATTACGTTACCTTCTTTAGCCTTGATTGCCTGTTCCATGGATTGAATTACATCCTCAAGTAGCGGGACTCCCATTCGGTAATTTAGTGAATTACCATAGCCCTTCAGTATGAACGACTCCAAATCATCGGCCCATTCCAACAAAGAAACCTAAAAAAAGATACTTGTCATAAAGGATGGACGGAAACAACAAGGCTTCAACTTCCTATCCCAATGAAGAGCTGGAGATTGATGGACGGAAACAACAAGGCTTCAACTTCCTATCCCAATGAAGAGCTGGAGATACAATGTATAATAGAGAAATCTATTTATAACAAGGGCCACCTACCTTTTAATCAAACATCAATCGAGTTAGCCTAATCACTCTTAAGGTCCCGACTTCCCCAGTTAGGAGAGCTCCTTACAACACACAAAGCAGAACTAAAACTAGCAAAATCTAGGAACCTACAAATGTCTCCTCCCTTTCTCTGCTGTTTATTAAGTCCAAGAGGAACCATGGAAAAAGAGGATTCACTTAAAAGTACCTCAGATGGCCTGAATAGACTACAAGCTTGATTGGTGATGTTCAACAGGGAAGCTTCCTGTAGGAGTTGCCAATTAGAGACAAGTAACTATTCTCGGATCAAAACAAATAAAAAAGAAAAGGCAAAAGGTTTAGCACCATTGGAACACTAATAATTGCAATACTAACCTGTTTGCAGAGAAACCATAAGGAAGATACATCCTGTTTAGTAAAATTAAGCCCGTATTGCCTCACTAGTGCTTGAGTAATTTCATCTAATATAGGTTCTTTGAGCTTCTCTACAGTTGGCTTCTGACTTTTCCTAAAATCCTGCCACCAAAAAGAAATGTCATGTACATCAAACATTAGTGTGTCACATATGTCAGAAAGGAACCAAATCAGCAGTAATACAAGTAGGTGCAGGAAAAGCAGAAAATGCAGGGAGGGGAAGATAGGATACTGGAGGTGCAATTCAAGAAAATAGTGAATAATCAAGGCCTTTGATACTAAATACATCGTTGAATAGCTGAAATAGGATTTTGACACCTAAGTCATAAATATTCCCCAAGGAATTCCCTTTTTTTTTTTTTTGGTTCTGTTTCAATTTTTAAACTGGTAAAATGCCCCAAGGACTTGGCACTTTTTCTATTAACACAGACAAGATTGCACTTTATTCTAGGCAAGTATCACCTAGTGACTGCTAGAGATAAACCTTTTAACTTCTTTATATCACTTCTGATAACTAGCAACTCAAAATCTGGATAAGGGTCTTCTTGGATTTACAGTATGAGGAAAAGAAAATGTTTCCCATGATTCTTCATTTCTACTCCTTCCAACCCATTTCTGTTGCCTCACTTAACTAGAGAAGAGATCCTACTAGAGTTAGTTAGGAGATATATTCAGAATAAGGTTTAGTAGGGAGTATGTTCAAAATAAAGATTGGATGAGAGGAAGTGAGGTATTTTGTTGAAAAATGCATGTCTGATCAAAGTTAAGATTATAAAGAGATGGGAACCTTGTCAGTTAAGGAAAGAGGTCAAGTCAATTGAGAAAATTGACTACCAGTTTCTACAAGCAAACCGTTTCTAGTGCTGAAATTCCAATAATGCCACTAGGCATAGCAAAGTAAAAAGGAACCTAAATTCTCTTGGGCTATGTCAGCTCTCTATGTGCATGTTTACATTAATTGCATTAATCTAAAGTATAGATGCTTAGTACTTGGATTACTAGTAATAATAAAAGTTATAATAGCCAGTGAACAACGACTTGGAATTCAAACAGACTGATCATGGAAGCAGTTATGGGCCTTTGATAGTCAGGTTCTAACAGTTCTGAAAATGGAAACTGGAATATGTTGTATTGGGAGATGTTCAATGCACTAGTTTCCAAGTCTGCTGTACTCACAATTATAAAATCAAGTCCCAACCAACAAGAAAACCTCACAAGAATTACCTAACTGCAAATTGAATTTGAAGTTACCTACATAAAGACAGTCATCAAACAGACTTTCCAAGAATACCTTGTAGCTTTGACAACAATCATGAAATCTCAGAACTATATCACTTGCACGGCTTTCACTGGTAACAGCAAAAGCTCGATGAGCCCCGGTTCCAAGCTTCCCTTTTCCACTAAACAGCCCCATGCCGAATGCCACAGCGCTAGCTGATGCCCGAGGAACCTATAAACATCTCCATGACAGTCAAAAGTTATTGCTACGCATTAGCTAGCAAGAAGTTGGGACAGAATCAGAAAACTGCCAGTTATAAGGAAGAGGGGAATGCTAACAAGTTCTATAATCTTGCAAATCAAAAAGAATCTTAAAGCAGCAGAATCCTTTGATGAAGAAATGAAAATGCGCTTTGGTGGGTAAAGGAAGAACTTGTGCAATTTTCAAAACTTTGTGAGGCATTGCGTAATAAAACCACTCTAACATTAAGTGTGTTGATCTTAAAGTGATGATTACTTGGCAGAATTTAGAAAGCAAATAACTGATCTGTCAAACCTGGGTAGCCTTGATTGAATATATATCAGGGTGGTATTCTTCACTAAACAGGTCTGGAAACTGTTCTCGGACTCTGATACCAAGATGATATAACTCGTCTTCGCCTTCATGGATCAACTCTCCACCCGTACGCTTTCCCTTCCAAGGAGAGCTCCATCCCATTAACCAAGCAGGAATGTTATCCGAAGACTGCTTCTGTTCCTTAGCATCACGTACAAGGACTTCCAGTCGAGCAGACAAGGCTTCAAACTCCCTTATCCTCTTCTTGGTAGGAGCACGAGTGCCATGCCGTGCCTACCAAATAAGAAGTCACCCATTAAGATAAGTCAATTTAGAACTATCTCTTATGAGCATAGCATTACTTGAGAGAAACCATCAGATATTTCCTTTTATATCAAGTATAATTTATACAAGAGAACCCCAATATTCACATTTGTGCAAGTTTTACGAGCAAATAAAGTCTATGCATTTTCTACTAAACGTTTAAAAGGGACAATGGAAGGAAGATTAAGAGAAAAGTAGTAACTGACATGGATGAAAAGAAGCTTGAACCCATATTTAATATGAAACGGAAGGGCAGGACAAGATACAGGAGACAAAAAGTGGAGGATAATCCTGTTCAAACTTCTGAGTAGTCGAAGAGATTAGTAACTACTGCAAATAAGTGAGATTAATCTTCAGCTAGACTCCTTTGGTGAATTAGATGACTTTACTAGCAACCTAGATTTACGGGATACCTTCTGCAACTTTCTTTCAGTATTATACACTTAGCATCTACAGAATAAGACTTTTCTGATTTTGTCACCCCCTAGAGGGTGGCCTAGTGGTGAAAGAGCTGGAGTAACTATCTTAGGAACTACGTTTTGCATTCTAGCCAAAGAAATATAAGGTGAATTCTTCCATCTGTCTAAATCTTGGTTGGTAGAGTTACCTAATACCTTTGGTAGAGTTACCTAATACCTATGCTGATGGATATTTATTTTCCAGCATTTTGTTGGCCCACTTCAATATACATTACTTTATCAAAAGTACCTATGCTGATGAAAGTTAACAGGTACCTCGTGGATTAGTCAAAGAGCGCGTAAGGCCGCGAGCTAGCGCAAACACCACCATTACAAAAAAATAGATAAATAAATAAACAAAAGATTTCTCCAATTTGGCGCAGATAGACTCCCAAAGGCAGCCTAAACTTCAGGATTGGTCTACAGACTTAAGTCAGGAAAATATCAAAATATGTTCAAGGCCTAGAATGTAAAGAGAAGGTGATATAATATTGATGCACCCCATGTGCACACGTCCACAATTTCCATGCTGTTATGGTGCTTTCAGAGGAATAATAAGGACAATACTATTGAACACACAGCTTCCCAATTCAGCATAGGTAATAATAAGCTTCCATGTAATTACAGAAAAACACAAGTAAATGCAATATCAGTCTGTAATTACAGAAAATACAACTACAACTTGAATTTCTAAAGCAATTTGCATTGGCACCACAAGAAGAAATGTTCACCAGTAGAAACACCTAACAAAGACTCACCACAAGATTCAAATGAATAGGAGTACATTGATCTGTAATTTGGGAAGGTACAAAGGAATTGTCAGATATATCCTTCACAACACCATATCTGCACACGAAACAAATAACCAAGTAAATCAATAGTGTAATTCATATATTTTTTTCTTTCAAATTCTCTTTGCACTTATGTTACACAATTGAGTCACCCAAAAAGATAATTGCAGAGGGTAACTCTCTGTATTACATAAGTGACATGCTATAACAAGTCAAATTAATTAAACAGTGTACAAAATTCCTACACTGACTATATTAACTTAAATCCTTTTCAAAATATAAATATTTATATTAGTCCACACTCATACTACAGTTGCACTCTGCAACTCCACTGACTTCTAGATTTTACATTCGCATAGCTCAAACAGTATAAAAATTTATATGTGATTATCTAATAAGTAATTTGATTGTGTAAATATCTTTTACATAGAACTACCAATATGAAGGGAAAATAATTTATTTAGAATATCAAATCCTAAATAATTTTGATTTCATACTCCAACTATGAATTAGTTTTACAACAGAACTTAAACTCAAATTAAAACTTGCTGCATATATCGGAATGCACATCTCTTTAACAGTGTCAAATTGAGAGAGAGAAAGAGAGAGACCTGGAAACAGTAGATAGATGTTGACGAACATCAAAGGATTCATCAGCGCTTATGTGTATCACAATCGCGAGTAGAACTTGAAGCAGTAGTAGCTGAGCAACATTCATGGAGTTCTTCAACATTTATTTCTCTTTCTTCGTGATTTGATTCCCCCTCAGATTTTAGAAACTATTGCGTTTATTTACAGAGACAATACTTTCTTCGAGAAGAAGCCAAAGTGGGTTACTTAGCGTCTGGCCCTAGCTCTGTTGCACATAAGTTTTCAAAATGTGTTTCACTTTTCTTCTTTTTTTTAAATATGAAATGCGAGCATCAGTTTTAAAAATTATCAAAAATACTCAATAACTCTGAAAAAAATTTATACATAGCAAATTACTTTCAAATTTTATCTTTGCCCGTGCATTACCATAAATTGGCACAACAACTTTGATGAAGACTTTCTTCTATTTATAGATAATGGCAAAGACGCATGAGTTTAACGAGATAAAAGTGGGTAGATATGGATTAGTTGGGTCATAATAACAGAAAGTGAGCATTTTTTTTATAAAATACAAAAGTTTGGGATAATTTTTAAATTTTTTTTAAAACCAAACGGTAATATTTTGAGCCAAAAACATCTCTTGAGCTGATTTTAGGATTTAAAAATTTGTCAAAATATGAATAAACAAACAGTTAATTAACAAAAAATATTTAGAAAAAATATGACAAAATCTATGACCAAACGGGTATTAATACCCCTAACTTTATTAGAAGCCGCTTGGGATTTTATAGATGCTAAAGGTCAACTCTAACTGGCCGTTAAATCTATAGATGGACGGAGCAACGGCGAACTTTAGGTGTGTGGGTAACTTGTGGGGTCCACTAATGATACAATTGGGCTTGTTTTGACGACACACGTGGCAATAGTCAAAGACGTTATGCCACGTGGAAGTAAGCTAAATCGTTACGTTGGAAAGTTAGGTGAAAGATTCAATTCAGTCATAGATTTTTCTGTCACTATCTTTACCTTTTTTTTCATGTAGTAGATCTATTACTTTTTTTTCATTTTTTTTATCCTAACTTTTTAAATTAAAGTAAAGTAGCACATGCGATTTGAAGAAAGACGAGAAAAACTAGCACATGCGATGTATTTTTAAGTAACAAGTTGTTACTTAAAAGCTACTTGGAAAACCTTACAGCTACAAGTCCGGTAAGAGTAAAGAAAATGTTGAAACTAATAAAAGAGATTTTTTATAGAATTAAGATGTGATTTAATTAGCCAAGTTCGTACTACTAGAAGATGTGGTTTAATTATCCACGGATTACTTAAAATCACTATTTCACAGCTAGAATCTGATTACCAGATTTCTTACCCCTAGAAAACAACCGTGATAGTTCAATATAATTTCATAAATTGAATGTCATGTATTCGGAAACAACCTCTTTATCCCCTCGGATAGGGGTAAGGTCTGCATACACACTACCCTCCCCAGACCCCACTAGTGAAATTTCATTGGGTCGTTGTTGTTGTTGAATGTCATGTATTGCGAATACATATACATCCATAAATAAAAAGATAAAACCAATACTATCAAAATGCGACATGCGAGGGGAAAACTGTTCAAGGCATCTGAAATTAAAATACAATCTTTCGTACAATTATGACAAGTGCATATCCATTGAGGATTGAGCTACACATCCACGTTGGAGACAATAGAAAACTTAGATGGAAATTTTTTTTGAAAGAAAAATTTAAGAGAAGCCATGAACTGGCTGATATATATATATATCTGTCCAACGAAACTGGAGATGTCATATTATAAGAAGCCAGGAACTGGCTGATAGCAAAGTTGGGAATCCGAATTTCAAACACAAATCTCCACAGTGACAAACACATAACAAGAGATCATCACTAGTTCGTTATCCCCGGGCTGGCACTTAGCCTACTTTCATCACCAGAAATGAGTTTTGGACTCCTTTCTGCAATAATTTGCAGAAATACAGAAACCAACACTGGAAACAAAGCGACCTCATCTCAAATACAATCATTTATTTCTCCAACTGAGCCAACATCCTTCAAGAAAACAAAACTGATAGTTTCACTTTACATTTGACGTCTTTGATGCACCTTTCATTTCAAGCTACAACTAGCAATCACGATAGAAAGATTAAACTGATTCAAATACCAGCAGGTAAAAGAGTAATTGTAGCGCAGATAAGTAAATATATTTGGTCTATATGTACACAACACCGGGACATTCTGCTACTAAGACACCCTTTATCTCATAGGCAGTGTTAATACCAAAATATACCCAGACAAAATCCTCCAAAAGGGCAGAGGACAATGCAAAGTTGGAAGTATGTCTATCTTCTCCATCAAGCAACAGCTTCCTCCTTTTGCAGGAGCATTTTATCGAAGTGCCACACACCTAAATTACAGCCGATGAGGTTGAAAGGTTAATATACATATAGGTAAGTCTACACAAATAGGATATATGGAAAATTTACAACTAAGGAGCAATTATACCATGTCCTTTGCCCACTCTTCTCAGCTGAGCCACATATTCTGAGATCTTCTTGATTGCTTCCACCTAATAAGGAGAACATGTCTTAAATCAGTATCATTGATACTCCATATGCATTTAATATTAAGTCTCAAGAACCCCGTTAAACAAATAGTATTTCTCAAGTTCAGAAACCCAGACCTGTTCTTGCAAGTACTCGCTTTCAACAAAATCAGCCAACTGCACATCATTGTTTCGTATGGCTAACTGTTTTTAAAGGATGTATCAGCCAAAATGCACAAATGACATATTCTAAAGCCAGGATGTAAAAACAAAAGAATTCATGTTTTTTACTTTGTAATTTTGGTAATGGGAACCAACACAATGGTTATCTATTTTTAAGTTGATCCAAATAAATGTGGAAGAAACAAAATAAGAATAGTAGAAGAACTCACAGCGTGCAAGTTTAACAGCTTTTCATTTGTCAACTTCTCCAAAGAAAGTGCAAGCTCCATCGCTTCACAATAAATTCAACAAAGCATGTGGTAAGGAACTGAAAGCTCAATCTGCTATTTTCAGAAAGTAACAACACAAGATCTTCAATATTTCTAAATTCACAAATTCCAAGGAAGGGGACATAGTAGTTATTATGCATTTGTGTTTATGAGGACAAAATAAAGCAGCACTCAGTTCTTAGTAAATTATGCAAGACACATGCTGGCCTCTGCCAAATAATTAATTTTCCCTCTGATGAGCAGAGAACATTTTTAGCAACTTGAAATCTAGACAACCATATCTACTAGCACCATGAGTAGATTTAAGCCTAACTACAAAAATAGCATTACAACATAAGGAACAGAACAAACTTACCATGTAATGCATCGCCCTTCTCAGCGTGATCAAACTCAGATAGTGGCATCAAAATCGACTGTAGCTTCACCTTCCCACCACGCTTGTTCTAAACCATAAAACACATAAAAGTTAGAACCAACTCAATTAACATATGAAACCGGATGCTAAGATTTAGCCGCTCCACAGCCCCAAAAGAGAAAAAGAAAAAGAGTTAAACAAAATTTTCATTATAGCAAAACGTCAAACACCTGATACTCCATCAATTTCTCAGCATGGCCTCTTTCCTCTTCACTTGATTCTTTGAAAAACCTAAGTCAACAAAACAATAACCTAGAATCACATACTACCACTTAAAAAATCACAAAAACACATCAAATTCGAGAAAATCTTTGAAAATATTACCTGGCAAGTCCCTTTAGAGCAACATTATCTCTGTAGAAATAGGCATACATCGCATGGTAGACATATGAAACATTGTATTCCACACTGCAATCACATAAAATTGTAAAATAATCCCATTAATAGATAGAAAACAAACCATAATAATTTTTGAAATGTAAGAAAACAACAAAATTCCCTCCATTTGGACCTCTTTCATTTCACTATTCAATACTCCGGGTCAAATGGTTCATTACAAGCTTGTTTTTAGTTTTATGATACTAACTCTTTTTTAAACATGATAGATTTGCTTTTATAAATGAGAGATCTATCATTTACATGTAACAAAACTAAAAAAGACACTTCCTTAATTTCAACATTATAAAAAGACATGCCTATTTCCTCCAATAGTCCCTCCGTTTTATTTTATGTGATGTAATTTGACTGGGTGACAAGTAAAATAATTGTACCACTATAAATCATTTTATTAAAGACAAAATCAGTGACAAGCCAATATTTTCAGTAAGGTGAGTTGAAATTTAAAGAAATAAATACACAAAGAAGCCAAAAGGATTCAAACTATCTAGCTACAGTGTATTTTTTCATGTAACTCTACCACGGGATAAAATAGTAAATTTAAAGTAAAATAATTTCTAAATATAATAGTTTATCATTTTATTGGGCAGAGTAAAATTTAAAGTGCATCATATTAATTGGGACAACAGAGTAAGTAACTTATATTTTCAAAAAATAATTTGTCTAAAAATTAAACATCCAAAAGGGGTTCGGGGAAACATCCAAAAGGGGTTCGCGGGGGGGAGTGTTAAAACTAAGGGATGTTAAAAAACGTACTTGATTTGTTCATTAACAGCTGCTTCACATTGATCAGAGTATTTATGTCTAGCAAGAGAAACTTGAGGAACAGTAGGTATAAGCATAAGCTCTTTCTTCACCTCTTCAAAAGGCTCAAATACAACTCCTGTTAAAGGCTTGGTGTTTGACCCCTTTGAAGCACATAACACTAATAATCCTTTTCCACTTTTTGCATAGAAATTCTTCAGAAAAGACCCATTTGAAGAAGTTGATAACATGGGACTTAGATTTTCCCCATGGCTATTCAACAAGGCGAAAGCTGGTGCTAATTTTAGAAGCATGACGATGTATATAGAAAACTTGTGGAAAGAAAATGACGGTGTAACGAGAGAAAGATGAGCAAACGGCTAAATAAATACTCCACTCCCTCTGTTTTTTTCCTTTTCGGAGGGCATTTTAGCTTATAATTGATCAAACTTAGTTACAAGTATTTTTGGGCTTATTTATGCGATTTTTAAACACCCAAAATGCTTATAAGAAGTATAAGAAGCCAAATAGTTCTAAGCTAAAACCAGTCATAAGTCAGTCACTCCCAACTTATGATTTTTTAGCTTATGAACAGTTTTAGTTTGACCGAGACTATTACTACTTTATCTTTAATAATATTTTTTAATTCACAAATTTTTTTTTTCCAAAGCAAATTTCTTAACTTTTTCTTCATTCTATATTCGTTCATCCTTTTCTTTATAAAAAAAACTTTTTAATTTATAATTTTTTATAAAGTTTTTAAGGGTATTTTAGTCATTTTAATAGTAGAACAGCTTATCAGAACTTTTCTACCAAATATATCAACTGCTTATTATCAGTTTCATTACGTCTATCCAAACGCTTAAATACTTATTTAAAAATTAGTTTCAGCACTTAAAAATATTTTTCATCACCAGTGTTTTAAAAGGCGTGGGCGTAAGGCGAGGCGTAAGTACCGAGGCACGGGGCGTAAGCCCTATAGGTATTTAATTTTTAATATTTTTATAAAATAATATAGTGACAGTAAATATTTTTAAACAGGTAAATTTACATAAAAATTGAAGAAAACTATAAATATGCAATATATATGTGTGTGTGCGTGCGCGCGCGCTCCATCCCCACAAAAAATTAGTCAAAACAATCTATTATACGCTACTTACAACTCATCACTTCAAGCTTATCAGCTATTTACAATCAACTAATCCAAACAGGCTCTTAGTCCGTCCCGAAAGAATATTATGTTTATATTTAAAAATAATTTAATTCTAAAATATCTTCTTTAAATTACCAAAAAAACAAAAAATATCTCCTTTACTTTTAATATGATGAATTGCAACTACATAAATATTACTCCCTCCGTTCCAGTTTATGTGAACTTATTTTCTTTTTGGTTAGTTCCAAAAAGAATGACTCATTTCTAAATTTGAAAACAATTTAACTTAAACTTACAATTCTACCCTTAATGAGAAACTTTTATAACCACACAAATAGTCTGGGCCCCTTTTTAACTTGTTTAGGACCACAAATTTCAAAAACTTTCATTTTTTCTTAAACTCTGTGCCAAGTCAAACATGTTTAGATAAATTGAAACCAAGTGACTAAGTTCAAAAGCCTTTTTCCCTTTCTTAAACTCATGAAAAACTAAAGTTGACATGCATTGGATGGATGACACGTGGATGGAGAGGATTGAGTGGTGCACAGGAGCTGGACATGCTTACTCGTCTGATGGGGAAACTCGAGAGAAAAAGATTAATTTTGATTGGGAACTGATTTTGAAAAGAATTTGTTTCTAAACATAGGATACCTATTTTATATGCTCAATAACAAGAAGATGATAAAATCAGACTTTGTGATCTAATAATCAAAAGTCCAGAGCAAAGAATTATCTCATATTTTCTGATTCTATATTTGAACGACAGTAGCTAGGAGTGGCAATCAGGCGGGTTGGACATGGTTCGGGTCAAAAACGGATAATAAAAAAACGGATAAATTATCCAACCCGACCCATATTTAATACATATAAAAATTGGGTTAACCGCCGGATAATATGAGTATCCATGACTTCTTGAATATGATCACTTTTGGGAGAATTACTAATCTCCCAAACTTGAGAAACTCCCAATTTGAAGCTTTACAAATGTAAAAGGTAAACCAATTGGTTATCCATTTGGTTACCTATTGGTTATCCATTTTCTAAATGGATAATATGGTTCTTATCTATATTTGACCCGTTTTTAAAAAGTTCATTATCCAATCCATTTTTTAATGAATAATATGAGTGGTTAACTGTTTTCTTTTAACTATTTTGCCACCACTAATAGTAGCATTCTGCAAATTAGGAGTAGTACTTTATATACAAGAGGTATATTGCTTGTAAATTCTTCAATAAAACAAGCGATTACTCTTCTTTCCAAAAATGCCAGGCCCGTTAGAGGAAACCAAAGCAACAAGGAGAGGAAAGTGCAGAAGCACAAATGAAGTAATTGGTAGACAAGCCATTGTAGCCACTGGAACAAGAACCCATGCTTTCTTCTGCCCAAACACAAGATACACCGTTGCGCTGAAGTCAAAGAATTAGACTACTAGGCAACGCGTGCAGGAAATCTTCTTCTGCATGATGAGACGTTAAAACGGACAAGAACACTAGCGGAGAGGTACTCGAAGCGAACAATGATGCTGCATTCGAGATAGCAAAAATGATGAAACCAATATTGTTCCCAGAGAAAATGGGAAGTCCACTCTGTTCGTCGTTGCCACCTGGTACAGTGATCGCTGCTGCAAATGCGATGGTAGCAATGAGTGCTGCTGCTATTGTGCACGAGTTTGATGTATCTTTCATCCATTTCTCTCCCCCTGTCTTCAACTTGTCATGTTCCTCAGTAAATACCACATGCGGAGGTCTATCGGCATTGTCTAAAAATTCCCAGTACGAAGGTGGTACAAACTTCTTTACTTCCTAATTAAGAACATAGCAATAATACGGCCAAATATATACGCAGCCCCTTAAAATTGGCTTCAATTTTCATTTTGACACTTCAACTAAGGCCATTACCCATTGAATACTTCAACTCCAACAAAAATGTACCTATTAAACACAGCTTTGATAATCCCAAATCATCTTTGGTGCGTGAATACCAGTTGCTATCTACTTGGCAAACAAGACCAATGATAAAATGACATGACAACAAAGACAAGAAAAAGCCAAAATCTGAAGGGAAAAAAAAAAAGAAAAAAGAAAAATTTCCTGTCTGCATTGTCCCCAACCCTGCGCAGTCCTTACCGTCGTCGTCCCCAACTCCTCACTGGCCAAATTTTTCCTGCCCCATCTTCTCCAAATAACGAGTAGAAGCAACCGCAATTTATCTGAACAAACCAATAACAAATTAAAATAAACTGAGTTGGTGTTTTTCAATTTTACTTAGGTTTCTGTTAATCCCAGCTCAGCCTATACATCTCCAATCAAACTCAAATGTAAATATATACTCTGAATGACAAATAGAACAAAATTCAGTAATTAATTTGATCAAACAAACTCGAACTTGAGAAAACTCAGGTCATCTTCCTCGTCGAGCTCTGAAATATTTGATCCAAGAATCCAATTCGAACTAGCTCAAAAATGCACCCAAACTTTAGATTCAGATTCTAACAAATGTTTCCAGCTAGAATCTATAACAACCAATTGATTTCTACTCAAAATTTTCAGATCTGTTTTTTTTTTTGGCATTTTTTTTAATTCAAGCTCGATGCTCCAATGGAAGTCAAAATTTTCTCCTCAAATTAGATTCTTAGGTAGCAAAAACGATGAATAAAATCAATTCAGTGAAGGAATCCATGCTCTAAAATGAAATTAGAACTCCAAACCAAAGGAGATGAAGTTGGTGTCGGAGGCCGTGGCTATCGGGGGAGCTGTCTTAAAGGTGATGACAACAAAAAATTATTTCCTAATTAAACTCAAAAATTAAAATTAAGGAGAGAAGATAAAAATCTAAAATTAAAAAAATTATTTTCTTTGCTTTTCCTTTCCACGCTCTCAGAAAAGGGTGTGATTTCACATACTATGTCATGTCAGCATTTGTGTTCAATAGGTATATTTTTGTTAGAGTTTGAGTATTCAATAGGTAATGACCTTAGTTGAAGTGCTAAAATGGAAACTGAAACCAAGGGGCCGTATATATATATATATATATATATTTGGCCTAATATATTCCATGTACAACCAAAATCACGAAAGGAAAGTACTAATCCTTCATCACATAACGACATAAATTTGATAAGGGTGGAGTTTAATCACCTTAACCACTGTAATTCTCGTTGCATCTGAAGAGCTGGTCCAGAGACAAGGCTTAACTTACTTTGTGGCGCCAATTTTCCAGCTAAATGCAACATGGTATTGCCAAATTAAGGAGTCTACTGAAATCATAAACTGGTGGCGATGCTCGGTCATCTGATAGACCAAGTTAAACACACTTTCGCAACGATTCTCTATTGCAATGTGAAATATATTCTTTTGATCTCGATCATAATAGTAAGCTAACGAAGGAAATCTTCTGACAATAATTTCAACAAGCTCATAGGTGCCATAACTTGCTGCTTCAAGCGGAGGACGGTTAACAATGGAGTCAACTTCTTTGTCATTCAGACTTTCTATTTTCTCGCAAAGGCATTCTGCAAACTTAACTGCAAACTTTTTGTCTCGGATGTGTTTCAATGGAGGCACTGCAATGCAACAGCAGACATGGAAAGATGATTAAAAACATAAAAAAAAAGTAATTTAAGAACTGAACAATGAATTAGGATTGTATGAAATCTTACCTAAATATTCAAGAGCATCAAAAAGAAGCGCTTCCAACTTCTTGATCGCTGTGACACAAAACAAGTGTACACCATCAACTCACCAGTCCTATAGTAATGTCTTTCGCTTAACCATTTGCGCGTCACTAACTACATTTTCCATGTCATTGGCGCTTGGTCTTCTTTGGCGACTTCGTGAAGTTGACCTGACAGGAACACCTTATTAGGAAAAAGTGATTAATCAGTTCTTTTTTCTCTTTTGTTGTTACTTTTTTTCCCTGTGAAAGAGAAAAAGTTAGCTAGCTAGACAAAGAAGGGAGAGATTAGACTCACGATAGTAGAGTAATTGTTGCCAAAAATTTAGACGGCTTCCACTGAAGAACGCGAATTCCTTCTATTAAGAGTCACGTGCACAGTTAGGTTAGTTGGTCATGTGCATGTGTGAGTTGAATGTATATATGTACTGTTACATCACAGAATGAGAACAACAGAATTCATTTCCATTTTCTCTTCTTCATTCTCTCTTCTCTCTCCTCTCTACTATCTTCTAGAAAATACGATGACCTCCAATGGAGGTTCCTTATCTTGACATGGTATCAGAGTAGCGAGCTTCTTCTTCACTTAGTTGATTCACAGTTACAAGTTCTAGGAATATCCGCCATGGGAGATACCTCGACACCTCAAATCGATTATCGTCATCCTCTCTACCTTCAGCCGTCTGATACACCTAGAGCAATTTTGATAGATATCAAGCTCACATGTCCAGAAAATTACGGATTGTGGAGTAGGTCGATGCATTTGGCTTTATTGGGGAAAAACAAGTTAGGTTTTGTAGAAGGAACGTGTGTGAAGAGCTTGTACAAAGGAGAATTAGCATATCTGTGGGAGCAATATAATGTTGTGGTACTTTCATGGATTGGAGGAAGTATTTCGCAGGAATTGTTGTCGAGCATAGTCTATGCATCAGATGCTTCAAAGGTATGGGCTGAGTTCAAGGAAAGGTTTGGCAAATCGAATTTAACCAGATTCTATCATCTTTGGACTCAAATTGGAACCCTAACTCAAGGTACGAATTCTGTTACTACTTGTTTCACTAGAATGAAAGATCTTTGGGATGAATAGGACACCTTGATACTAGGTCGTGGTTGTAATTGCAAAGAATCAGAACCGTTTTTTGAAATATTCTATCAGCAGCGTTTAGTGCAGTTTCTAGTTGGATTAAATGAGACTTATGCACATGTTCGTAGTCAAATTCCACTAAAAACTACTGTAGTAATAGTAAATCAAGCATATACCCTAGTAATACAAGAAGAGAGTCAACGAGCTCTTGGTGTAATGGACCTGAACAAGGAACCATTAACTATATTAGCTGGAAGAGGACAAATGATGAAAGGAAACAAACTTGTTTTGATTTGTGAACACCATGGGTATAAGGGGCATCAAAAGAAAAATTGTTACAAAATTGTGGGATATCTACCTGATTTCAAAAGTAAAAAGAAGACAATGCAGGGTATTGGTTTCAGAACCTATGTGAACAACACAACAGTTGAGAGAACCAATTTTGTTGAAGTACAGCCATAAGGCCATTTCTTTACAGAAGAGGAGTATAAGCAGCTAGTGAATTTGTTAAACAAATCGGCATCATCTGGTGATTGCAAAGCCAATATGGCAGGTATTGTTTCCATGTTATCTAAAACTTGTGGTATTGAATAGATTATAGATTCAGGGGCATCTCATCATATTACTTCCTGTAAAACAGAACTAATTGGCATTAGGAAATTAGGGAATCAGGAAGGTAGAAAAGTGTAGGTGCCAAATGGTAACAAGTCATAGATAACTGATATAGGAGATGCAAAAATTTTAGGAGGTTAGAGGATCAAAAATGTCTTACATGTGCGAGATTTCAAGTTTAATCTGCTTTCAATAGCCAAGATGACCAAGGATCTTGTTTGTACTATAAAATTCTTTCATAATTTCTGTCTTCTTCAGGGTCTTTACAATGACAAGGTGATGGGGATTGGTAGAGAATCTGATGGTTTCTACATTCTCCAAGAACATACAAAACCAGTAGTAGGAGCAGCAGTAATAAAAGGAAAACATGACACAAAATTGTGGCACTCAAGACTAGGACATCCTTCCATGAAGGCAATGCAACACTTACTTACGTTGAGAAATCTAGCGGATGAGTATGTGCAACAGGAATGTCAAGTGTGTCCAATGGCAAAACAACATAGATCAATCTTTCCTGTTAGTAGCAGTAAATCAGACTGTATTTTTTAGCTTGTGCATGTAGATACAGGGGTCCCTATAAGAGACCTACATATGATAAGAAGCATTACTTTGTCACAATTGTTGTTGACTTTAGTAGGTACACTTGGATTTGCCTAATACAGTCTAAGCATGAAGTATTGGTTGTATTGACAAATTTCTTCTCAATGAAAAAGAATCAGTTTGGTATGACAGTTAAGGTGTTGAGATCAGACAATGGCACAAAGTTCTTTAATTCTAAATGTAATGATTTACTTTACGGTGTTGGAGTGATTCATCAAAGTAGTTGTCCATATACGCCACAATAAAATAGAACTGTAGAGAGAAAATATAGGAATATTCTTGAAGTTGCAAGGGCTCTAAAACTTCAAAGTGTTGTCCCAATTAGATTTTGGGGTGAATGCATTAGAACTGTAGTCTATTTGATTAACAAACTTCATACTGCAGTACTAAACGGCAAATCACCCTATGAAATATTGCATGGAAAGGTGCCTAAAACGGAGCATCTAAGAGTGTTTGGATGTTTGTGTTATGCTAGTGTCTTACCAAGGGAAGATAAGTTTGCTGCAAGAGCAAAAAAGACAGTATTCATAGGCTACTCAAAAATACAAAAGGAATATAGATTGTATGATTTGGAGTCACAGCTCTTTTTTGTAGGCAGAGATGTGTCTTTTAGAGAGGATATATTTCCTTTCAAAGAAAAAAGCATGAAAATATTTGGGAAGATGACTTATTCCTAGCAGATACTATAGCACATAAGGATGTGCCATCAGCCAATTCAGAAGAGAATTTTCAGTATAGCCCATCTATCGAGCAGTATGTAACTATTGATCAGGAGACAACCATTGATACCAATTCAGAAGCAACACATTTAGAGGAAGATGATATCAACTCAAAGCTAGAGCCTGAATTCTTAGATGAACAGACTCAACATGAAACCTTCACAGATTTCCAAACTGCAGGGGAACAACCTGTTGGTTCAGAAATAGATAGCAGCAGACCTAGTAGAGTGACAAAGCCTCCTTCATGGCTAAAGGATTATGTCGATGGGAAGAAATCTTCAGCATTTTGCAAATATCCTATCACCAACTATGTGGCATATAATCACCTTTATCCTACCTATCAGACATATGTTGGACTTGTTACAACCTTTACTGAACCAAGAAGCTTCAAAGAAGCAACTCAAGAGGAGAAGTGGGTGGAAGCCATGAAGCAAGAAATCAGTGCATTGCAAGACAACCATACTTGGGAGGTTGTTGATCTCCCAGTGGGCAAGCAAATAGTAGGCTCTAAGTGGGTGTATAAAATTAAGTATAAAGCCAATGGAGAGGTAGATAAATACAAGACCGGGTTGGTGGCAAAGGGATATACACAATAAGAGGGCTTGGACTATCATAAAACATTCTCCCCAGTTGCCAAAATGGTAACTGTGAGGATAGTTATAGCACTGGCAGCCTCAAAAGATTGGGAATTATCACAAATGGATGCCAATAATGCCTTTCTACAAGGAGATTTATTTGAAGAGGTATACATGGATCTCCCACAGGGTTTTCACAGATAGGGGGAGTACAAGGTATGTAAGCTTTTCAAATCACTATATGGATTGAAGCAGGCTTCACGACAATGGAACATCAAACTTACTGACGCCTTGATAGGTGCAGGCTACAATCAGAGTTCCTATGATCACTCTTTGTTCACAAAGAGGGCTGCTAATGATATAGTCATTGTCCTAGTATACGTAGATGACATCCTCATCACAGGTAGCAATGAGAAATTAATTGAGGAAGCTAAAGCCACACTCCATAACAAGTCCAAGGTGAATGATTTGGGACAGTTGGGATATTTCTTAGGGATTGAGTTGTTAAGATCACAATCTGGGATCGTACTCAACCAAAAGAAATATGCTTTAGAGTTATTAGCTGACATCGGCCTTAGTGGATCCAAACCTACTACTACACCTTTAGAGATGAATCTCAAACTCACCACTGTTGAGTATGCCACTCATGTGGGAAGGTCTGATGATAAACAATTGACGGATATTGTTAGTTATCAGAAGCTAGTGGGAAAATTGCTCTATTTGACTATTACCAGACCAGACATAAGTTTTGCAGTGCAAGTACTGAGTCAGTTCATGCAGCAACCCAAACTATCACATTGGAATGCAGCCTTGAGGTTGATCAGATATATAAAAGGGTCACCTAGACAGGGAATACTCTTGAAAAGAGGATCACACATAGGACAATTGGAAGCCTTTTGTGACTCAGATTGGGTTGCCTGTCCGAACACAAGGAGGTCAGTCACAAGATTTGCAGCCAAGCTAGGAGACTTTTTAATATCTTGGAAATCCAAGAAGCAGTAGACTATAGGCAGAAGCTCAGTTGAAGCTGAGTATAGAAGCATGGCAGCAACATTAGCTGAAGTAGTCTGGCTAGAAGGATTACTATGAGAGTTGAATGTGGAAGTATCAAAGCCAATTAAATTGTTCAGTGATAGCAAGGCGGCCATACAAATTGTAGCAAACCCGATCTACCACAAAAGAACAAAACACATCTACATTGATTGTCATTTCATTAGGAAAAAGATCAAGAATGGGCTAATACAACCAGAGTGCTTGGGGAGCAAACAACAACTGGCAGATTTATTCACTAAAGGATTAGGAGCATCACAACATCATTATCTGTTATCCAAACTAGGAGTGTTAGATGTATACCACCCTCCAGCTAAAGGGGGAGTATTAAGAGTCACGTGCACAGTTAGGTTAGTTGGTCAAGTGCACGTGTGAGTTGAATGTATATATGTACTGTTACATCACTGAATGAAAATAACAGAATTCATTTCCATTCTCTCTTCTTCATTCTCTCTCCTCTTCTCTCTACTATCTTCTAGAAAGTACGATGACCTCCAATGGAGGTTCCTTATCTTGACACCTTAATAGAAAGCTCTTTCAAAGCAGATCTTTCATTTGAAATGTATTTTGCTAATTCAGGATTCTCTTCAACCAACTCCGTGGAAAAATCTGTTAATCAAACTTGAAAATTACGGTTTGCCGCACCATAATTTCTTAGTATATCAATAAATAAAAATGAGATACATAAAATTGCGCGCTAACCACTCATGGTCTAATGAATTAGCGATTATTTAAGAAAGGTCTAATTAGAATGAGTATCACAATATGTACAGAACCTGGCAACACAACTGACTGTTATTACTTATTACGTGCCATACAAGTCTGAATGCATTAACCGACAGAGAAGCCTAATGCCAATATGGCCAGAGTAAGGAGCAGGGTCCGTAGTGACACGCAAGAAGTAAGCAAACACATCCACAGAAATGTATCCATATTCAGATGCATGGTGGATCGGATATAGATCATCAAAACAAGCTATATGTGGTAAATTAGGATTCCTTGAAATAAGAATTTCAGCTGTCTAAGTTGCCAAATTTAGCAACATAGTGAAGTGCAGTATCACCAAGAGAGTCTCTTATGGTTAAATCTTAGTTTTCCATAGTTGCCACCAACTTCTCTAAGAAACGCTTGCCTTTTTCATTCTTCAACACAACTACTACATGAAGTGCTGTCTGTAAGAGAGAGTTGATTTGAGCTCGACTTGCTTCTTTCTCTATTTTCAAGAATGCTTCTGCTTTCTCCTAGTCTCCACTTAGTGCAGCTCTGTATAGTGGCAAGTAATGTGGGGCTCATATTGAAGAAAACAAAAAGGAAAGAAGAAAAATAGAATGGGAGGTGCCTAACTTTGTTGAAGAAAAATAGGATGGGAGGTGCCTAGCTTTGTTGAAAAATTATAGGACTAAATCAACAACAAGCCATCTTGTTTGTAGTAGTTGGACGACATCTCTTATTATAAATAGAGGCCTCCATTCTTCATTTCAATTACACCAAAATAAGAGAGAAGCAATAGAAGTTAGAGAGAGTAATCCACAGATTGTAGTCTGTGAGATAAATAGTGAGTGTGAGTAATATTGTAATGAGGTATTTTTAAATAAAGAGTGTTATTTATTTCAAAATTATAGTAGTCTCTTAACACTACTAAGTTGTAATATTATAGTGGTTATATTGCTCCGCTCGGGTATTGTATTTTAACCCATTAAAAGAGTTTGTGTCGTTGTTACTCTCTTGTATTATTATTATTTACCGTGGATATTATTCCTGGGCAGGATTATTAATTTTCCCAACAACGTGGTATCAGAGCCATGATGAATAATAGCCCGCTATCTTTTCAGTACCCCCGTCTCACAAAAGATAATTATGAGAAATGGCGTTTACGTATGAAAGCCATCCTTGGCTCTCAGGATATATGGGAAATCGTAGACAGATAGTATGCAAAACCCGATAATGAAGAAGCTCTGTCTCAAAATGAAAAAGAGGTCTTGGCAAAGACAAGGAAGAAGGATCAACAAGCCCTCACGCTCATCTACCAATGTTTGGATGATGCCATATTTGGGAAGGTGGCAGATGCTACCACCTCAAAGGAAGCTTGGGGGATTTTACAAAATTCTCTTCAAGGAGTTGACAAGGTGAGGAAGATAAAACTTCAAACTCTAAGGGTTGATTTTGAAGTTTTAAAAATGAAAGAATCCGAATGCATTTCGGATTATTGTTCAAAAGCGAAGGCTGTTGTAAATCAACTAAGAAGATACGGGGAGGACATAGAAGATGTCCGTGTGGTAGAAAAGATCCTTCGCACTTTAACACATAAATTTGATTTTGTAGTATGTGCTATTGATGAGTCTAAAGATTTAGACTCTATGATGGTAGATCAATCGGATGGCTCTTTACAGGCCCACAAAGAAAAGATCAAAAGGAGATAAGAAGTGCCATTGGAGCAACTTCTTAAAACTCAGGCATCCTTCAAGGATTATAGAGGTGAAAAGAGCTATCGAAGGAATGGACGGGGACGAGGCTGTGGCGGTCATGGAAGAGGAAGAAGTAACGGTAACAACTTCAACAATGAAGTTAAAATCCACCAGACATTCAGAGGTCGTGGTCGTGGACATAGATGAGGAAGAGGACGTGGCTACTACTAAGAAAATAATGGACAAAGGTATGACAAATCTAAAATTGAGTGTTATAATTGTCATAAATTTGGCCATTACTCTTGGGAATGTCGTAGCAATGTTGAAGAAAAAGCTAACCTTGTTGATGACAAGAAAGAAGAAGTTTAGTCAACGTTGTTGATGGCACTCAAGGAAGAAGATAAGGATGATTGCAACTCGTGGTATTTGGACAATGGAGCAAGCAATCATATGTGTAGATGCAAAGAGAAGTTTGTGAAGATCAATAAAACGGTGAGAGGTAATGTGTCCTTTGGATATACCTCAAAGATTTAAATCGAAGGTATAGGTACGATTCTGATCTCCTGTAAAGATGGTAGTCACAAGTTAATTCAAGATGTGTATTATGTGCCAAAATTAAAAAGTAATATTTTGAGTTTGGGCCAACTTCTTGAAAAGGAATATGACATCCACATGAAAAATATGCATCTCTGGCTTAGAGATTCAAGTGGAATTCTAATTGCTAAAGTGTATATGGAAAAGAATAGATTATTTTCTCTGAATCTTGAAACAATTGATGCAAAGTGTTTGAAGGCTAATGTTCAAGATGAATCATGGTGTTGGCACATCGATTTGGGCACTTGAATTTTGAAGAACTCAAAACAATGGGAGAAAAGAACATACTTTCTACTCTTCATTGATGACTTTAGTAGAAAGACTTGGGTTTATTTCTTGAACCAAAAATTTGAAGCTTTTGTTGCGTTTAAAAATTTCAAAGTACTTGTAGAAAAAGAAAGTGGCTATGAAATAAAAGCTTTAAGGTCTGATAGAGGAGGCGATTTCACTTCAAAAGAATTTAATGACTTTTGTCAACCTCATGGAATTTGTCGCCCTCTAACGGTACCTTATTCACCCCAACAAAATGGAGTTGCATATAGAAAGAATCGAACGATTCTTAATATGGCTAGATGTATGTTGAAAGCTAAAAGTATGCCCGAGGAATTTTGGGCAGAAGCTATTTCTTGTGCAGTTTATTTGAACAAAAGGTCTCCAACAAAGAATGTTAGAGATCAAACCCCTCAAGAATCATGGAGTGGAAGAAAGCCAAGTGTCAAGCACTTGAGAATCTTTGGGAGCATAGCATATGCTCATGTGCCACAGCAAGGGAGAGCAAAACTTGATGATCGAAGTGTCAAGCATGTGTTTGTTGGCTATGATACGAGTTCAAAAGGATACAAGTTATACAACCCAAGCAGCGACAAGGTGGTGGTAAGTCGCGATGTTGAATTTGATGAAGAATTTGCTTGGAACTGGGAAGCTCAGGAAGAAACTTCATATGATTTTCTTCCACACTTTGGTGATGAAGAAGAACCAGAGACCATGGAACCTGTGCAGGATACAACTCCACCTCCTTCTCCAACCAATGTTGCATCTCCCTCTTATCAAGAAAGTTCAAATGAACAACCGCAAAGGACAAGGAGTATTCAAGAACTCTATGAGGACACAGAAGAAGTTACTAATTTTGATTTTTTATAGTCTCTTTGCTGACAGTGAATCAATGAACTTTGATGAAACTTTTACAGACAAAAAGTGAAGACTAGCCATGGAGGAGGAGATCAAGTCAATAGAGAAGAACAACACTTGGGAGTTAACAACTCTTCCCAAGGGTCATCGAGCAATTGGAGTTAAATGTGTATACAAGACAAAGAAGAATACTGATGGAGATGTGGAGAAATACAAAGCACGACTTGTGGCTAAGGGCTACAAGCAAAGGCAAGGCATTAACTATGAAGAAGTCTATGCACTTGTTTCCCGCATAGAGACGATTCGTTTGCTCATCTCTTTGGCGGAACAAATGAAGTGGAAGATCCATCAACTAGATGTCAAGTCAGCTTTTTTGAATGGCTCTCTTGAAGAAGAAGTCTATGTTGAACAACCATTGGGATTTATGGTCAAAAACCATGAAGATAAAGTGTTGCGGTTGAAGAAAGCTTTATATGGATTAAAGCAAGCCCTAAGAGCATGGAATAGTTGCATCAACAAGTATTTTCAAGACAACGTGTTTACTCATTGTCTCCATGAATATGCTCTTTACCTTAAAGTTCATACTAATGGAGATATCTTACTTGTTTGTCTTTATGTTGATGATCTTATTTTCACGGGTAATAACCCAAGATTGTTTGAAGCTTTTAAGAAAGATATGTCTCGTGAGTTCGAGATGACAGACGTAGGCGTCATGTCACACTACTTGGTCCTAGAAGTGAAGCAGATGGAAGATGGAATTTTTATCTGTCAAGAAAGCTATACAAAAGAGATATTGAAGAAGTTCAACATGCTCGATTGCAACCCCGTGAACACACCGATGAAGAGTGGGACAAAATTGTCCAAGTTTGATGAAGGAGAAAAATTGGATCCCACATTTTTTAAAAGTCTTGTGGGAAGTTTGAGGATGTCACGACCCGAAATTTCCCACCGACGGGACCGTGATGGCGCCTAACATTTCACTTGCTAGGCAAACCAACATTAGAAAATCGTTAAACCAATTCTTTATTTTCATTCAGTAAATAACAATAATTAACTAAGATGAAATATAATAAGTGCGGAATATTATAAAACTGTATTAATTACTACCACCCGGATCTGGAGTCACAATTCACGAGCATTCTAGAATTTACTACAAGTAATAGTCTGAAAGAAATACAACTATCTGAATGAAAGAAAACAGTAGGACATAAAAGATAGACGGGGACTTCAAGGTCTGTGAACGCCGACAGATCTACCTTGAGTCTCCGGACAGCGGACCAGTAGCAAATCTCGATCAACCTGAGCCGGTATCAAAATCTGCACAGAAAGTGCAGAGTGCAGCATCAGTACAATCTACCCCATATACTGGTAAGTGTTGAGCCTAACCTTGGCGAAGTAGTGACGAGTCTAGGATAAGACACTTACCAGTACATGGGGTCGGTTGTACTGATGCTGCACTCTGCATTTTCTGTGCAGATTTTGATACCGGCTCAGGTTGATCGAGATTTGCTACTGGTCTGCTGTCTGGAGACTCAAGATAGATCTGTCGGCATTCACAGACCTTGAAGTCCCCATCTATCTTTTATGTCCTACTGTTTTCTTTCATTCAGACAGTTGTATTTCTTTCAGACTATTACTTGTAGTAAATTATAGAATGCTCGTGAATTGTGACTCCAGATCCGGGTGGTAGTAATTAATACAGTTTTATGATATTCCGCACTTATTATATTTCATCTTAGTTAATTATTGTTATTTACTTAATGGAAATAAGGAATTGGTTTAACGATTTTCTAATGTTGGCTTGCCTAGCAAGTGAAATGTTAGGCGCCATCATGGTCTCGTCGGTGGGAAATTTCGGGTTGTGACAGCGAAGGCTTGGTCACGAACGCAAAACTATGGCGGCGTTATCCTTCGCGAACGCGACAGGCCCATCGCGAATGCGTAGTATTAGGCATTAGGGAGGGGGAGTCAGCCGTTCCTTCATCGCGAACGCGAGCAATGCCTCGCGAACGCGAAGGCCAGGGGGGACTAACCATCGCAAACGCGAGCTGGGTCTCGCGAACGCATAGGCTTGGTAGCCAGTACCCTTCGCGAACGTGACAGTGCTCTCGCGAATATGATGAACACTGTCGCCCAGCACTTAACAGAATCCAAAAATGGGATTTTAGCGAAAAATTCATTTTCTCAAAAATCAAACGGTGAGAGGCGATTTTTCAAGAGCCATTTCTTCCCCAAATTGTTGGTAAGTGATTCTAAACCATTTCCTTTCAATTACCCATTACATTTCTTGAATTTTTAACCTAAAATCTAGAGTTTTCATGGTAGAATTAGGGGTTAGGGTAGAAACTAGGGATTTCGGGAATTTAAGGATTTAGACCCCAATTTGAGGTCGAATTCCAAAACTAATTACATATTCGGGCTCGGAGGTGAATGGGTAAAAGGATTTTGGTCCAAACCTTGGGTTTTGACCAAGCGGGCCCGGGGTCGATTTTTTGACTTTTTGGAGAAAAAATTGGAAAATTTAATTTATGAAATATAATTGATTTATTTAGCAATATTTGATATTAGTGAGTCATTTTTGAATAGATACGAGTGGTTTGGAGGTGAATTCCAAAGGAAAAGTTGTGATTGAGAATTAAGTAGCTTTCGGAGCAAGGTAAGTGTTGTGTCTAACTTTGGCTTGAGGGAATAGGTATTGTGTGAGTATTTGCTACGTGTTTTGTTGTTTAATACGATGTATAGTTGAGGTGACGAGCATCTATGTGTTGTAGCCGAGTCATAGCATGCGAGTGAAATTCCATTCTTGTAAATTTATAGTCTTAAATCTTGTTATCCATGTTTATTGTTGTTGTTGAAATGTTGTGAGACTTGTATCCGGTTCCACCAAGGTTGATAAAATTTTGAATATTGATTCGAGGTTGAGATGTTAAATTGTGAAAGTAATCATTGATGATATATTGATTTCTTTATGAAACTTCTCTCTATCCGTTGTTATTGATTCTGTGAATTGTGAGGAAGAGTGTAAAGCACGAAGGGTGATGCCGTGCATGATTTATTTATATTGTGAGGAAGAGTGTAAAGCACAAAGGGTGATGCCGTGCGTGATTTATTTATATGGAGATGAAGAGTGTAAAGCACGAAGGGTGATGCCGTGCATGAATTATTTATATTGTGAGGAAAAGAGTAAAAGCACGAAGGGTGATGCCGTGCAGTCTTATTTATTATTTGGTGAAGTTGAGAGTAAAAGCACGAAGGGTGATGCCGCGCAGTTTTTCTTGCTGTTTTAATTGCTCAATTCGTTTAAGGATTTTCGGTTTAATTCTGTCTTTTCATTATTCTCACTCTTTATGTTGTATTCCCTCACTGTATGTTCCCTTCCCATTATTTTCATGTTGTTTCTTTATTTACTGTTGGTGCCATTAGTAGGGTGGGTGTCTTGTCCTAGCCTCGTCACTACTTCGCCGAGGTTAGGCTCGACACTTACCAGTACATGGGGTCGGTTGTACTGATGCTGCACTCTGCACTTTCTGTGCAGATTTTGATACCGGCTCAGGTTGATCGAGATTTGCTACTGGTCCGCTATCCGGAGACTCAAGGTAGATCTATCGGCGTTCACAGACCTTGAAGTCCCTATCTATCTTTTATGTCCTATTGTTTTCTTTCATTCAGACAGTTGTATTTCTTTCAGACTATTACTTGCAGTAAATTCTAGAATGCTTGTGAATTGTGACTCCAGATCCGGGTGGTAGTAATTAATACAGTTTTATGATATTCCGCACTTATTATATTTCATCTTAGTTAATTATTGTTATTTACTGAATGGAAATAAGGAATTGGTTTAACGATTTTCTAACGTTGGTTTGCCTAGCAAGTGAAATGTTAGGCGCCATCACGGTCTCGTCGGTGGAAAATTTCGGGTCGTGACAGAGGTACTTGACTTGTACCAGGCCAGATATACTCTTTGCGGTTGGAGTAGTAAGTCGCTTCAATGAAGCTCCTACCTCCACTCACTTGAAGGTCACTAGAAGAATTCTTCTTTACCTAAAAGGTACAATCGACTTTGGATTATTTTATTCTTCTTCTAATGATTTCAACCTTATGGGATTTTGTGATAGTGATTATGTGGGAGATATTGATGATAGAAAAAGCACAATTGGCTTTGTGTTTTTCTTGGGTGATTCTGTTATTTCTTGGAGTTCAAATAAACAGTCCATAGTTATTCTCTCGACTTGTGAAGCCAAATATATAGCAGCAACATCATGTACATGTCATGCTATTTGGCTAAGAAGATTATTGAAGGAGCTCAATTTGCCACAAATTGAAGCTACAGAGATTTGTATTGATAACAAATCTGCACAGACACTCGCCAGGAATCCGGTGTATCATGATCGAAGCAAGCATATAGATACAAGATATCACTTCATCAGAGAGTGCATTACCAAGAAGAAAGTCAAGCTCTAATATGTGAAGTCTCATGATGAGGCTGCAGATATCTTTACAAAGCCTCTTAAGTTTGAGGATTTTCAGAAATTGAGATCAAGTCTTGGAATGAAAAAAAAAATTAAAATTAAGGAAGAGATTTGTGGGGCTCATATTGAAGAAAACAAAAAGAAAAGAAGAAAAATGGAATGCGGGGTGCCTAACTTTGTTGAAGAAAAATGGGATTGGAGGTGCCTAACTTTGTTGAAAAATTATAGGACTAAATGAACAACAAGCCATCTTCTTTGTAGTAGTTGGACGACATCTCTTACTATAAATAGAGGCCTCCATTCTTCATTTCAATTACACCAAAATAAGAGAGAAGCAATAGAAGTTAGAGAGAGTAATCCACAGATTGTAGTTCGTGAGATAAATAGTGAGTGTGAGTAATATTGTAGTGAGATATTTTTAAATAAAGAGTGTTATTTCTTTCAAAATTATAGTAGTCTCTTGACACTACTAAGTTGTAATATTATAGTGGTTATATTGCTCCGCTCGGGTATTATATCTTACCCTATTAAAAGAGTTGGTGTCGTTGTTACTCTCCTGTGTTATTATTATTTGCCATGGATATTATTCCTGGGAGGGATTATTATTTTTCCCAACAAGTAACAACTATAATCTTTATTTGATTCAATACTTTCAGCACGCTCGAAACTACCATCTGGTACAATCCCAAAGCAAAAGCATTTTATTAAGTATGAGTTTAAGTTTTATATGCAATGATAGAATAAAAAACAGTTATACGATCTGGTTACATACAAATATCTATGACAAGCATTATTTGGACCTTGGAAGCACGGGCGGAGCAGGGTTAAAGTTTTTTTTATATATATATGTTAGTTGTTGAATCCCCTTAATTCCTTCGTGTATTTACTTTCTTATCTTTTGAATCCCCTTGATGAAAATCCCGTTTCCCCACTTTTCCGAAGCTTGTTTGGATCTTCTAAAATACTTGCAGTTGTTGTTGGTGCAGATGACCTCTATAGCGCCTAGCAGAACACGAAGATGCAAGAGGTGAAGTGTTGAATGATTGTGATCGCATCTAGAGCTACAAGATCGCGCAATGAGATGGAGAGTCGGGTGCTTTGCAATTGCGCCCCAGTGACTGCAAATGCAAAGTGAAGGCTGAGTCGTACTAAGACTCTGATCACTCCCCAACATCCATGATCACGCGGAAGCAACTGAACTGCCACATTTCCCTTTTTCGACCTAAATGTATTTTAAGAGCCTTATTATATGGTATCTTAGACTTTTTTTAGCCTATTTTGAACCCCAATATAATTAGTGTCATTTCCTAGTTTGGTATTTTTATGTTTGAAATTGTAAGCTTTGGCTTGACTCTTAGATGCAATCCAACTTTTGGCAGAGATCTTGCAAGGGGATTATCGATCTTCTTGAGTGATTTCATAGTCTAGATGCTTAGATTTCCATTATAGGAAAATCACCACACACAAAAAAAAAAATCCGATTTCCCATACACTGCTGATGTTGGTTTTATGTTCTTGAGCTTGAATTAAAGATTGACAATTGATTTATGAGCTGAAATCTGATATACCGAAGGAAGTAGAGCAATTAGCCGAATCTTCAAAAAGTTTCAATTATAATATTACGCGTTAAATACAAATTTAAATGGAGTAAAACTATGGTAACAACGCTGGAAAAAAGAAGTCTAACTGACCTTGGAATTTAGGACTATAAAGTTACTCCAAAAGTAACCAAACGTCTCTGGCATTAACTTTATGCACTGTGTTAATAAATTTATGCACCACATTGAAAGTGCAAGAGGGGTGAATTGTGATTTTTCTTTTCTCTTTCACAGTAGTCGACTAATTTGAGTTCTAGTCGAATGGGCTTTTCAGGAATCGAATGAAAAAGATAAATTGCAGAAAATAATTGACACAGTATATTTTTATACTGGTTCGGATTCAGAGTTAATCCTACGTCCAGTCCCCCTGGGTTTCAAGTGTGATCTCTTTCAAGTACGAAGTGGCTTAGTACAGATGAGTTGATGTTGTTATCCACCGATAACTTGTGTCACTCGTTCTTCTCTCTATAATTGATACAATGCCTCACCAGTATTCTTATCTCTCTCTTCTCTTCTTTGTTATATAAGAAATCTAGAGCAGACTACAATGTTTGGTTTGAAGTAGAACAAAGAGATTAAAGTTATTTTGATCAAAGTATGTTCGCTTCAAATCTGGAACATATGTATATATATGCTTCGTGAGGCCTTCTTGACTTTTGAATGACGTGAATCTTGAAAGATTGCAATCCCAAGGGAGTTGATCCTTGAACAGAATCATAGATTGATTCTTTCCAAGAATAAAGTCAAGTTTTCGTTGATCTTCCTTGATTTGTGGTCTTGACAAGCTTTTCATCCAATAGGCATATCTTTTCATTACTAGAGTGATTTGCGATAGATCCCTTGATATCTGGCTTCAACAATCTCCAGTGCAACCCTTTGCGAACTTGTTTCCCTTTGATTTGGGACCTTCCTGTAATAGCTTATGCCAATCATTTATTGAATCATTGATTGATTCTTCTTCCATATCTCCTTTGCTTCTTCCTTTTTCATCTCTTATTATTGATTCTTTCCTTTGCATTGCTCTGGTAATAGATTGTTTCCTTAATCTATTCTTGAATGGTATTGCTTCTTGATTCCTTTGTTTTATTCCTTGTGATCCTGCACCACATGTGATATATTATTTTTCATCATTGAAACTTATAATTAATAATTTCCCCCTTTTTGATGATGACAAAAATAATATATATATATATATATATATATATATATATATATATATATATATATATATATATATATAAACAACAGTTTACTTCCCTGTAGCCGACTCCTCCTCAATAGTTGTTGTATATACTTCAGGCAACTCCCTTTCAACAAGAGTTGCTATCTGTTGCTATCTGTCCTGCAAAGTACAACTTCTTTCTCCCCCTTTTTGACATTAGCAAAGAGGGGATATGCATATATACAGTTGAAATTAAGTAGAAACAGACACATCATAAGCAAATATTTGCAAAATATAGGCATGCAGGATTTAGCAAAAGTATCCAGCGACTGGTTATCCAGTCCAACACAACAAAATAGCAAAGAGAGATTGTTTGAAACTTCCACAATTAACGACGCAAGAAATAAGTAAGAGTGTTTCAAATTACCTCCTTCAGATGTTCAAAGCTAGCATTGGCTGAAACTATCACCACATCAATCCTGTCATGTACTTCCTTGAAGGCTTTGACTGCATTTTCTCAAAGTTTGAGAATTTTAACCCTTATATTTGAAACATCGAACCCAGTATCTTTGGAGATTGCATGGATGACCCCAATAGTGGATTGAGTTGATGCAAGAAGGTCCTTGATGATGGTCAACTTGTTGTCAATAGCAGACAGTTTCTCCATAAGATCAGAATCCTCTATACTATGATGGGAAACAAAGGCTTTGGTCTTGGGATCAGGCTGAACGCTCTTGACTTCACCTTCCGGTTTCTTCACCTAGGTACCCTTAGCACCACATACCCCATATTGGGGAAGGCTCTAGAGTTGTAGGACTTGGAAACAGAGACAAAGGGGTGTTCTGAGATAGAGATGTTGTGGGATTCCAAAATGTGGGTGATAGTCATACCATAGGGTAAACTGGTGGGATCATCAGCACTCTCAATCATGAAGTTTATGACCTATGAGGATAGTTTAACCTTAAGTTTGGTCACAAGGCAGTAGACAAGAAAGGTATCTCGTTGAGAGAAGGTGGAGAATGATCCAATACGAGGAAGAAGAGTAGTTGCAACAATGTGGGCCAGAACTCGGGTTTCAAAACTAACATCATTGGGACCTAACTAGTTAGGAAGGAAATCAGATGGACACTCAACAATATAACGTTTTGCTTGATCAAAAGAAATTTTAAAATCATCAGGCCAAGTATTCTTGAAAAGCATAGGAAAACCGGAGCACTTACGCTAAAAAATTGAGTCAAACATGGCACAATCAAGGACAATGCGTTTTCCTAGAACTAGGGATTCTAACTTATCAGGATTGCTAGAGCAAAGATTTGCATAAAACATTCACACTAAAGGTTCATAGACTTTGGGAGGGGGTACAGAGAGGAATTTTGGCCATCCTTGAAAAACAAACAGATCATTTACCTTACAATTGAGGGCCTCTATATCATCAAGGTCGATTACTCTGCCGTGGGCAATGGGCTTGTCTTTCATAGCAACAAAGAAATCCCTATTCAGGATATCCCAGAAATTGAGGTCAGACTCTAGAGAACTCGAGAGGTCTACTTTGAATTTTTTGGGGGTGAAAGATTCATGGGGGTCTTCCATAGGCCTTTTTCCAAGAGCTTTTTCTCCTATTGGGGGAAAGTTGTCTGATAGTTCTGCCTGAGAAGAGGCAAACTCTTTTGAGTAGTCAGACCCTAGGTCTACTTGTTCTGGAGGTTGAGAAGAGGGTTTTCCCTTGGAACGAGTACTTTTTCTAGTGGAGGAAGACGGATTCTTGGAGTATTTAGCCATTGAGAGACTTTGAGGAAGGGTTTGAAGGATTTTGAGGAAGGGTTTCTGAGTGGTAGGAGCAATGAAGACAGAGAAGAATGGTTCAGGGGATTAAAAGGAAGGGATTTTGATGGTTGAGTGCAGGAAAGGAAAAGGTGTCAGGAAGGGTCATGACGATTGATTTTCCTTTCTTGAAAGTTGCGACTGATGGGAAAAGAGAGGGAAATCAGAGGCGCTAAATTAATGCATACTTACAGATAAAACAAAATTAAAAATATTAGACACACAAGAATTAAAAACTAATACATATGTCCTAATTTTTATGATCAAGCGAAATAATACCAAGTAATTCTCTTAGGGAGAAAAATCTATCTTCAAGTAAAGGCTTAGTAAAAATGCCAGCTAATTGATCAGTGGTGCCAACAAATGATAATTCTATATCTCCCTTGAGCACGTGATCTCTAATGAAATGATGCTTGATGTCTATATGCTTAGCCCTAGAATGATGCACATGATTCTTTGAGAGACATATAGCACTAGAGTTATCACAAAATATTTGAATAGGCTTAAAAAATAGTTCATAATTACCCAGTTAATGAGACATCCATAGTAACTGTGCACAGCATTGCCCAATGGCAATATATTCTGCCTCCGTTGTGAATAATGGAACTGAGCCTTGTTTCTTAGTGTTCCATGAAATAAATGCCTTTCCCAGTAATTGACATGTTACGCTAGTGCTTTTTCTGTCTTCCTTATCACCTGCAAGACCGGCATCTGAAAAACCTTCCAACTTAAAATTATTAGAATGTGGATACCATAATCCATAAGAAATAGTTCCGATGAGGTAACGAATTATTCTCTTTACTGCAGTCAGATGTGATTCCTTAGGAGCTAACTGAAACCTGACACATTTACACATACTAAACATAATATCTGGTCGACTGACAGTCAAGTAAAGCAAATAACCGATCATTCCACGATATTTAGTTTTATCAACTGGATTTCTTTTGTCGTCCTTGTTGAGACTTGTTGACGAGCTCATTGGTGTACCCATTGCTTTAGCACTGCTCATGCCAAACTTTTGAATTAATTCCTTTAGTATATTTTGTCTGCACGAACATTCCTTCTTCAGATTGTTGAATTTGTAGTTCAAGGAAAAATGTAAGCTCTCCCATCATACTCATTTCAAACTCACTTTGCATAAGACTAGCGAATTTCTTGCACAAAAGAGGGTTAGTACTTCCAAAGATAATATCATCAATATAAACTTGAATAATAAGATTATCTCATGATGATCTTTTGATAAATAAGGTAGTATCTACTTTACCTCTTGTAAAGCAATGATTAAGTAAAAATGAACTAAGCCTTTCGTACCAGGCTCGTGGAGCTTGTTTGAGTCCATACAGAGCTTTAGTCAACTTTTACACATGGTAAGGGAATTTTGAGTCTTCAAAACCAGGAGGTTGTTTTACATATACCTCATCATCAATGAAGCCATTTAAAGGGCACTTTTGACATCCATCTGAAAGAGTCTAAATCGTTTGAAGGATGCATATGCAAGAAGAACCTATATAGACTCTAGTCGAGCTATTAGTGCAAAGGTCTCATCGTAGTCAACTCTTTCCTGTTGTGAGTAGCCTTGGGCTACTAATCTGGCTTTGTTTCGCACGACCTTTTCGTCTTCATTAAGCTTATTTCTGAAAACTCATTTTGTTCTAACTATAGTAGCATTTGCAGGCTTAGGTAGTAGTTTACAGACTTGATTTTTATCAAATTGATCGAGTTCTTCCTGCATTGCCTGTACCCAGCTGGAGTCTTTCAAGGCTTCCTCAACCTTCTTTGGTTCAATCTGAGAGATGAGTGCTACATTTGCCTTTTTCTTAAGAGCTCCCTGGTTTTCATTCCTTCACTTGGATCTCCTATGATAAACTTTTGAGGATATTTCGGTTCACTTCTCCACTCATTTGGACGTGTTGCAATAATATGAGTAGTTGACTCCTTCTGTGATTCTGGTTGACTGGTGACATGCTCACTAGTTGATTATGTGACACCGTCTATCGTATCAGTCGACTTTTGAGATTTGCTTGACTGCAGTGTTTCTTGACTGATATCTTCATCACCTGTAGTAATTCCTTTCTCAGCCGTAGTATTATTTTCATCAAATATGACATGTACTGATTCTTCTACAGATAAAGTGCATTTATTATAAACTCTAAAAGATCTATTGTTTATGGAATAACCCAGAAAAATACCTTCATCACTTCTTGGATCAAATTTTTCAAGATTGTCCTTACCATTGTTGTGGATAAAACACTTGCTGCCAAAAGGATGAAAATAACCTATGTTGGGCCGTTTACCTTTTCATAATTCATGTGGGGTTTTCTTCAGGATAGGTCTTATAAGACATCTGTTGAGAATGTGACAGGCTGTTCTTACTGCTTCTGCCCAAAAATGGTTTGGCAGAGAATATTCCAATATCATTGTTCTGGCCATATCTTGTAGAGTTCTATTTTTCCGCTCAACTACTCCATTCTGTTGAGGTGATCTTGGAGCTGAGAAGTTGTGAGTATATCCTTGATCGTTGAAGAAATCTTCAAATGCTTTGCTTTCGAATTCTCCTCCATGATCACTTTAAATGGTTGTAATAAGGTACCCCTTTTCTCTTTCAACTTTCTTACAGAAAATCTCAAAGTATTTCAAGGCTTCATCTTTGTGAGATAAGAAAATCACCCATGTAAAACGTGAGTAGTCATCAACATTAACAAAAGCATATCGTTTTCCTCCTATGCTAGCAGTTCTGATGGGTCCAAAGAAATCCATGTAGAGCAATTGTAAAGGCTTGGTGGTAGATACACTGTCTTTGTTTTTGAAGGAGTTTCTGATTTGTTTGCCAACTTGACATGCATCACATACATGATTTCTAGAAATATTGCGTTTAGAGAGACCAATAACTAAATCATGCTTGTAGAGTTTCTCAATAAGATGCATGCTTGCATGACCAAGTTTCTTATACTACAACCATGGATCATCAGATTTAGATGCTAAGCAGATGTAACTATCTAGATTTGCAATGCCATCAAGAATGTAAACATTTTCATACCTTTTTCCTGGGAGTATTATTTTACGTGTCTCATCTTCAATAACGCAGCCTGTTTTCTTGAATTTAACTTTGTACCCTGAATCACATAGCTGACTTATACTCAGGAGTTTATAGTTGAGTCCTTCTACAAGATACACTTCAGTAATATCACAGTTGTTGTTGAATGGAACCGTGCCAGTGCCAACTATCTTTCCTTTTGAATCATCACCAAATTTGACACTTCCTCCATTTATCTTTGTAACTTCTTTGAACAGGGTTTTGTCACCTGTCATGTGACTAGAACATGCACTGTCTAAGTACCTTTTTCCTTTGCGGCTCTTTCTGTGGTGTTCCTGCACGATAGAATTATCACTTTCTTTTAGGTACCCAAGCTTGCTTGGGTCCTTGTTGGTTAGTTCTACTAAGATTAGGATTTTTTTTGGGTTTCCAAATCCATCCTGAATAATTAGATTTATGAGATCGATAGAAAGAATATTTATGTCCACTTTTGTTACAGTAGTGACACATAGGGGTTGATCCAGTTTTTGATCTTCCACTTTTTGATAGTTCTATTCTTGAATGGTATTGCTTCTTGATTCTATTATTTTATCCCTTATGATCCTGCACCACATGTGATATATTATTTTTCATCATTGAAACTCATAATTAACACACATTGTGTAGAACGTGTTCAGTATGATACGAGTTGATTTGTTGATTCAGTTAAATTTCAGTTAGAATTCCAGCTTAGCTATTTTAGTTGTTAAATTTGTAATTTAATTGAAGATTTAATCATTGTAATAGCTAGTTAGTTAAGGTCACGTGCAACATGTGACCTCTGCTACAATGTGAAGGAGTTAGTTACAACTAACTTCCGGATTCCCTTTCCCTCTTAACTGCTCGCGTATACACAAGCAGTGGATTTAGTTATACCACTCATTCCTACATCATAATCAATAAGAATCTCTCTTAATTCTCTCATTTTATTCTTCTTCTTCTTCTTTTCTTCTTCGTCGAGCTCAACTATTTAGAGGCATTTCTATACATTTTCTTCTTAGGTTTTGCTTGTTCTCTTTCTAATTTTGTGTAGTGCGCATCATTGATATCAGTGCAGTGTTCCTCTGACCTGCTATCACGGGTGATCACAACACTCGAATGCAAGAATTACAAAGAGAAGTTGATTCCTTGAAAGGTTCGATGGAAGGTGTAGTTGGTTCTATAGCAGATCTGCATCAAGTAGTAGATGCAAAGGTTGCACAGGTGATTGAGGAAATCAAGTGATTAATGACTGGGATTTTGAACCCTCCGATGGTTTAAAACTTTCATGTTAATGGAGAAAATCATGTGGATAATAATGTTGTTCCTATGGAGAATGGGTATAGGGTTAATAACATAGCTGGCCACTGCCGAATAACAGCTCGAAACTACCAGGTGGATTTACCAAAATATGATGGCTATGGGTTGAAGGACTAGCTCTACAGCCGTGAGCAGTTCTTTGATGTGGATGAAACACCTGAGGATGCTAAGGTGAAATTGGATTCCTGCAAACTAGAAGGGAAGGCCTTACAGTGGCATCAATCCTACATAAAGCATAGGGTCACAAGGGAATGACCAAGATGGGGTGAATATGTCAGGAGTTTGTATGCACGATTTGGGTTAGAACTGTTCGATGATCCAATGAGTGACTTCAAAGAGCTTCATCAGGTAACTACTGTCCAAGAATATGTAGATGCTTTTGATGAATTACTTACAAGAGTAGAGCTTTCTGAATATTATGTTGTGAGTTGTTTTGTAAGGGGGCTTAACCCAGAAATTGGGTTAACTGCCAAAATGTTAGGCCCTAGATCTTTAGCCAAAGATGTAAGCTTAGCTAGGATTCAAGAACAAACTCTAATGGTTCAAAAATAGCTTTTTTCTAATCCTTCCCCTCAGAATCCCAGAACTAATAGCAAGTTTGGATCCCATGCTCCTATATTTTCCTATGGATCCTCCCAGCTTGTTAAACAGCCCTAAAACTTTCCCAGACCCCAAAACATCACTCATAACAATCCCCTGCCCAAACCAAACAACAACCCAAATATTAAACCAAACTTTAAACATGCTAAACTCCTAACAACAGCTGAAATGGATGAAAGGAGAAGTCAGGGATTATGCTTCAATTATGATGAGAAATACACATATGGTCATGTTTGTAAGAATAGAAGGCAGTTGTTTTATATGGAAATAGAAGAAGGATGTGAGGAAATAAAGGAACTAAATGATGATGATGTAATACTAGAATCTGCTGAGTTCCTAACAATAGGTGGCCAGGGCTTTTAGACTGATGAGGAAGGCTAAATTCTGCCTCATGTCTCAGTTCATGCTATGAATGACTTGGACGACTTTAGATGCATGAGAGTCACAGTATCTGTCAAAGGCAAGGCTATTCATGTGTTGATTGATACTGGCAGCACCCATAATTTCTTGGATCTCAATATTGCTAAGAAATTAGGGTGTGTCTTGACTACCATAGCATCCTTTGATGTCTCTATACCTGATGGGAAGAAGATGCAAAGCTATTATGTGTGTAAGAAGCTGAACTAGAAAATGCAAGGGGTTACATTTGATTCTGATATGCTCATCCTGCCTATTGGAGGGTGTAACATGGTTTTAGGGATACAATGGTTGATCACCTTAGGTGATATTAAGTGGAATTTTAGGAAACTCAAAATGGAGTTATGTGTCCTAGGACATAAGGTATCATTGAGAGGAATGCAACCAACTGCTGTTAAAATGATTCAGCAACATAGCATGGAGAAATACTAGCTAAACCAGTTGAACTTTGCATGATATCTGTAGGAATCTTTAAGGGTGAACAACAGGAAGAGGTTGGTGCCAGTTTACTTTCAATAAGTGATCACACTGATCAACAAAGGGATATGCAAGATTTGCAAACAATTTCGTAATAATATGAAGATTTATTTGAAGTACCTAAGGAGTTATCCCCACCCAGGGATTATGATCATAGAATTACACTAAAGGATGGCACCTCACCTATCAATATCAGACCCTACAGATACCCTACAGTGCAGAAGAATGAGATCAAGAAGATGATAGATGAGATGCTGGAATCAGGAGTGATAAGACCAAGAGCCCGTTTGGATTGGATTAAAAATGGCTTTTAAGCACTTGTGCTAAAAAGCATATTTTAAGTGTTAGAGATTGTTTTATAATAAGCAGTTACATGTTTGGATAAAAGTGTTGAAGCTGAAAAAAAGTTGTTGAAATATTTGGCAAATAAGTGGTGGTAAGCACTTATTTCTGTTAAAATGACTGAAATATCCTAAAAGTTATTAACACTATAAAAAAGATGATTATTATAATATTTTATTCTAAATTGATGCATGTACAAATAATTTATAATTTAGTTCACTTTTAATTTAAATTGATTACCTAAATATAAATTATTATTTAAATAACATGCAATAATTAATTATTTGACCAAAAAAATAATTTTTCGCTCATAACTTTAAATTCTAGGGTAACACGTAAACTCATTGATAGATTTTAATTTAAAATATAGTTTCACCAATTAAAAAAAGGAGGGATTCAACAACAATTCTTTTTTTAAATGTTATGGAACCAGAAAAAAAACTAAAAGAATAATATTTACAAAATATTAGAATCTGTCAAACATTTTATTTATAAAGCTAGTGTTAGATTTAAGGTTAGAACATCAACAAAATTGACAGATTTTAGAATATGACAGCAGAAAGATTGAAAATAGCGATTAGATGGCACATGGATTTAATTAGTAAGGGAATGGTAGTTTTGGGGTTTAGAAAAAGTAAAAGGGATAATAGGGTAAATTACTTGGTCAAACATAAGGAGCTTGTAAGCCAAAAAGCAATAAGTTGGGGTGGTCTAACTTATTGCTTTTGGCTTGTTTTAGGTATTTTAGCTTAAAAGTATTTGGCTTAAAAGGACTTATTATTTATCCAAACACTCAAATAAGCTCAAAAGTGCTTTTAAGCTGGTTTGACTAGCTTTTAAGCCAATCCAAACACCCTCCAAGTACCAGCCCTTACTCTTCACCCATTGTAATGGTGAAAAAGAAGGATGGTTCTTGGAGAATGTGTGTGGACTATAGAGAACTGAAAAATCACACTGTGAAGGATAAGTTCCATATTCTTGTGATTGAAGAGCTGCTAGATGAGCTCCATGGTGCTAAGTATTTCTCCAAACTAGACCTCAGGTCTGGCTATCATCATAATAGAATGTTTGAGCCTGATATTCCCAAGACAACATTTAGAACACACCATGGTCATTATGCGTTCACTGTTATGCCATTTGTCCTAATTAATGCTCCTTCAACTTTTCAGAGCTTAATGAATAAGATCTTCCATTCTCATTTGAGGAAGTTCATCTTAGTCTTCTTTGATGATATCATCATCTACAACCCCAACTGGCAAGACCGTATGATCCACTTGAAAGAGGCCTTCAATATCTTGAGAACCAATGTTCTGTTTGTAAAGAAGAGCAAGTGTATTTTTGGGGTCAAACAAGTTGATTATTTAGGCCATGTCATTTCTGAAGAAGGTGTCTCCATGGACAGATAAAAAGTGGAGTCTGTAGTAAGTTGGCCTCAACCAACCACTCTCGAAAGTTTGAGGGGATTCCTGGGATTAGCTGGATACTACAGAAGGTTTATCCAAGGCTTTGGCACCATTGCAAGACCACTCAATGATCTATTGAAGAAGGACAATTTCAAATGGAATGAGGCAGCCACATATGCTTTTGAGGAGCTCAAAAGAGCAATTACTTCAGCTCATGTCTTAGCTCTTCCAGATTTTTCCCAAGAGTTTGTGGTGGAAACAGATGCTCCAGGTAGTGGAATTGGTGCTGTATTAACTCAGCACAATAAACCTATAGCATTCTTTAGCCAAGGATTGTCTGACAGGAACAAGGCCCTTTCAGTCTATGAGAGGGAGCTGTTAGCACTTGTTACTGCTGTGCAAAAATGGAGGCCATATCTACTGGGAAGGAATTTACTATCAAAATTGATCACCATAGCTTGAAGTATTTGTTGGAACAAAGGATCACCACCCCTAGTCAACAGAAATGGCTAGTAAAGCTGCTTGGCATGACTACATTATTTCCTATAAGAAGGGAAAAAATAATATTGTTGCAGATGCCTTGTCTAGGAAGCAGGATCCTATCCAACTATTCAGCTATTAGAAGCTGTCAAGGACTCATGAAACCAAGATGTCAAGCTACAACAGCTAGTTCAATTCATCCAAGCAGGAAAAAACTCCAAACTATATTATAAGTACCAATGTGGTATTCTCAACATAAAAGGCAAAATGATGGTTGGCAATGTGTCTGAACTCAGGAAGGATATGATATCCTTCTATCATGACAGTCCAAGTGGTGGTCACTCTGGTATTACAGCAACTTTGCAGAGGCTCAAACAGGATTTTTACTGGAAAAATATGAACTAAGATGTGTATTCATATATTAGATAATGTGATGTTTGTCAAAAGTGCAAAGGTGAGAATGTTGCCTACCCTGGCTTACTACAACCTTTTCCAATTCCTGACAGAATTTGGCAAGATATTTCTATGGACTTCATTGAAGGTCTTCCCAAGGCAGCTAACAAGGAAGCAATCTTTATTGTGGTGGATAGGCTAAGCAAGTCAGCTCACTTTATGGCTCTCAAGCACCCCTTCTCAGTATTGGATATTGCATAACTATTCATAGATGGTGTATTCAAGTTGCATGGAATGCCTAAAACTATTGCCTCTGATAGGGATGTTATTTTCACTAGTAGATCTTGGAAATTGTTTAAACAACAGAAGGTGTCTCTCTTGACTTCTACCTCTTACCACCCACAAACTGATGGACAAACAGAGGTGGTTAACAGGTGCCTAGAGTGTTACTTGAGGTATAACTTTTGAGAAGCCAAAGGAGTGGCCTTAGTGGTTATCACTAGCTGAATGGTGATACAACAACACCTTTCACTCTACTATCAATATGACTCCATATAAGGCCGTGTATGGCCAAAAACCACCCCCTCTACTGCCTTATATGGCCTTTGACTCACAACTTGATATTGTGGATATGAGCCTACAAGCTAGAGAATCAACATTAAGGTGCCTCAAATTCCACCTGTAGCTAGAGAATCTACAAGCTAGATATCTGCTATGTTCTTTGGCCCATTTCAAATTTGCAAGAGTAGGAACTGTGGCTTACACTTTGAACTTACCCACAGATTCTAAGATTCATCCCACCTTTCATGTATCTCAACTCAAGAATAAATTGAGGTCACATACATCTACTTTCACACTACCTGTAGTTCATTCAGAGGCAGGTCATATTCTGATGGTCCCTGAAGTAATCATCGATAGGAGGTTGATCAAAAGGAATGGCAGACTTGTATCTAAACTACTGGTTAAATAGCTCAATGCTACTGAAGAGGATTGCATATGGGAAGTTTATGAGACTTTTTGCCAGCAATTTCCTGATTTCAATCCTTGAGGACAAGGATTGTCTCAAGGGAGAGTATTGATACGAGTGTTTTTGTGGATTCAGTTAGATTTCGGTTAAAATTCTAGATTAGTTATTTTAGTTATTAAATTTGTAATTCAATTGAAGATTTAATCATAGTAATAGCTAGTTAGTTAAGGTCACATGCAGCAGGTGACCTCTGCTACAGTGTGAAGGAGTTAGTTACAACTAACTTCCGGATTCCCTTTCCCTCCTAACTGCTCGCGTATACATAAGCAGTGGATTTAGTTGTACCACTCATTCCTACATCATAATCAATAAGAATCTCTCTTAATCCTCTTAGCTTTATTCTTCTTCTTCTTTTCTTTTTCGTCGAGCTCAACTGTTTAGAGGCAATTCTGTACATTTGCTTCTTATGTTTTGCTTGTTCTCTTTCTAATTCTGTGTAGTGCGCATCACAATAAGTGTCACGATCCCAGTTTCCCTCCATAGGATGTCGTGATGGTACCTAGTCTCTAAGACTAGGTAAACCTAATACTTACTGAATTAATAGAAGAAATCAACCATCAAACGAAGAATATGAGATAAAAATCTTATACACAATTTTAAATTCCAAAACCGGTTGTACAAGTCATAAGCTCTACTGAGTTTGCTACAAAAACCTCTAAATATAATTGTTTCGAAATAGAGATAAATAGTTCAAGTACAATAACAGAAGGTGACTCCAAGGCCTGTGAACACAGTAATAGGTTTACTTGAGTCTCCACAGCAAGATCCGTACAACTAGCTAGCAATCGACTGACTCCGAATTACCTGGATCTGCACAAAAATGTGCAGAAGTATATTATGAGTACACTACAGCGGTACCCAGTAAGTATCAAGACTAACCTCAGTGAAGTAGTCACGAGGGACAGCCAAGACACCTACTGGACTAGATAACCTGAACAAGTATGGGTATAGAACTAACAGAGTATGATATCTCTACAGAACTACGCATAATGACAACAATAATACGGTGCTTGCAATAGGAAATAGAAGCAACAATTTACAGCGGGACGGGACACCAAAAGTAATAACACGGTAGAGTAAGCTGGACATAGTTTAAATCCGGTGAAAAACAAATGAAGGAAAGACAAGTAGAAAATTGATAAGAATAATCGCTTTCGCACCAGGTTTATTCAATAATCCCCACGAGGCACCAAACCTCAAAACTCACACAATTCATGAACCCTAATCACTTGGCATCCTGTGCCCTCATTACAACTGATAACTGCACGGACGACACACGTGCCAATAGAACAGATCTCATATATAAGAAAAGTAGACGTAGTACGTACAAATGATCGGTAGCATCAGTGTTCATCTTCTTAAATCGATAGGGTGATAAAGTACGTGTATGCTTGTACAAGTGTTCTATCACAGTTCGGGCCAACGAATAAGAGTAGAGAAAATGAACGGCACATAAGGAACGATCCCCATAATTTGCACCAAGTAAAACTCACATAGGTTAGGCACGCCACTACACAAATATCAACAACAACAATGCCCCCCCAGGCCATCACAAGTTATCACAAATCAATCCCCGACATAACCCACCTTGTCTCACCACGTGCGTAATAATAAAGTGAATGCCCGCTTTGTCTTGCCGCATGCGCATAATAATATTCCAACCTTGTCTCGCCACATGCGCAAACCCACATATATAGCCTGCCTTGTCACGCCGCATGTGCCAATATCAATAGTAACAATAGCATGACAAAAACCTCGTGCAAACACCCAAATAAAACCTCCCAACAATATCACTTGCCAAAAACACAACATCACAATAGAATGTCTTTCACAACATGTGCCCATATTCCCCAACATTTCATCTAAACAGTGTCAATACCACAACCGCGCATAGCCCTTGGCTCAACAAACTGTGTACAACAACAACAACAATAATAGCACGAGAATACGATAAGTAAATCAACTCAAGAGCTTTGGATCACAAAGACGCGGTAGAACGAGCTCATAAAGAATAAACACAATAGGGAATACTAGTCTCAATAAGCATGGCTCAACAAGGGAGAAATGATATGTAACAAATGATTCCAAATAAGGATGAGGCAACTACGATAAAGGATAACTAAACTTTATTTAGGGTTGAGTAATTACGAAGAGACGCAACAAATTTAATTAAGGATAAGCAACGGAAAAGATAATCATAACCTCAAATAAGGATAGACAATTACAAAAGAGATAATAATAATTTCAATTAAGGATAAGCAATTAGGAAATAATAGCATGGCAATCGAAGAGGCAACGTACTCGTCACCTCGCGTACATGGACTTCACCTGACACAATTAGCACCAAAGACTCAAATCCTAAGGGGGTAGTTCCCCCACGCAAAGTTAGGCACGATACTTACCTCAAAGGAGCAAGAGTGATACTCTAAAATGGCCCTCCAAGTGAAACAACCTCCGGACGGCTCAAATCTAGCCAAAATAACTTCAATCCATAAATAAAACTCATAGAAAATAATTTCGGATAATAAAGCTTCGATCTTTAATTAAAACTAAAAAGTCAACCAGGGGGCCCGCACCTTGGAACCCGATAAATTTATAAAACCCAAACACCCATTCCGGTAAGAGTTCAGCCATATCAAAGTTATCAATTTCCGACAACAATTCGACCTTTAAATCATCATTTTACATTTTGAAAGTTTTCTACAAAATTTCCCCAAATTTCCAACTTAATTCACTAGTTAAATGATGAAAATAGCAATGGGTTCATAAAATATAACAAGATTCGGGTAGAGAACACTTACCCCAATGAGTTGCTTGAAAAACTCACAAAAACTCTCCCAAAACCGAGGTGTAGAACTCAACATATGTTAAAAATATCAAACCCTCGACATATATGCGATTCTTCCAGGCTTTTCGCTTTTGCGAACAGGAAAGTCGCATTTGCGGCTTCGCTTTTGCGAGAAAAAACACCGCACCTGCGGTATTTACTTGAAAGCCCAAACCTCGCACCTGCGTCCCAATAATTGCATCTGCGATTGTGCAAAAGCGTGAGAAACCCCGCAGAAGCGGACAACCACCCGTAACACATATTGCGCATCTGCGATCAACCTTCCGCAGATACAATCTCGCATCTGCGCTCCCCTCTCTGCAGAAGCGACACGACAGAACCTGCACCAACAACAAAGAAGCGACCAAGAACCTCAAAGAAGCGGCTCCGCATCTGCAATCAAACCTCTGCAGATGCGGATACACCAGAAGCCGACCGGGTCACAAGCAATAAAATCATCCGAAATTCGTCCGAAACACACCCTGGGACCCCGAGACCCTATCCAAGCATACCAAAAAATTCCATAACCTAATATGGACCCGCTCGAAGTCTCAAATCACATCAAACAACGTTGAAACTATGAATCGCACCATGAATCGGACTTATGAAATTTCAAATATTCCAACTTCTAAAACCCATGCTAAAACACATCAAATCAATCTGGAATGACGTCAAATTTTGAATGCAAGTCCCAAATGACATAACGGAGCTAATCCAACTATCGGAATCGAAATTTGACCATGATATCGCCAAAATCAGCTCTCGGTCAAACCTCTCAACCTTCCAAAAACTTTAACTTGCCAAGTTTTGCCGAAATGCTTCAAGTTACCCTATGGACCTACAAATCCAAATCCGGACGCACGCCTAAGTCCAAAATCACCATACGAAACTATTGAAACCATAAAAATTCTATTCTGGAGTCGTCTATACAAAATTCAAATTCCGGTCAACTCTTACCGCTTAAGCTTCTAAAACACGAATCCTTCTTCTACATCAATCCTGAATCATCAAAAAATTCGAACTCGACTACGCACACACATCATAACACATAATATGGAGTTGCTCGAGACCTTAAGCCATTGAACGGAGCGCTAATACTCAAAACGACCGGTCAGATCGTTACATTCTTCCCCTCTTAAACAAACGTTTGTCCTCGAACGTGCCAAGAATCATCCAAAAGTCATCAAATCACTGAATGTATTCATCCTACATACACCCCGCTGGTGATCCCACGTCACCCCAATCCACATAGGCCCAACGACACCATCTCAACTGACATTTGTCCCTTCCGCTAATACAAATAAGCCCTAGAACCAAATTTTTCATCATCCCATCATTCCCAAAAGGCCCGATTCCTGCATCAACACACGGTACCAACCTCAACTAGATGCGACAACTTATGCCTATGCCCACAGGGCACAACCACATGACATAACACATCACACATATGTCCTTAACAACAACCCTAGCCACAACAACTACCCATAATCAAATCCAGCACCGATAATTAGCATGACATTTGTTAGAATCCTATTTCAAACCTTCACAACATTGACAATGATGCAATAAACATGAATACCTCATAACTATTTACCTAAATCAACAAATTACATCTAACGCCACAAGGGCACACACCTCGCAAGCAAACCCAATAAGCACAATGCGAATATGACTGAATATGCAAAGAGAAACAAACGAGAGAACTATCAAACAAGCCCGACATGCACAACCCCCTATTAATACCATACTACGAATCAATTTCACAAGGGAGAATCAAAGTATATGAATAAATCATAAGGATCTCATCCTTATGTAACTCCACCGCGGCACACAGCTCGGTTCAAACGTATCAAATCACATGAAGGCGCGAGCATCCCATCCTTAGCTCTGAATCGCAGGTAGCATACACATCATACCAACTGAATCCTTTCATTAATTCAACTCTACCGACAAAATCACAACGCATACTGAACTCTCACACTAGTAGAGCATCTAAATCACAAATCATAACCCATCACCCAGAAATCACATCAAAAACTACCGAAATGAGGAACAGAAAGTCACTCAAAATCTCATAACTCTCAATAATGAATAAAAATAAAATGGTGAACACGGGCTACCACTATAGAATCTCCCAACAGGGATAAACACATAACCAGAGTAATAAATCACGAAACTCACTCACATGTGAAGCAAAATAGGAGGACTCATCCCGATAAGCAGAACCGAAACAAAATACGAATGATTCTCCTCTATAATAAATCGAAACCATACATGTACGACATCATCTGGTGCAGCGGCCTCAGATCTACTGTAGGAAACACATTATCGGGTCGGGCCTTACCCTCTTGGACGCCCTCTACTAGCCTGACCTATACCCCAAGCTAACGGTGCAGGGATATTAGCAGCCGGAACCAAACTCATAGCCTGAATACCCCGCTATGATACATCTGTCCGGAGTTTGGGTGTGACGACCTGACTGCTCAGTATGTGCTCAGTTCACACGCCTCTTCTTAGACAAATATATTCCACCCTCTCAGAGGGAAGAGTTGCCATTTCAGTTCGATCAGCTTCAGCAGAGGCCAGATGGCCTACTTCAACAGATGACTATACCTGAGTGGAAATGGGAGCGCATTACTATGGACTTCATAGTTGGGTTGCCGTGGACCTTGCAAAAGTTTGATGCAGTTTGGGTCATTGTCGATAGGCTGACCAAGTTGGCACACTTCATTCCGGCATTGACCACGTGCTATTCAGAGAGGTTGGCCCAGATTTATATTCAGGAGATTGTTCGGTAGCATAGTGTACATGTTTCCATTATATCAAATAGAGGCCCTCAGTTTACTTTGCATTTCTGGAGAGCAGTACAGAGTGAGTTGGGGACCCGTGTAGACCTCAACACAGCCTTTCATCCGTAGACCGACAGTCAGTTGGAGCAAATAGTTCAGATCTTGGAGGATATGCTCAGAGCATTGTGATTGACTTCGGAGGGTAATGGGATCGATTCTTGCCTTTGGCCGAGTTTGCTTACAACAACAGTTATTAGTCCAGCATTGAGATGGCTCCATTCGAGGATTTATATGGTCGGCGATGTCGTTCTCCCATCGGATGGTTTAAGCCCGACGAGGCTAAGTTGTATGGTACTGATTTAGTGAAGGATGCCTTGCAAAAGGTAAAGTTGATTCAGGAGCGACTTTGCATAGCACACTCCAGATAGAAGAGTTACGCGGATCAGAAGGCACATGATTTATCTTTTATGGTGGGCGAGAAAGTTTTCATGAAGGTCTTGCCGATGAAGGGGATCATGAGGTTCGGAGAGAAGGGCAAGTTGAGCCCAAGGTTTATAGGTTCGTTTGAGGTGTTGAGATGAGTTGGGAAGGTTACTTATGAGCTTGCTTTGCCTCCTAGTCTATCGAGAGTTCATCCAGTTTTCCACGTGTCTATGCTCCGGAGGTATCATGCCTATAGGTCGCATGTGTTGGACTACAACACGGTTCAGTTAGATAAGAGCTTGGGTTATGAGGAGGAGCCAATTGTCATTATTGACAGACAAGTTCGCCAGTTGAGGTCCAAGAAGATCAGTAAAGGTTCAATAGAGGGGTCAATCAGTCGAGGAGGCGACTTGGGATACCGAGAAGGACATGCGGAGCAGATATCCATACTTGTTTAACACTCCAGGTATGATTCTAGACCCGTTCGTGGACGAACGTTTGTTTAAGAGGTGGAGAATGTAACAACCCGGCCGATTGTTTTGCTTTCTAGGTCCCCGTTTCCCTAAATAAGACTCCTCGTATGTGCTTTTACTGTTTTATGACTTGCGGGGATGGTTAGTTCGGGATTTGGAAGGGTTCAGTTTAAAAATCATAACACTCGGTTCCTTAAGGTTGGATAAAAGGGCTAAGTTTGAATTTGGTCAATGTTTTGATTAAATGACCTCAGAACCTGGATTTGATAGTCCAATAGGCTCGTATGATGATTTTGGACTTGAGCATATGTTCGTATCGGGCTTTGGATGACCCCGGGAGCATTTTGGCACTTAATATTGATAGTTGGCACCTTGAAGGTTTTAAAGTTCTTTAAATTTGGTTTAGAGTAGGTTTTGGTATTATTGAGGTCCGTTTGGGATTCCTAGCCTGGGAATAGTTTTGTATGGTGATTTAAGACCTGCACGCAAAATTTGGTGTCATTTCGAGTATTTTCAGTATATTTCGGCGTGTTCAGAGTAAGGGAAGAACTTGAAGTTCATAAGTTGATTCAATTTGGTTTGGGGTGTGATTCTTAGTTTTGATGTTGTTTTATACGTTCTGAGGGTGCGAGCGAGTCCGTTTTATGATTTCAAACTTGTTGGTATGTTTAGGAGGGGGCCCGACGGCCTCGGGTATTAATCGGATGAAGCGCGGACCAAGTTTTGGACTTAGAGGAAATGGCTGAAGCATCCATCTTCTGGTGCAATCACACCTGTGGAAGGACAGGCACAGGTGCGAGCTCGCAGAAGCGAGCCAGCAACCACAGAAGCGGCCCAGCAAAGGCTACCCAGGAATTGCAGAAGTGGGGGGAGGACCGCACCTGCGGAGGCGCATGTGCGAAGCAGACGATCGCAGAAGAGGGCAAAGGCACATGTTCGGCGTGCTCATCGTAGAAGCGGTCTCACAGAAGCGAGCTGCTGGTCGCAGAAGCGAGGAAGCTAGCTGAGGGGAGGACCGCATCTATGAGGCCCTTTCCGCAAATGCGGAGCCGCAGATGTGGCCAAGGAGCCATAGAAGCGGATGTCCTGGAGGCAGTGAGCTTCATTTATTACGGGACTTAAGCCATTTCTAACCCCATTTATCTCACTTTTGGGATATTTTGGAGCTTCTTGAGAGGGGTATTCACCTAGCAACTTGGAGGTAAGTAAATTCTATCTAATGTAAGTTAAATACATAGATTATGGGTAGATTTTAACTTGTAAATTTGTAAAAATTATGGGTTTAGATGAAAAACCTATGTTTTGATAAAAATGGAGTTTAATCACAAAAATGGTTATGGAATTGAGTGAAAATTTTATATTTGAGTTCATGAGGTTATGGGTAACAACTTTCTTTGAAACTTTCCGGAATCCGGGCACGTGGGCCCAAGGATGAATTTTAGGAATCCTTCAATTAGGGTTGGGTAATCATTCTAATAGTTAGAATATGAACTTTTGAACATATATTGATTGATTTATACAACATTTGACTAGTTTCAGATTTGTTCGGCATCGAGTTAAGACTTTATAGTGCATTTGAGGCCAGAAAGTGAGCTTTGAGACAAGGTAAGTCTCTTATCTAATCTTGTAAGAGGGAATTTACCCCATAGGTAATTTAAATTATTGTTTGCTTGTAATTATGGGGGCTACGTACGTACGAGGTAACGAGAGTCCGTGCGTAGCTACTAACTATGTTTATGTCTGGGTAGTTTTAGGACCCACATCATGAATTATTTGAAATGTTTGTACCTTACTTGGTAATTAAAGTGCCTAAATTATATTAGAACTTATTAGAGGAAGTGTGAAAGACCGTTAATGAAATTTGTATTACATTGTGTATTAGCCTTTAATAACGTTTAAGTCAAATGCTTATAAGGTATTCTCTCTTCTTGTGGAGCGGGAAGAATGCCTCAGAAGTAGATAGATGCATCTATGGTTTATGCCGCTCGACCCTCGACAGTGTACACATTATTCTTGATCGGGTCGTATGACCTCGGCATAATCGTACGTGGTAATACTCGGAGTTTCATTATACATTTGATATCATTTCATAGCTTGAAAAGTTGAAATCATATGTGATTGAATTAATTGGGGAATTTCCATGTGTGAAAGAATTATTTATTTCCTGCTTGTTAATGAGTTACTATTATTGTCATCTATATAACCCATGCTTATGTAGAACTTTTGTACTGCTATTGTTAGCCCATAGTAAGTGTCGATGTCGACCCCTCGTCACTACTTCTTCGAGGTTAGACTTGATACTTACTGGGTACATGTTGTTTATGTACTCATGCTACACTTCTCCACTAATCGTGCAGGATCTGAGGCAGGTGCATCTGGTGGACATACCGGCGCGCATCCCCGTTACCTGGAGGCCTAGTGGTGAGCTGCTTCCTGAGCCGTTTCGCAGCACCTAGAGTCTCTCCTTTGTTTTCATTTTCTGTCTATTTTTTTTTTCAGACAGTAGCTAGAGTTTGTATAATCTATTAGTGCTCATACACTTGTGACACCAGGTCTTGGCACACATACTAGCAGATTTATTTTGGTTTTGGATTATTACTATTGTTATGATTTTACTCAGCTGCTTTCGTTTTATTTATTCAAATATGTTGTTTCTTAATCTTTTAACTAATGGAATTTAAATACCTGGAAATTTATTAAAAAGAGGATATCACATAGTTAGTCCACCGTTGGCTTGCCTAGCGGCGGCGCTGGACGCCATCACAACTTATAAGAGAATTAGGTCGTGACATTGGGACAATCTCTCACCATGTGGCCGGTATCTCCACACTCAAAGCAACACCTCTGCTGACGTGGCTGTAGAAATTGTGTGATACGGGTACTCTGAGACCCATGGGTACCTAAAACACCGTGCGAAGCCTGAAGTGCAAACTGAATTGGCTAACCCACAAAACCTCTAATATGTCGTACCCTGCCTCTAAAATAAGGACCAGTAGATCTCTCTGATCTGCGCGATCTCTTAGCCTCTCTGTCCTCTCTCTCCTGGCCCCGTCTGTCCTCTCTCTCCTGGTCCCACATACCCTCTAATCGGTGGCCGATCTCCACCACCTATTGAAATGGAACATCTAACTCCAACTCCCGAGCCATGCTAAATCAGATATCATGTATGATCCCCTCAATGAATCTACGGACTCGCTCTCTAACTGTAGCGACCAAAGTAGGTGCATGTCTGGACAAATCACTGAATCTAACAGTATACTCTGACACAGACATAGTACCCTGGCACAACTGCTCAAACTCCACACGCCATACATCCCGGAGGGTCTAGAGAACAAACTCTCCTAGGAACATCTCTGAAAATTGAACCCATGAACGTGAAGCTGCATTGGCCGGGCTACCCAACTCATACGCTCGCCACCACTGATATGTCGCTCCCTTAAGCTGGAACGTAGTAAAAGCAACCCCACTCGCCTCCATAATACCCATAATGCGGAGAATGCGGTGGCACTCCTCTAGAAAACCATGTGCACCCTCTGAAGCCAAACCACTGAAAGTAAGAGTGTCATACTTCTTGAACCTTGAAAGTCTAAGATGTTCTTCCTCAGATGCTGCGGCTCTAACCATGGGCTAAACTGGGATCACAGGCTGAGTCGCCATGACACCTGGAACCTGACCAATGTGGACTCGCTGCTCTGGAGTACGGGCGGCGGGAGTCTGAGTCCCTCCCCCGATCTGCAAAGTAGCTGGTACAACCGGAATTAACCCCGCCTAAGCCAATGTATCATACATGCTCAGGAACTATGCTAAAGTCTACTGGAGTCCGAGGGTAACAGCAGGCGCCTCTGGTACCTATCTCCCAACCGAAGCTACTGGCGGCTCCTCAACTGCTGCTCTGGTAGGTTCCCTAGCTGCGGCACGTGCTCCTCTTCGGCCTCTACCTCTGCCTCTGTCCCTAGTGACACCTGTTCCGGGGGCGGCATCATCAGTAACTACAACTCGTGTCCTCACCATCTGTGAGAGAATAGAATGATAAAAACTCAAACTCTGGGATCAATAAACTCGCACAATAGGAATGAAGAAGTGAAACTTTCCTAATAGTTTCATAGCCTCTCGAAGATAAGTATAGACATCTCCGTATCAATCCGCAAGACTCTACTAAACTCGCTTATGACTCGTAGCACCCATGAACCTAGAGCTTTGATACCAACTTGTCACGACCCCAGTTTTCCTTCGTAAGATGTCATGACGACACCTAGTCTCTAAGACTAGGTAAGCCTAGCACTTACTGAATTAATAGAAGAAATCAACCATCAAACGAAGAATATGAGATAAAAATCTTCTACACAATTTTAAATTTCCAAAACCGGTAGTACAAGTCATAAGATCTACTGAGTTTGAGACAAAAACCTCTAAATACAATTGTTTTAAAATAGAGATAAACAGTGCAAGTACAATCACAAACAAGCGGTAGAACGAGCTCACAAAGAATAAACACAATAGGGAATACTAGTCTCAATAAGGATGGCTCAACAAGGGAGAAATGATATGTAACAAATGATTCCAAATAAGGATTAGGCAACTATGATAACGGATAACTAAACTTCATTTAGGGTTGAGCAATTACGAAGAGACGCAGCAAATTCAATTAAGGATAAGCAACAGAAAAGATAATCATAACCTCAAATAAAGATAGATAATTACAGAAAAGATAATAATAATTTTAATTAAGGATAAGCAATTAGGAAAGGATAGCATGGCAATCGAAGAGGCAACACCTTTAGTTAAGGCACACGAGAGTCAAATAGGCAATAAGGGTTGAACATGAAGCAATTAATTCCAATTAAGACACGTAGAGATGAAACTAGTAAATGTAGAACTTAACTAAGGTTGTCTAACGGGACGAGACGGGACGGGACCAAATAAACATGACGGGACGATATTTAGCCGGGATGGTGGCGGGATGGGCCTAAACAAGACGGGATAAACGAGACGAAATGGTAGGCCCATCCCATCCCGCTAACAAATGGGACAGGACGGTTTTGCAGGCCTTAAGTGGGCCGTTTCTTTTTTTAAAAAAATAATTATTTAAGCATTAAGTTTGGCAACGGCTAATTTTTTGACAATGACTAAGTTTATAAAGTTTGCAACGTCTAGTTTTTTGACTTATTTAATAAATTTAAAACTTAATAAATTATAAGGAAATTAGGAAACTAAGTAAAGAATTATAAAATATTAAAACAAAAGACTTGTAATGAAATATTTTAGTAATTATAATAGAATTATAATTTATTTAATATAATTTCAAGCCATTAAGTAACTAAGTAAGAGTGTAAGACAATTCATAAAAAAATTCAAGGCTTAGAGCCTTTTATTTTATTAATAGAACTTTCAAATTCCACATACAAATATAATTCTTTTGAAGAGCACCTGATCTACGCAGCCACCTTCTAGAAAGGGTTCTGTTTGAACTAGGCCTCTTAGTAGCCAATTACAAATTATCATACTAATATTTGTAAGCTCCTATATAGCGTCGTTGTAACTTATCTATAATTTCTCTCGGACATTGTTCTGGAATTGGCAATGTTGATTGATATTCCATGAGTTTCATGCCGTCATCGCTCCCAGTGCTAAGTATCTCATTAGGATTAGGACTAGGATTAGGATTACTACTACTATCACCTTTACTACTTTTTTACTACTTTTATTAAATAGGCCAAATACATTTTTAGGTGCCATAATTTAAATACGAAATTAAATTAAAAAAGTTAACACAAAAATTAAACACACAAATAAAATACGAAAATAGAATACGTAAAGTAAACACAAATATAAATTTGAAGTTTGAAAGTTGCTCCAAATATTTGCCCAAATACTTGAAACTTAGTTGATCACTTGATTGTGATAAAATTGAGAGAATAATATAGATAGAATGTAAGAGATTTGAGAGAGAATGATTGATTTTTGTGGGAAACAATGAAGAAGGATGGGGGTATTTATAGTTAAAAATAGGGCCAAGGTGTAATTTAATAAACTTAGGGGTTATATTAAACGTTTGGGGGGAGGGGGCCAAATATGGCAGTTTATAGTCGTTTATGGCCGTTGGGAACGGCTAAATTTGCAATGGAGGTCATTGCCCAACGGCTATATTTTATAAAACAAAAAATTAAAAAAATACGCGGGACAGATGGGATAGGCGGGATGGGATGAGACGGAAACGGGATAAACGGGACGGGCTAAATGGGACGAAATGGGCATCCCGTCCCATCTTGTGTACCGTTTAACATGGCCCCATCCCGTTTAGATTTAAATGGGCCGGGCCGGGACGGGATACGGGATGAGGCCGGGACGGTCCATCCCGTTGGACAGCCTTAAATTTAACACAACAAAACAACTTCATATCTAATGAACATAAGAACCTAAGGGCCCTAAAAGGTCAACTTTCCACAAATAAGTCCGAGCACGTACTCGTCACCTCGCGTACACGGACTTCACATAACACAATTAGCACCAAAGACTCAAATCCTAAGGGGGCAGTTCCCCCACACAAAGTTAGGCAATATACTTACCTCAAAGGAGCAAGACCGATACTCTAAAATGGACCTCTCAAGTGAAACAACCTCCGTACGGCTCAAATTTAGCCAAAATAACTTCAATACATAAATAAAACTCATAGAAAACAGTTCCAGATAATAAAGTTTCGATCTTTAATTAAAACTAAAAAGTCAACCCCCGGGCCCTCACCTCGGAACCCGATAAAATTTACAAAACCCGAATACTCATTCCGATACGAGTTCAACCGTACCAAAATTATCAATTTCCGACATCAATTCGATCTTTAAATCTTCATTTTACATTTTGAAAGTTTTCTACAAAATTTCCCCAAATTTCCAACTTAATTCACTAGTTAATGATAAAATTATCAATGGGTTCATGAAATATAACAAGATTCGGGTAGAGAACACTTACCCCAATGAGTTTCTTGAAAAACCCACGAAAAATATCCTAAATCCGAGGTGTAGAACTCAAAATATGTTAAAAATATCAAACCTTCGACATAAATGCGATTCTGCCCAGGCTTTTCGCATTTGCACAGGAAAGATGCATCTGCAACTTCGCTTTTGCGAGAAAAAATACCGCACCTGCGGCTGTGTCCTAATAATTGCATCTGCGATTGCGCAGAAGCGTGACAAACATCGCAAAAGCGGACGACCACCTGGAACACATATTGCGCATCTGCGCTTCCCTCTCCATAGACCTGCACCAACATCGCAGAAGCGATCAAGAACCTTGCAGAAGTGGCTCCGCATCTGTGATCAAACCTCCACAGATGCGGATACACCAGAAGCAGACCTGGTCACAAGCAATAAAATTATCCGAAATTCGTCTGAAACACACCCGGGCCACCCAAGACCCCCCATCCAAGCATACCAACAAATTCCATAACCTAATACGGACCCGCTCGAGGTCTCAAATCACGTCAAACAACGTCAGAACTACGAATCGTACCATGAATCGAACTTATGAAATTTTGAATATTCAAACTTCTAAAACCCATGCTGAAACACATCAAATCAACCCGGAATGACGTCAAATTTTGCATGCAAGTCCCAAATGACATAACGGAGCTAATCCAACTCTCGGAATAGAAATCCGACCCCTATATCACCAAAGTCAACTCTCGGTCAAACCTCTCAACCTTTCAAAAACTTCAACTTTCCAATTTTTACTGAAATGCTTCAAGTTACCCTACGGACCTACAAATCCAAATCCGGACGCACACCTAAGTCCAAAATTACCATACGAAACTATTGGAACCATAAAAATTCTATTCCGGAGTCGTCTACATAATAGTCAAATTCCGGTCAACTCTTACCGCTTAAGCTTCTAAAACATGAATCCTTCTTCCACATCAATCCCGAATCATCTGAAGTCCTAACTCGACTACGCACGTATGTCATAACACATAATACGAAACTGCACGAGAACTTAAGCAGCTGAACGGAGCGCTAATATTCAAAACGATCGGTCGGGTCATTACAGTAAGAGAACACAAGATCCATCCTTTAACAAAACTGTCAGTCCTTTTCCATTGCAAATAATCTTATTGTTTTCTATGGCAATGTTGCCTTCATTTTCTTCTTCTGTGCTATTACAAGACTCATCCTCGTCATCACCAGCATCATCAGTATAGCATCAGCTGTCATCGGGCGCGGTGATGGTATTGTACCATCAACGAAACCGACTAAATCTTGACTCTGTAGTAGATACAGAATTTGGGCTTCCCATAGAATGTAATTGGATGTAGATGGTTTGATGGATACAAAGTTTGCTATATTAACAATTGATAAGAAGGAATACGGGATCTGATGATCTGCATTTGCCATGGTTAAAGTTGCACTATTTGATTAACCAATTGGTCAACGGTTTATTGGGAATTTAAAAGGAAAGATTCGTGACTTGCATGTGTGCATCCATATGGAGAAAGGGACCCGCTACCCACCATTAAATTTGAAGCCGAGATGTTGTCATGACTGTAGTCGCCCAAGCACAAATCGAGAAATGATTCAAATTTGTCGAAAAGAAAAGAGTTGATACTTGTATATTATCTACCAAAATAAATTTTAAATAAAAAATTTCAAGTATACTAACCGAAATCAGTCAAAAATTTGAAATTATTTTTTTCCGCCCAGGGGCAATTGGTTTTTTAATATAACAAATTTTATATATATATATATATATATATATATATATATATATAATTTACCGATTTCGGTCGGTATTATTGTTAGATTATTTTTTATTTACAATATCTACATATATTTAACAATACACGCACATATACGCGCGCACACGCGCGCGCGCATACACACACACATAGTCTTGAATGTTTTATTCTCGATTACCTTATTAGTACTTTGCTCGGATACTTCATTAGTGGATCAATTGAAAATTCAATTATATTCGATTAAAACTTACTATAACACATTTAAAAACAAAGTGTATAGTTCTATGAGATGTAGTTCTATATTAATACTTAAGTTTTAGCAACAACAACATATGTAACGACCCCGGGTCATCCAAAACTCGATCCAGACATACGCTGTAACGACCCGACCGGTCATAATAAAGTGGACTTTGGTGTTATCGATGTCCGTTTGAGGTTCCGAGCCTTGGAATAGGTTCGTATCATGATTTGTGACTTGCGCATAAAGTTTTACGTCATTCCGGGATGTTTTGATATAGTTCGGACGCTTTCGTCGAAGTTTAAAGATTTGTAAGTTTAAAGAAGGGTTTTGATCGTCGATCTGTAGTTTTGATGTTATTTGGTGTGATTTGAAACTTCGACTAAGTCCGTGTCATGTTTTGTGATGCATTGGTGTGTATGGATGAGGTCCTGGGAGCCTCGGGTTTGATTCGGATTGAATCGGAGTGAGAATTTAGCCTTATGCAACTTCTGGTGGCAGCACATCTGGTGTAACCGCACCTGCGAGGTTTTGGTCATAGGTACGGAGCCGCAGAAGCGGCCAAGAAGGTCGCAAAAGCAATTCTAGGCAAGCTGGGGAGTGGCCGTAGGTGCGAGTCCATTTCCGCATCTGTGATGGTGTGCGTGAGCTTAGAAGAGGATTTGCTGGGGAAGGCTGGGACCGCAGATGCGGTCGAGTTCTGCAGAAGCGGAACCGCACTTGCGCATGAGGAGCCGCAGAAACGGGAGCGCAAAAGCGGGAGCGCAGAAGCACTGGAGAGGCAGCAGATGCGGTAGGCGACCTGGCCTGGGTTCTCGCAAATGCGAGATTGAAGCCGCAGAAGCGACCTGGGGACTGCAGGTGCGAAAGGACGCTGGGCAGTGTTATTTTAAAAACGGGATTTGGCCCATTTTCTTTAATTCTCTCTTGGGTTTGGGCGATATTTGGAGAGCTTCAAGTGGAGTTCTTCATCAACTTTGCCGAGGTAAGTAATTCCCACCTATTATGAGTTAAATGCATGATTTATGTGTGGATTAGGTAATGGAAATTAGTAGGAATTGTGGGATTTTCAGTAGAAAATCTAGAATTTGGTATTTTTGGAATTTGACCGCGAAGCTAAACATGGAATTAGGAATAAATTATAAATTTGAGTTTCGTGGTGTTATGGGTAAATTTTATCTTCGAAAAGTTTCTGAATCCGGGCCCGTGGGCCCGAGGGTTGATTTTATAGACTTTTCGAGTGGAGTTGCAAATTATTATGAATTGAATTATTATGAGTATTGGAGTATATCTTTATTGGTTTGTGCATTGTTTGACTAGTTTTGGAGAGACGGGCATCGGATTGAGGTGTTTGAGTGGCGTTGGAGCCGGTTATAGAACTTTGGTGCGAGGTAAGTCTCCTGTCTAACTTTGTGAGGGGGAAACTACCCCTAGGTGATATATTTGATATGTGCGACTTATTGCGGGGGATACGTACGCACGAGGTGACGAGAGTCCGTACATAGCTAGATTCGTGTTATGCCCAGGTAGACTTAGGTTTCCGCCATGCCATAACTGTACTATTTGAGTTATCTCTTGCCTATTAGATTCCTTTATTTTACGTTGCGACTTGAGACTAGACTTGTGTAGAGTGATAGACTGCTATTTTAGATATTTGACGGCTTCATGATTAGCCGCAGAATAATTGTACTCCTCTTACGAATTTCTCCCGCGTTGTGCGTTTTCATCGAAAGGTTTTCCTCAACAATTTATAACTCACATGTCTATTCGTGAGTTGGGCCATGGACCCGTTAAAGCTTCTTATTCTAATGGGATCGGGCCGTTCGCCTCGGTAGTATAATAGATACATCTATGGTTCGTGTTGTTCGACCCTCGGCAGTGCACACATTATGATGGGATCGGGTCGTTCGCCTCGGCAGGATTATATATCACACTCTCATGGGAGCGGGTCGTTCGCCTCAGCAATAAAAATAGATGTATCTATGCTTCGCATATTATGATGGATCGGGCCGTACATCTCGGCATTTCTATAAAATGCTCTTATGAAATCGTGCATAGTAATTGGCTAAAAGCCAGTATATCTGTGACCTTTCCTGATTTGAATTGTGACGACCTATCTGGTGAGGTCCATTATATATATATATATATATATATATATATATATATATATATGTACACACACACACTCCGATTGAGGAGGTAACTACTAGCTGAGAGCTTGAGTTATTGTTGAGAAGAGAACTGTACCACGTATTTACACTTGTTATTTCGTTTATTTACTTTGACTCTCATCTGTTTACTTCTACTGTATCTGTTTTATTGGACCACTAGTAAGTGTCGTTGTCGACCCCTCGTCACTACTTCTCTGGGGTTAGGCTAGATACTTATTAGGTACGCATTGATTTACGTACTCATGCTACACTTGCTGCACTTATTGTGCAGGTACATATATGTCTGGTGGTCTTTTGGGCGCAGAGATGCGGCTATTGCGTGGACTTTATCATGAGCTGCATTTCATGTTATGATCTGCAGCCTGCAGAGTCTCCATCAGGGTTATTTATATTCTCCTGTCTAATTTATATTCCAGGCAAATGTTGTATTTTATTGTGTTTCCTAGTTGATGCTCATGCACTTATAACACCGGGTTTTGGGGGTTTCTACAGATTGTTCATCATTGTAGTTTATGTAAATATTATCATTCACCCTGTAAATTCTATTTTATACTATTTAATTAATAAAAAAATTATGACTTCAAAGTGATAAAATGAGTAATTAAATTGATCAATCACCGTTGGCTTGCCTGACAGCGGCGTTAGGCGCCATCACAACCTATAGTGGATTTTGGGCCGTGACAGCTAGGTATCAGAGCATTAGGTTCACTTGGGTCTCACGAGTCATGATCAAAGTCTAGTAGAGTCTTGCGGATCGGTACGGAGACGTCTGTACTTATCTTCGAGGGGTTACAGGGCTGTTAGGAGCAATTCCCTTCTTGATTTCCTCATCGTGCGGTTTGATTCCATTGAGGCTTATGCCTTTATTTCCTTCCTACTCAATCTTATGCGATATGAAGCGCTTGTTATCAATTGAGCATCGAGTAGTTGTATTGGTACTATAGACATGGTGCGGGATGTTTTTCCCTGCGTGTTCGGGCAGGCTATTATCGTCACTTGCGGAAGGGTGTTCTATCGATTCAGCTCAGTATCTGTACTTTCTATGGTTTTGAGGCTATGCATGGATCACTATAATGTTCATACGTTGTTATCGCATAGTGTTGGTGTAATAGTATGGTACTTGTCTACGTGTCGAGACAGTGAATGACTTGAAAGGGGGATTTTTCAGTGCATGATTTAGAGGTTCAGCATTTAATTCCAGCAAAGGAAGGGCAATCAGACTATGGATGTTCAGGCTTTGGTTGATTAAGTAACTAGACTTGATATTTTCGAGCATGGTGAAATTTTTATTTGTGATGTGGTATCGTTGTCCTTGTTGGAACATATTAAGAATTCTCCAGTGTTATGGTCTTCTTTGATTTTTGCCTTCGGGGCAGGGTGTTGTAAAATGGTGCCTAAGACGTAGTTGTCAAAGATAGCGGTGTGTAGCGGTTCCGAATCGAATTGGTGATTCTAATGTTGATGGCTCGAGAAAGAGGATCTTCCAGGAGGTTCAGAGTTGGTAGCAACTCATTAGTTCAGGTTCTACAGATATGGATTTGATTTGAGGTAGCAGTTGGGCAGCAAAGTATGAGAGAGGGCATGACGGGAAGTGTCTCGCGGTGGTTGAATTACTAGCAGGTCAAGTATGAACAGCAGAGGCCGGTAAGTTGCTTAATGGAGATGGTTTAACCAAAGTAAGAGTGGCAGTTTAGTATATGGATTCTGTGGTAGGATAGTCGCGTGCCTTAGGAAAGTGTAGAACGGTTTGGGAATCGTGATGGAAGGTGATGTGGTATATGGATTTTATTTGGGATGGTGGCTACTGTATCTAGGAAGATTGGATATGGCAGGAAGGAGTTTGCTTGAAATGAAGAGGGGTGTGAAAACTTGACTATCATTTTGGGATGCAACACGACTTCGAGTTTGGAGCGTAGTGTTGGACTTTCAATCGATGTCAATAGGGAATGAACAAACTTGTACAGCTGGTAGACGAGCGTGGTCTCAGGAGGGTTTACTGATTATGCGGTAGTTGTACCCAGTGCAACGTCGTTGGAAGATGTCGGTAAGAAATTCCATAGGTGGGTTATCTCATGTGAACAGGTTAGCGGTTGCGTGATTTGGATGAGGTTTCTACGAAGAGTTCTACTTACTACCCAACAGAAGGTCGAGTATGCGATCGTGACCGATAATTCAAAATGTTTCATGAAAATCTTAACAAAAAAACTTCGAGAAATTTGGCGGATTTGGTTCGTTACATTTTTGAATAGAGCTATTATTATTTCTAAGGCAAGTCGAGAGTAAATTGAAAGAGGTTGGGTCGGATAGTAATGGCTGAATCAACATGATTGTGGCAAAGATTAGTTCCTTCAGCGTGTAAAGTTATACATGTGGTTTGTGGTTGTACGCGCGGGCTTGACAACCACCATAACTTGATTGATTTGGGAGGTATTTGATTCAAATGGCCTTATGATGTAAATGTATTTCGGAGGAGTCATGGCGGTTCAGATCACGACTTGAGGTTTATATTTTCTGTGGTTTGGGAATTTAGTTGTGTGTTGCATTGGCTCTTCTGAAATGAGCTAAGTGAAAGGTTTGTAGCCAATGAAGTGTTTATTCTACTGGTAATTCAGGGGTTATGATGCATTCTTGTATTCTCGCGTAACAATATGATAGGTGCAGTGAGCGACATGGGAATTTGAAAGTTGAGGATCAAGGTTGTGGTTCGGTGCTGACAAGAATGTCACGAGCTCGGATGAGTAGGGGAGAATTCAGATATTCAGAGTAAGCTGGAATTTCCTTTAGTGTCACCTGAGAACGGTGTCCTGTGTAAGAGGCTTTGTGTATTGATTTGCGGACTCTTAGTTGGCCTTACAGAATTAGTACTGTTAGTGGTATGGAGGTGCAGACCTTGCCACCTGGTGTGGAAGGTCGTGGGAGCATATCCCACGGGAAAATTTTATAAGTGTGACATATTAGTCACTTGATTGTTAAAGATTGAAAGCAAGTATAGAGATTCTGGTACTGTCGCTAATGTGAGAGTCTATGACTTGAAGGCGCCCTAGTCCTTTGGTTGTGAACTGTGGGAGTTTGTTTCGGGTTGATATGGCTTGATTATTCGTACATGTGTTAAGGTCCCATGTAGATTGTGATGTTATATGAGCAGGATGGCTCTCGAGATGCATATCATATATCGTACCTTAGTTGTGTTTGGGTTTCATAGCGTATGGCACTATCCGCCTCCCCAGGATTTGTATTGTGCACTTGGCGTGCTTGTGGTCGATAACCGGGCATTTTGTAAGTATAAGCGTTGAGGCCTGATGTGTATTTTCTTATTGATTGTTATGTGCGGATCGGGTGGCACGCCGCCACTGATATATTGTTTGGATCGGGTGGCACGCTGCCACAGGCATATTATGTGGATCAGGTTGCACGCCGCAACAGTGAGATATCGAGTACGGTCCCTATACTTATTTTTTGTATTTGTTTCTCATTCTCTGAGAAAGGTTCATAGCATCCCTTCGGCCGTTTTATTCGTACGCGGGCCGGGTAGTTCTTTTCCAGAGTTCGTTTTTCCTTGTGTATCATATTTGAGTTTGTAGCTTGTTGGCATTTTGATGGCGTCATATGAGATTCTGGATGGTGTTTTAGGTAGCTTATTGTCCGAGCAGCTTGTACTGGGTGAGACGAGATTATTGGACCTGGGATCAGTGCAATAAGATTTATATAAGGTATATTTAAGAGCAAATATCGTTATTCAGTTCAGAATGAGGTAATGATCCTTTTCAAGAGGAGAGACTTTATGATTTGCTGATTCGGCAGGGGGTTATTAGTTTCTACACATCTCTGCCGTCGTGGAAGTATTTCGAAGGTTGGAACAGGACTTATATGTAACATGAGATGTATTGCGGGCATCAAATTCGTGAAATTCTAGCTAGTGTGGTCGGAGGATGTTATTATGGGCAACCGACTTATGAGGTGCAGGGTGTGATTTTAACACGGGTGAATCATCGTGTTTTGGTACAGTGTGTGTTGATTGATACGGTGATCGTGTGTTAGAATCAGGTCTTGTAAAGAAATTCGAAAGTTGGAATTTGGCTCTAAAGCTTGTTAGCTAAGGTTATAGGGAGGATATTCAGTATGGCTCGAGCCAAGGTGCTCCACTGGGTTGTGGTGGCACGGGCAGGTGCCCGAGGTGTTAAACAGTGATTTTGGAAAAGTCCGCAGCAGTTCTTAGCACATTCGAGGACGAACGTATGTTTAAGTGGGGGAGAATGTAATGACCCGACCGGTCATTTTGAGCTCCAGTGCGTCGTTCGGCAGTTTGAGGCATTGAGTAGCTTCACTTCAGATATTATGACTTGTACGTGTGGTCGGAATTGAATTTCGGGAAGTTCGGGATTGATTTGGAAAGAAAATTCTAATTTCTGAAGCTTTAAGTTGGGAGAATTACTAAGGTTTGACTTTTGAGTAAACAACCTCGGAACCGGGATTAGAAGGTTCCAATAGGTTCGTATGATGGTTTCGGACATGGACGTATGTTCGGGTTGAGTATCGGATCATCCGAAAGCATTTCAGCGTTTATTATGGAAAGTTAACTTTTTGAAAGTTTAAGAATTTCTCAAGTTTAATTTGTAGTGGACTTTGGTGTTATCGATGTCTGTTTGAGGTTCCGAGCATTGGAATAGGTTCGTATCGTGATCTGTGACTTGCGCGCAAAGTTTGGCATCATTCCGGGTTGTTTTGATATAGTTCGGACACGTTCGTTGAAGTTTAAAGATTTATAAGTTTAAAGAAGGGTTTTCATCGTCGATACGTAGTTTTGATGTTGCTTGGCGTGATTTGAGGCTTCGAATAAGTCTGTGTCATGTTTTGGGATGCATTGGTGTGTTTGGATGGGGTCCCGGGGGCCTCGGGTTTGATTCGGATTGAATCGGAGTGAGAATTTGGCCTTATGCAACTTCTGGTGGCAGCGCATCTGGTGTAACCGCACCTGCGAGGTTTGGGCCGCAAGTACGGAGCCGCAGAAGCGGCCAAGAGGGTCGCAAAAGTGATTCTAGGCAAGCTGGGCAGTGGCCGTAAGTGCGAGTCCATTTCCGCGTCTGCGATGGCGCAGATACGGTGTGCGTGAGCGCAGAAGCGAATTTGCTTGGGAAAGTTGGGACCGCAGATGCGGTCGAATTCTGCAGAAGCGAAACAACACCTACGCATGAGGAGCTGCAGAAGCGGGGGCGCAGAAGCGCTGGAGGAGCCGCAGATGCAGTAGGAGACCTGGCCAGGGTTCTCGCAGAAGCGACCTGGGACGGCAGGTGCGAAAGGTCGCTGGGCAGTGTTGTTTGAAAAACGGGATTTGGCCCATTTTCTTTCATTCTCTCTTAGTTTTGGGTGATTTTTGGAGATCATCAAGTGGAGGTCTTCATCAACTATGCCGAGGTAAGTAATTCCCACGTATTGTGAGTTAAATGCATAATTTATGTGTGGATTAGGTAATGGAAATTAGTAGGAATTGTGGGGTTTTCGGTAGAAAACCTAGAATTTGGTATTTTTGGAATTTGACCACAAAACTAGACATGGAATTAGGAATAAATTATATATTTGAGTTTCGTGGTGTTATGGGTAAAGTTTATCTTCGAAAATTTTTGGAATCCGGGCCCGTGGGCCCGAGGGTTGATTTTATAGACTTTTCGAGCGGAGTTGGGAATTATTATGATTATTAGAGTATATCTTTATCTGTTTTCACATTGTTTGACTAGTTTTGTAGAGACGGGCATCAGATTGAGGTGTTTGAGTGGCGTTGGAGCCGGTTATGGAACTTCGGTGCGAGGTAAGTCTCCTGTCTAACTCTGTGAGGGGAAAACTACCCCTAGGTGATGTATTTGATATGTGCTACTTGTCGCGGGGGCTACGTACGCACGAGGTGACGAGAGTCTGTACGTAGCTAGATTCATGTTATGTACGGGTAGACTTAGGTTTCCGCCATGTCAAAACTGTACTATTTGAGTTGTCTCTTGCCTATTAGATTCCTTTATTTTACGTTGCGGCTTGAGACCAAGACTTGTGTAAAGTAATGGACTTGCCATCGTAGAGATTCGACGAGCTTCATGATTAGCCGCTATATAATTGTACTCTCCTTACGAAATTCTCCCGTGTTATGTCCGGACTCCAAAAGTGCTCCAAACTCGGCTCCTATGGATGAAATGAGATGAAAATGGGTCAAACTCCTGTTTTATAAAAATACCTCTGCCCAGACGCCCTTCCGCTTCTGCGATCAGCTTGGCCGCTTCTGCGGCGAAATCCCTGCTTCTGCGAAATCATGCCCAACAGCCTTGTCCGCTTCTGCGCTCCAAGCACCGCATCTGCACTCACGTAGGTGCAGAAATTGCTTCGTACCTGCGGCCCCAGACCTGATCACCTCCAATAGCTTCTGCGACGCCTCACCCGCAGGTGCGGTTTCGCTTCGGCGGACACTAGACCGCATCTGCGCTCTCAGCCTTCCCAAGCCAAAGCCACTTCTGCTATCTTGGCCGCTTCTGCGGAGTTGCATCTGTGGCCCTGTTTCCACAGGTGCGATTACACCAGCAACTGGCCAAAACCAGCATTCCTCAACTTCAAATTTGATCCGATTCAAATCCGAAACTCACCGAGGCCCCCAGGACCCCGTCCAATCATACCACCCAGTCTCAATACATGACACGAACCTGCTCGAGGACTCATATCATATCAAGCAACAACTAAACTACGAATCGACGACCAGAATCCTTCTCAAACTTCCAAACTTCGACGAACGCGTCCGAACCATACCAAAAATATTCTGGAATGACGCCAAACTTTGCGCACAAGTCATAAATCATGATACGAACCTATTCCAATGCTCGGAATCCCAAACGGACATCGATATCATAAAATTCCATTTCAAACCAAACTTAGGGAAATTCTTAAACTTCCAAAAATGCCAACCTTCCATAATAGGTGCCGAAATGCTCCCGGGTGATCCGATATTCAACTCGAACATACGCCCAAGTCCTAAATCATTATACGAACCTATTGGAACCTTCAAATCCCGATTCCGAGGTCGTTTACTCAAAAGTCAAACCTTAGTCAACTCTTCCAACTTCAAGCTTCCAAATTTAGAACTTTCCATCCGAATCAACTCCGAACATTCCGAAATTCAATTCCGACCACACGTACAAGTCATAATACCTGAAGTGAAGCTACTCAAGGCCTCAAACCGCTGAACGATGCACTAGAGCTCAAAACGACCAGTCGGGTCATTACCTTCTCTCCCACTTAAACATACGTTTGTCCTCGAACGTGCTAAGGATTGCTCCAGAGTTATCCAAAATCACTGTTTAACACCTTGTGCACCGGCTTGTGCCACTACAACCCAGTTGAGCATATTATCTCGACTCAAACTGAAGGTCCCCCCTTTCATTTAATCAATAAGCCTTAGAAGCAAACTCCAACTTCCGAATTTCTTTACAAGACCTGATCCTAACACACGAACATCGCGCTAATCTCCACACACTGTACCAAAAAATGATCATGCATCTATGCTGAAATCACACCATGCACCATATAAGCCAGTTGCCCATAATAACATCCTCCGACCATGACAGCTGAAATTTCACGAATCCGATGCCCGCAATACATCTCAGCACACATATAAGTCTTGTTTTAAATTCTTGGAATGCTGCCACGGCGAAAGAGACATGTAGAAACTTATAACTACCTGCCGAATCAATAATTCATGGAGTCTCCCCTCCTGACAAGAACTATTACCTAATTCTGAACTAAATAACGATATTTTCTCTTTAATGTACCCTATATAAATCTGATTGCACAAATTTCTGGTCCAATAGTCTTGTCTCACCCAGTATAAGTTACACAGGCAATAAGCTGCCTCAAACACTGACCAAGATCTCGTACGATGCCAACAATGCGCCAACAAGCTACAAACTCGAATGCGATATATAAGGAAAAGCGAACTCTGGAATTGAACTTCCCAGCCCGCATAACTAATAAAATGGTCGAACAGACACTATAAACTCCCCTCAGTGAATGAGAAACAAAATATACAAAAACAAATATATGGAACCATACTCAACATCTCACTATTGCGGCGTGCAACCCGATCCAACAATATATACCCGTGGAGGCGTGCCTCCCGATCCGCACATAACAATCAAGAAGAAAATATACATCAAGCCATAATGCTTGCCCTTACAAAAATACCCAAATATCAACCACACGCATGTCGAGTGCAAAATACAACTTCCTACGGAGACAGATAGTGCCATACGCTACAAACCCAAGCACAACTAAGGTGCAATAAATGACCTGCATCTTGAGGGCCATCCTGCTCATATAATACCACCAGTTACACGGGACCTCAACAAATATGCAAATAATCAAACCGTCTCAATTCGGCACAACCCTTACAGTTCACAACCAAAGGAGTAGAGCGCCTTCCAGGCATCAACCCTCACATTAATGATAGTACCAAAAATCTCCGTACTTGGTTTCGATCTTTAACCATCAAATGACTAGCATGTCACACTCGTACAATTTCCCCGTGGGGTACGCTCCCATGACCTTCCGCTCAGGTAGCCAAGTCCGCACATCCATACCACCAACTGTACTAATTCTGTAAAGCAAATCACAATCCGCAAATCAATACACAATGCCTTTTCCACAAAACACCATTCTCAAGCGACACTAAGATAACGCCAGCTCACTCTAACCATCTGAATTCTTCCCTGCTCATCCGAGCTCGTGAAATTCTTATCAACACCGACCCGCAGCCTTGATCCTCAATGTCTGATTCCCATGCCGCTCACTGCACCTAAAATGCCGCTATGTGAGAATACCAGAATTCATCATAACTCCTGAACTACTAGTAGAATGAATAGTTCATTGGCTAGAAACCTTTCGCTTAGCTCGTTTCAGAAGAACCAATGCACCACGCAACTGAATTCCCAAATTGTAGAAAATACAACCCTCAAGTCGTGATCTACCCGCCATAACTCTCCAGGAATCTATTTACACCACAAAGCCATCTAAATCAAATACCTCCCAAATTAATCAAGTTATGATAGCTGTTGAGCCTGTATAAAACCACTAACCACATGTGTAACTTCACACGCTAAAGGAACTGATTATTGCCACAGTCATGCTGATTCAACCATTACTAACCAAACCAACTTCTTCCAATTCACTCTTGACTTGCCTTAGAAATAATAGCAGCTCCATTCAAGAATCATAGCGAAACTCACAACACTCCTCCTGAGTGACCACTTTCACGAGACCACATCGTCTTAATACCCATGAACCAACTCATACATTCCTCATGCGCACAATAGCATCTCCACTAGTATACCTATTCTAAAAGACCTTCTGCGAACCCGAGGCTATTTTCTTCTTTCCCCCCAATACTACAATGCTTACCCGGTGATAACATAGAACACTCCAATTCCCGTTCACAATCCACTACAAAACTCGATCCTTAGTCACACAACGGACCCGAAATCCTTAGGCACCGCACTTAAATCCTTGAACTCACTGGACTGTTGTTGAGAGTCACCCACTCTGACCTGATCCCGAACATATTCAAACTCCAACGCTCTTCTAGCACATGAATACCCTCTCAAAGAAGCAACCAGCTGGATTCTTTTCCTTGTACCTTAAATCCACAAGAAGCATAAACTCCGAGTCTTCCCAAAACCTACACCTGAATTGATAAGACAAAGTTCAACACACATTCATTAAGTTCCTTGCTCGAATTACTCCTGATGTTTTCTTTTCTTAGTCATAATAATTCGCCAATGCACCGATAGCCAAAAACCGCACAAGCAGACAACCACGCGATCCAATCGTAGACGGTGGGGATCCCCAACTTAGATTTAAGCTACCATCACATAATGTAGGGCCCAAAATGATTCCCCTTCTCAATTACCGTGATCTCGCACCGTTAACCCATAAAATTCCTTGTAGTTTCTTATTAAACTTTTCATTAACATCCTGAATTATCATCCATAATCGCATACTCGACCTTCTGCTTCGTAGTATGTAGAACTCTTCGGAGAAACTTCATCAAATCATACAATCGTTGACATGCCCACCTGTGGTATTCCATGCCGATATCTTCCAACGACGTTGCACTGGGTGCAACTACCGCGCATTTAGTAACCCTCCTGAGCCCATGCTCGTCCACTAGCTGTACAAGTCTGTTTATTCCCCATTGACATCAACTGAGAGTTCAACAATATCATCCAAACTCAAGTTATATTGCATCTGAAACGAAAATCAAATCTTCACACCCCTCTTCATTTCAAGCAAACTCTCTTTTTGCCATATTCAATCTTTCTCCGTACAGTAACCATCATTCCAAATAAAATACGTAGACCAAATCACCTTCCATCACAATTCCCAAACCATTCTAAACTTTCTCAAGGTACATGGCTATCCTAACACAGAATCCATAGGCTACTCTGCCTCTCCCACTTCGGTCAAACCATCTCCTTTAAGCAACTTCTCGACTTCTGCTTCTCATACTTGACCTGCTAGTAATTCAACCACCGTAAGGCACCTCCCACATGTCCTTCCTCATTCTTCGTTACTCAAATGTTGCATCAAATTAAAATCCATCTCTATAGCACCTGAGCTAATAAATTGCTACCGAATCTAAGCCTCCTGGAAGATCATCTTCCTCGAGCCATCATATTAGAAATACCAATTCGATTTTATACTGTTGCACACCGCTATCTCTGACAACCGCCCCTTAGGCACCATTTCACAACACCCTGCCCGAAGGAAAAATCAAGAAGACCATACCACCGATGAACCTTAATGTGTTCAACAAGGATGACGACACTGCATCATAATGAAAATTCCACCACGCTCAAAAATACCAAGTCTTGTTACTCCATCAACCAAAACCTAAACATCCATAGTCCGATTGCCCATCCTTTGTTGGAATTAAATGCTAAACCCCTAAATCATGCACCGAAAAATCCTCCTTTCAAGCCAGTCACTACCTCAACACATAAACAAGCATCTTTCCATTACACCAACATTGTGCGATAACAACGCATCGACATCGTAGCAATCCGTGCACAGTCTTGAAACCATAGAAATTACAGATATTGAGCTGGAATAAAAGAACATCCTTCCGCAAGGCGACGATAATAGCCTGCCCAAACACGTAGGGAAAACATCCCGCACCATGTTTGTAGTATCACTACAACTCCTCAACTCCCAATTGATAACAAGCGCTTCGCGTCGCATAAGATTGAGTAGGAAGGAAAATAAAGGGACAAGCCTTAATGGTATCAAACCGCACGATAAGGAAATCAAAAAGGGAAGTGCTCCTAACAGCCATGTAGCCTCTCAAAGATAAGCAAAGACGTCTCTGTACCGATCCGCAAGACTCTACTAGACTTGCTCATGACTCGTGAGACCTAAGTGAACCTAACGCTCTGATACCAAGCTGTCACGACCCAAAATCCACTATAGGTCGTGATGGCACCTAACATCGCCGTCAGGAAAGCCAATAGTGATTGATTGATTTAATTACTCATTTTATTATTTTGAAATCGTAATTTCCATTACTTAAAGAGTATAAAATGGGATATACATGGGAAAAATGTTAATAACTACGTGATCTGCAACGACTAACAATAGTAGGAACCCCTAAAACCCGGTGTCATAAGTGCATGAGCATCAACTAGGAGATATAATAAAATACAACATCTGTCTAGAATACAAAATTAGACATGAAAAATATAAATAACTCTGATGGAGACTTTGTAGGTTACGAGGCGTAACATGGAAAGCAGCTCACGGTAAGTCCCCGCAATAGCCGCGTCTTTGCACCCAAAAGACCATCACACATATAAGTACCTACACAAAAAGTGCAGCAAGTGTAGCATGAGTACGTAAATCAACACGTACCCAGTAAGTATCTAGCCTAGCCCTAGAGAAGTAGTGACGAGGGGTCGACATCGATACTTACTAGAGGTCTAATAAGACAGATACAATATGAACATATATGCACAAGAGTAAGTAAACAAAAATAGCAGGTGTAAATACGTGGTACAGCTCTCTTCTTAAAGATATCTCAAGCTCTCAGCTAGTAGTTACCTCCTCAATCGGAGTATATATAATGTGGACCTTACCAAATAGGTTGTCATAGCTCAATCAGGGGAAGCTCACAGATATGCTGGCTTCTTGCCCATTATTACACATGATTTCATGATAGTATTTCACAGAAATGCCGAGGCGTACGGCCCGATCCATCATAATATTACCAAACCATAGATACATCTATTTTATTGCCGAGGCGAACGACCCGCTCCCATGAGAGTGTGGTACATAAATCCTGTTGTGGCGTATGGCCCGATCCCATTAGTGTGCGCTTTGACTAGGGTCGAACGGAACAAACATAGATGTATCTATCCTACCGAGGCGAACGGCCTGATCCCATTAGAATAAGAAGCTTTGACGGGTCCTTGACCCCACTCACAAATAGTCGTGTGAGTTATATATTTTAAGGGAACTTTTCGATGTGAACGCATAACACGGGAGAATTTTGTAAGGAGAGTACAATTATATAGCGGCTAATCATAAAGCCCGTCGAATCTCTACGATGGCAAGTCCATTACTCTACACAAGTCTAGTCTCAAGTCGCATCGTAAAAATAAAGGAATTTAATAGACAGGAAACAACTCAAGTAGTACAGCTATAGCATGGTGTGAGCCTAAGTCTACTCGGACACAACATGAATCTAGCTATGCACGAACTCTCATCACCTTGTGCGTACGTAGCTACCGCAATAAATAACACATAACAAATACATCATCTAGGGGTAGTTTCCCCCTCACAGAGTTAGACAGAAGACTTACCGCGCTCCAAAGTTCCATAATCAGCTCCAAAGCTTCTCTAACACCTCAAACTGATGCCCGTCGATCCAAAACTATTCAAACAAATGTGCAAAACAATCAAAATATATTCTAATACCCATAATTAATCATTTTAAACAATTCTCAACTCCGCTCGAAAAGTCGATAAAATCAACCCTCGGGCCCAAGTGCTTGGATTTCGAAAACTCGTGAAGATAAATCTTACCCATAATACCACGACCTCAATTATATAATTTATTCCAAATTTCATGTCCAATTTCGTGGTAAAAATCCAAGAATACCAATTTCTAGGTTTCTTTCAAAATCTCACAATTTCTACCAATTTTCATGCTTGAATCCATATAAAACCATGTATTTAACTCACATTGTGAAGAAATCACTTACCCCATTATAGTTGATGAAGATGGCACACCAAAAGTGCTCCAAAATCAGCTCATATGGACTAAATGAGATGAAAATGGGCCAAAATCCCGTTTTATAAAAACATCTCTGCCCAGACGCCCTTCCGCTTCTGTGATCAGCTTGGCCGCTTCTGCGGAAAAATCCTCGCTTCTGCGAAATCGTGCCCAACAGCCCTGTCTGCTTCTGTGCTCCAAGCACCGCATATGCGCTCATGCAGGTACGGAAATTGCTTCGCACCTGTAGCCCTTGACCTGATCACCTCCCGTCGCTTCTGCGACACCTCACCCGCAGGTGCAGTTTCGCTTCTGCGGTCTCAGCCTTCCCCAGCCAAAAGCCGCTTCTGCGCTGGCCTGGCCGCTTCTGCAGAGTCGCATCTGCGGCCCTATTTTCGTAGGTGTGATTACACCAGCAACTGGCCAAAACCAGCATTCCTCAACTTCAAATTTGATCTGATTCAAATCCGAAACTCACCCGAGGCCCGCGAAACCCCGTCCAATCATACCACCCAGTCTCAATACATGATACGAACATGCTCGAGGCCTCAAATCACACCAAGAAATAACAAAACTATGAATCGGTGACCAAAATCCTTCTCAAACTTTTCAAACTTCCAAACTTCGACGAACGCGTCCGAACCATACCAAAACATTCCGGAATGACGCCAAACTTTGCGCACAAGTCATAAATCATGATACGAACCTATTCCAATGCTCAAAATCCCGAACGGACATGGATATCATAAAAATCCATTTCAAACCAAACTTAGGGAAATTCTTAAACTTCCAAAAATGCCAACCTTCCATAATAGGCGCCGAAATGCTCCCGGGTGATCCGATATTCAACCCGAACATACGCCCAAGTCCGAAATAATTATACGAACTTATTGGAACCTTTAAATCCCGATTCTGAGGTCGTTTACTCAAAAGTCAAACCTTAGTCAACTCTGGCAACTTCAATCTTCCGAATTTAGAACTTTCTATCTGAATCAACTCCGAACTTCCAAAAATTCAATTCTGACCACACGTACAAGTCATAATACCTGAAATGAAGCTATCAAGGCCTCAAACTACCGAATGACATGCTAGAGCTCAAAACGACCGGTCGGGTCGTTACATAATGATTGGTATCATCTTCTGTTGCGTCAAAACTGATTTGTTTTTTGTTTTTACCATGAAACTTAGCAATCAACCTTTTATTTAGTTGATCAACATATTGTAATGACCCGGCTGGTCGTTTTAAGAATTTGAGCCCCGATCCCCTAATATCTGCTTTCCCCATATTTGTTTCTGCTTTTGAGACTTGCCGGAGTGATTGGTTATGGAATTCAGCAAGTTTTGGGACACTTAGTCCCTAGTTGTGAGTTTAAGCCTTAAAGTTTGGACCGTAGTCGGAACTATATGAAGACGGATCTGGAATGGAATTCCGTCGACTCTGTTAGCTCCGTTGAGTGATTTTGGGATTAGGAGCATGTCCGGAATGTGTTTAGGAGGTCTGTAGTAGATTTAGACTTGAATTGGCAAAAGTTAGTTTTTCGGCCGATAGTGGAAATTTTGATATCGAGCTCGGAATGGAATTCCAAAAGTGGCTGTAGGTTCATAATGTCATTTGTGACCTGTGTGTGAAATTTGAGTTCATTCGGACTAGATTTGATGTGGTTCGGCGTCCTTTGTAGAATTTGGAAAATTTTAAATTCTTAGGCTTGAATCCGTGCTTAATTCATGATTTTAGTGTTGTTCGACGTGGTTTGAAGGCTCAGCTAAGTTCATATGGTATTTTAGGATTTGTTGATATGTTTGGTTGAGGTCCCGGGGGCCTCGAGTGTGTTTCAGATGCTTAACAGAATGAACTTGGACTTAGAGGAATTTTTGGAGTTGCTGGTTCTGGTGTTTTCGCACCTGCGGTGGAGAGTCCACAGGTGCGGCCTCGCAGAAGCGAGGCTGGGATCGCAGGTGCGCTTTTAGGCCAGGGAGTCAGTGGTCGTAGATGTGACGAGTGAGCCGCAGGAGCGGAGCCGCATCTGCGGAAGGGCAGTCGTAGATGCGGAGGTGTGAAGGACCCAAGGTTCTGCAGAAGCGGACGATTGAGCGCAGAAGCGTATCCGCAGGTGCAGACTCATGCGCGCAGGTACGGACCCGGCCCAAGTAAGTGGACTTTGCACCTGCGATGGATTGTCCACAGGTGCGTGACCGTAGATGCGGTCCTAGGTCCGCAGGTGCGGAAATCGCTGGGCAGAAAAGAGGATTTCAAGGGTTTGAAATTTCATAACACAAAATTCGATTTTAGAGCTCGGTGGGAGACGATTTCTCGAGGGATTTTGAAGGAAAACTATTAGGTAACTAATTCTAACTCTATTTTGATCATAATACATTTATCTATTGTTGTTTTCCTCGTCTAATTAAGGAAATTGAGGGTAGAAGTTTGGAAATGGGGGAAAAAGGGTTCCCCAATTGAAAATCTGAGATTTGAATGGGAATTTGACGTCGGATTTAGATGATTTTTATTCGGGAGAACTCGTGAATGAATGGATGTTCATAATTTATAATTTTTACCCGATTCCGAGACGTGGGCCCGGGAGATTATTTGGGCATTTTTCCTAATTTCACGCTTTGGCTTCGAATTAATTAGCTAAATTAGTTACTTGTATTTATATTTACATTATGCAATTTATCTGAATAGATTCGGGCCATTTGGAGTCGGATACTCGTGGCAAGAACATGTTATCGAGGTGATTTGAGCTGTTCGAGGTAAGTGGCTTGCCTAACCTTGTGTTGGGGACTTTCCTTTAAGATGTTTGATATTAATTGATGTGTGGGCGCTGTGTACGCGAGGTGACGAGTACGTACACGGGCTATTATTGCAAAAATCCCATTTTTTCCTTCTAAATCATAAATTGTTTTTCCTTATTAAATTGCACTAATACGTTTAATTGTTAAACTTAGACTAGAGAAGCATGCTTACGTGCTTTAACTGCCTATTTGACATTCTGTGTGCCATGCTTAGTTAAATCCCTATTTTCCTTATATGTGTTCAGTATAAACTGTATAACTCGATGTCATACCTGCCATTTCATCTTGCGTTGCATATTTAAATTGGGACTATGGAGGTATTCCGGGAGATCTCCCTGTACTGCATATTTACTTTGGGATTACGGACGTATTCCGGGAGATCCCCCAGCACTGTATATTTACTTTGGGACTATGGACGTATTCCGGGAGATCCCCCTATACTGCATATTTACTTTGGGACTACAGACGTATTACGGGAGATCCCCTAGTACTGCATATTTACTTTGGGACTACGGACGTATTCCGAGAGATCCCCCATGTACTGCATATTCATTTGGAACTACGAGACGGTATCCCGGGAGATTCCCCACTGTGTTTACCTTGTTCTGAGTCAAGGACTCCCTTAACTGTAAAATTTTTGAGAATTTCTTTAACTGTATTACCGTAAATTTTACTTATATCTTTTACTGTTTAATTTATTATATTTACTCCGGTAGAGCCTTGACCTGACCTCGTCACTACTCGACCGAGGTTAGGCTTGGAAGTTACTAGGTACTATTTTGGTGTACTCATGCCCTTTCCTGCACATGTTTTCGTGTGCAGATCCAGGTACGAGCTATCAGCCTTGGGGTTAGTGCGTGCTGCTGATTATAGGAGACTTCAAGGTACTTCTGCTTGCGTCCGCAGATCTTCGGAGTCCCCTTCTACTCCCTCGCCTAGAGACTTTCTTTATTACCTTCAGACTTTTGTATAGAGCTACATAGATTATAGCAGCTTGTGACTTAGTGGTATTTCGGGTCTTGGAAAATTTCTTTGTATATGCCGAGTGGTTATTCACGATATGTTGTTTATCTAAAAAAAAAATGCTGTGTTTTCTTTATATTTTTCGTAATATTAGGCTTACCTAGTCGTAAAGATTAGGTGCCATCACGACACCTTACGGAGGGTTAATTTGGGCCGTGACGCATATTCATTTATGTTAGGTAAGATAGCTCTTTAATTTCAATCATGTAATTTGCACAAATTGCGTTTTAATCTAATGATGAAAATATTTTCCTTATTAAATGCACTACTATTACAAGTGGGGTTGATAACTAAGTGTTCTGGAAGAACGAAATCATCTTTTATTGGATGCTCTTCTTCGTTTCTGACACGAAGAAAGAAGTCGCTGAATGCTGGATATATTCTTACTTTTATATTTCTTGTCAGTTGAATTTCTTCCATTTGAGGTCATACATATAATTTTGGCAAGCTAGCTTTTATAGTCTCTGCTTTTGTCGATTTTGGAACTACTGGTAGTACTTGACAGAAATCATCTCCCAAACCATTACTTTTCCACCCAATGGTTCATTGATATCCAATGTATCTTTAAAAATTTCGGTTAATTGTTTCGATCATTTCACGCTTAGCCATAAGCGCTTCATCCCATATTATCAATTTTGCTTTGCTTATAAATTTAACACTATCGCTCTGCTTTGATATATTTGTGATGATTATTTCAGTTGTTTGAAGAGGTATATCAAATCTAAAGTGAGTTGTACGACCTCATAATAAAATCGTTGTTGGTACACCACTTGTATTATTGCTAACAATATCATGCCTCTTGATCTAGCATTTGTAAGTAATGCGTGATATAGGAATATTATTTCAATTCCGTCGGAGACATCTACAAAGAATAATCCTGCAATACCAGAGTATACTCTTTAAATATAGTCTTGAAAGTTTGTTCTCGTTCAGGATTTAGCTAAACAAGATTTAGCTCTAATTGTACTTTCTTAGACACTTGTATAGCTTTTTGATTTTTAACACTATACTAACCCTTTTTACTTTGTGTTTTAATTTTTTTAATCTCTAACACTCTATTTATGGAATAAATTTATTTACCCTAAGACTTTTTTTAACTTGAAAAATAATTTTACTCATATGATTAATTTAAAAAATAATTGAATTGGATTCTCTTGCTAAATAATTAATTAAAAGATTTAATTATTTGTTCTTAACATAAAAATTAATTTATTTTATGTTGATTCAAATTCTTTATATTAGTTCATCTCTTGTTTTTGAATATGTAAGTATAATTATAATTTTATCCACCATAAATTTTATTTTCAAAGAGTAAAAAGATCGACTAGACATTTCAATTTTAGATCTTTATGTTTTCAGAATTATTAGTGGTATTGACTTTTACCAACCATTTTTCTTTTTCTCTCTCACACATGTATATTCTTAAATATTTTCTTAGTTGTTTTGAGATAATTGGGTATATTTTTTAATATTATCCAAAAATTAATAATAATAAAATAATATTTGAGTAGTAAAGCAATTCAAATATAATATAATAATATATTATTGTGGAGATATTTTTTCTCGATTTCAATGCTTTATCCAGTCCATTTAACATTACTTTTATTTTTTTTGGTATTGGACATTATGGAGTGGTAATGTATTATCAATACGAAGGATTCTTATGAAATTAATTTTATTAAACCTTCATACATATTATTAACAAGAATTTAATAGACAAAATTTTATTAATTTTAAAATCTTAAATATTAAATAAGTTTAACATATAAGGTATTATATTCCAAAAGTTAAGTTATTACAGTTATGTCATTTCCTAAAAAGTTATTTTGTTTAATATTTTAAAGCTATTTTAGTCTATCAATATTATATTCATATAATATAATATAATATAATATAATATAATATAATATGATCCATTTAACATTACTTTTATTTTTCTTGGTATTGGACATTATGGAGTGGTAATGTATTACCAATACAAAGGATTCTTATGAAATTAATTTTATTAAACCTTCATACATATTACTAATAAGAATTTAATAGACAAAATTTTATTAATTTTAAAATCTTAAATATTAAATAAGTTTAACATATAAGGTATTATAGTCCAAAAAATAGGTTATTACAGTTATGTCATTTCCCAAAAAATTATTTTGTTTAATATTTGAAAGCTATTTTAGCCCATAAATATTGTATTAATATAATATAATATAATATAAGCCATTTAATATTACTTTTAGTTTTCTTGGTATTGGACATTATGGAGTGGTAATGTATTACCAATACGAAGGATTCTTATGAAATTAATTTTATTAAACCTTCATACATATTATTAATAAGAATTTAATAGACAAAAATTTATTAATTTTAAAATCTTAAATATTAAATAAGTTTAACATATATGGTATTATAGTCCAAAAAATAGGTTATTACAGTTATGTCATTTCCCAAAAGAATATTTTGTTTAATATTTGAAAGCTATTTTAGTCTATCAATATTGTATTCATATAATATAATATAATATAATATAATATAATATAATATAATATAATATAATATAATATAATCCATTTAACATTACTTTTATTGTTTCGCACCTCTGCTGACTTTTATATGTCCACCGAGGTTTCCACCAGTTAAATATTTCTATTTTAACATACTTGAGAATTCTTAATCTAGCTAATTCAGTACCCTTATATTTAAAGACTGGCGGTAATCCGCACAATCAGTAAGGATATAAGAATTGAAATATACTTGAATTTTATATATAGTTTAATGACTGTATGGAAGGTTGAAACCTTTACTCAAGCAAGGGGTCTGTCGTAATATAATACATACTTTTATTGAGCCCATGTGTCTAGCAGTTCTAACCGTGAAAGAAGATGCCCTTTTTAACTCCTTATTCGGGCTGAGGTTCACGGCTGGCTAGACGAAGCCACTAAGGCAAAGCCAATAAGAGCAGTGTTATATTAGACTGTACCAACCATCTTGACACCAAGTCAAAACTCTATATATAAAGTTTATTTATATTTAAATAGATGTCGTCTCTTTCATGATTTATATAGGAGAGAAGTTAGATACTCAACATAGATATGAAGTCTCTTAGCCGGACATCGTCACGGCCAGAGAGGAGAGACTAGAAGAAAAACTAACTAAGAAAGAAATCAGTACCTTTTGGCCGGGATGCAAGGTCTGAAGATGAAGAACTGAAAACTTTATTTACTTGTTCTTCTTGTTACAATCAACAAACTATAAACTCTTAATTACACTTTGAAGAGAGAGAGAGAGAGAATTCTAGAGAGAGAGGGTCTCGCTTCGCTTCCTTTTTCTTCTGAACGAATAAAACGTATAAATAGAAAAGAAAAGAATCTATGAACAATAAAAAGTGGGTCCCGTGGGTCCCTGTTACAGTATTTTTACTATACAAAACAGTATTTCTACTGTTGATGAATAGTGTATCTACTCTTTGAGTGGGGTCCGGCGGCTTCACTATGCTATGGGTCCGGCGACTTCACTATTGTTTGTGGGGTCCAGCCGTTTCACTGTGCTGGTCTCTTATCTGATTCTTTCATTTTGCGGAGGAATTCTTCCGCATTCTGCAAATCTTCATCAGATAGTATTTTCTCTGATTCAAAGGGTTGAGAATCTTCAGCGATATCATCGTTGCTGGTTTCACTCTGCATAGAAGTGTCTGATTTTTCATATTGATTAATGGAACGAAGTAAATTTCTTCTGACTTCTTCCAAGTAGTTGCTAATCATTTCTTCTTTATCTCCTTCCTGAAAGGAGATCTTTCTAGCAATATGTCGTACTGAGCTGTCATCAATCACCTCTTTCTGAGGTTTGCTGGAATATTCTTGAATTTTCATTTTGATGGAATCCAAGAGTTCTTGACCATATAATGTCTTTGTTTTAGGATCCTTTTTCATTAGTTTATCCCAAAAGTTGTTGTAAAAGGTCCTATATAAGCACGGGACTTGTTCTTCGGTGAATCCGACTTCTGGAGTCCATTTATGAATCCAGGGAATAGAGAATTCCAGAAAGAAATAAATTTGGTCAATTTTTTCTGCGTAACAGATATGATCTGTGTGATATAAATTGTTTATAAAAGGGGAAATTTTTATCCATTCTTTGTATAACATGAGAAATGGATCAGGTAAATTTTTTACTGTTGGACCGTGGTATGACCACCAGTTTAGAAACCAATTAGGAATAGCCTCTGCAAATATCTTTGCATATACTTTAATAAACCAAGTATACTTGTGTCGATCATTATTATAGTATAACACTTTATCAAATGCCTGGATATAATCCCAATAGGTGAAATTCATTCGAGATTTGTTAAGGCTTATCTGCCTTTCTTTCATTGTGGATATACCCCAGTCTTCAACAGATATAATCTGTTTAATTATAATCTTCGAGAAGTTATAAACGTTCTCATCTGTGCTATAACCAGAAAAGTGCTGAAACTCTGCACTGCCAGTACTGGTGAGTATTGTTTCATAATAAGAGCGGGTTTTGTATGACTCACCTGGATAATATAATCCATTTATCAAATACCTTTGGAATATCTTCCATGGCTCTTCTTTTCTCTGAATATCAGAATTTTCTAAAAGAAATATCATTTCTTTTTTAGACACTTTCTCATATGACTTGATATCATCATTGTCATCTTTTGTAATGGAAGCAAAGGTATCACTTTGCTTAGCAGAAGTATCTTTCTATTTTTGAGCAGTCAAATATGCCTGCAAATGTGCGTATAACGGATTATCTTCTGGAATATCTTCCAGATGGACGGATGGTCCGATCGATGATTCTTCTCTGAGAGATATCCTCTCATTGGTTAAACTCTTTCTTCCCATTGGTATAACTGGGGAGTTTGATGTGGATCCGTATGACGATCCTGAAGGTGATGATCTTCCTCTGGACTGTGGGGATGATCTTCCTCAACCTCTACCTCTTCCCCTACCCCAGGGGGGTTCCATCCTGTAAATATTCACAAGATAAGAAATCTGGCAGAGAATTATCAATTCCCTTTTTATATTGTATTTCAAAATCAAAAGGGGCTAATTGAGCCTGCCATCTTGCAAATATCATTTTCGAGGCATCATGTTTAAAGTCTTTGTTAAACATATATTTAACAGATTGTGCGTCAGTTTTTATTAAAAACCTTTGATTGTATAAATCGTCTTGAAATTTTAAAACACATTTTACTATGGTTAACATTTCATGTGCCACAGTGGCATATTTTCTCTGGGCTTCAGACCATTTACCAAAGTAGAATCTAATCAGATATTCATGCTTATTATTGGGATTTATCTGTTTCAAAATCCCTCCGTAACCAATATTAGACGCATCTGTCTCGATAATCTTTTGCCATGCAGGATTAGCAAGGGTCAAGCAAGGTAAAGATTTAACACGTTGCTTAATATTCTTAACCAAAATAGTATGACTATCAGTCTAAGGATTTTTATAATCCTTTTTTAGCCTATCATATAAGGGGGCTAAATCACGCGACAAATCTTTATAAAAAGGTGATATATAATTTAAACTTCCCAAAAATCTTTGTAACTGGGTTCTATCAGTAATAACATCGGGAAATTTTGAAACAAAATCGATCGATCTTTGAATAGGAGTAATCTTTCCTTGACAAATATAATGTCCTAAAAATCGAATGTTAGTTTGGAATAAACTCATTTTTTGTTTTGAGATAACCAAACCATTTTGTATAACAATTCTTTTAAAATTATCTAAATGCTTAATATGCATTTCAAGTGTTTTGAAAAATACCAAAATGTCATCTATATAAACAATGATAAAGTCTAGATAGGGGTTGAAAATATCATTCATAATTTTTTGGAATTCAGAAGGGGCATTCTTCAAACCAAAAGGCATAACATTCCATTCGTATTGCCCAAATGGAACATTAAAAGCAGTTCTATAAGTATGCTCTTTAAATATTTGAATCTGCCAATATCCAGATTTTAAATCAAATTTTAAAAATATATTGGCATCATATAATCTTGACAATAAATCTCTTTTATTTGGAGTAGGATACCTAACCCACTTCAAATATTTATTCAAGGGTTTATAATTAATGACTAATCTAGGAATACCACGTTCCTTTTCAGCTGCGTTATTAACATAAAAAGCTGTGCAAGACCAAGGAGACTTTGCGGGTTTTATCAAACCCTTTTGTAACAAGCTATCAATCTCCTTTTTGCAGAATTCCACCAATTCCGCGTTCATTTGACAAGGTCGAGATTTAGTAGGAATATCATCCTCAGAGAAATTATCTTCATAAGGCAGAGTGACAATATGCTTTTTTCTATTCCAAAAAGCACTGAGATGTTCTGCACAAATATCAATAGCAATATTTTCGGAAATCAATTTGATCTTTTCCTGTATTTTAGTAGAATTTAAAGTATCAAATATATTCATACTAAATAATTCTAATTGCAAAGAATCAACAAGTTTCTGCTTCATATCAATTAAAGCATTAATATCTCTAGTTACTGGATCTGTAACAAAAGTATAACTTATCTTTTTATCCTTATAAGTACCAGTAAAACCTTTCGAGTCTATGCTAGTAAAAGGATAAATGGCGTTAATAAACGGTGTTCCAAGTATAATTGGAGGGTATAACTGGTTTTTAACTAAGAAAAATAAATGAGGAATACAGACTTTATTCTGACATATACCCATATTAGGCAATTTATACTTTATATCTAAAGCATGTCCGGATGCAGATCTAACCATATGATTAGTTTTTTGAAAATATTTCGTAGGTATTAAACCTTCTTGAATGCAGCTAACATCTGCTCCACTATCAATCATGGCAATGTTTGTAATAGAAAAACTATTATTAATGAGAATAATACATTTGATATACCATTTATGAGCAGTAATAATTTGCATCATTCCTAAAAATATATTATGTTTAGGATTAAAACTAATAGGTTTTTCTTCAATAGCATTTTCAAAAATACCTTTGTTTTTATCATTAGATTTCTCAGCTGGAGAATTGATTTTCTCAATCTGAGTAATCCTATTATCACAAATTATCTGATTTTGTTTAAGAGATTTGATCTCTCGTTTCAAGTTTTCAACTTCAACCTTTAAATCATCGAAAGAAGAATCTCTTGCTGGAGTTGTATTTTTATTTAAAAGACGGTTATTAACCTCTAGTAAAGAATAAGCGGGGAATATTCAAATTCTTTTTCAAAAGGTTTTGCAAAACTAGAACTTGAATTAGAACTTGAACTAGCAGCCAAATTAATAATTTTTTCACGAAGTTTTTCATCAGTAACTTCTTTTAAAAGTTCTATTACATTATCATATGTAATAGTTTTCATGTTCAAATCTTGAAACTGTGATTGCAATTTATAAAATTCATCATCATCACAAGTACATGTATTACCTTTACAAGTTGTACAAGTATTATCAACATTTTTATCACTATCAGATAAATCAATTAAATCTATTTCAGCTTCGGATTCTGATTCAGAATAATAATCAGATTCTGATCCAGAAGTGTATAACAAACCATAAACCTTATCACGTAACTCATCATCTAGTCCTAAGGTTTTCAGCTTTTGAAGCTTACAATTCGGGGCTATATGGCCAAATTTACCACACTTGTAACACTTAATGTCAGCTAGATCTCTCTTAGACCTATTTTTGGTAAATCTAGTAACCTTACGATGGGTTTTCTTAGCTTCTCGTTCTTCTTTGGATAGATCTCTTTCTCCTATAAGGACTGTCTTGGTTGGGGTATCTATGCTACTTATGTTTCTTCTTCTTATGAGTAGAAGTCTCGGGTAAACCGAACTGGGTGCAAAAGTCCCCTAATTGATTTCTTTCCTTAAGCTTATCCATTTTAAGCTGTCTGGATAATCTTAATTCATTGCACAGGTTTAACCCTTCCTGTGTGCAAATTCCTATTAACTTACCATAGGTATAGTCTCTGTATGGAATTTCACCATAACTACCTCTTAAAATCTTTCTAACTCTTTCAGCAAATAAAGAGGGAAGGCCATCTATAAACTTAGCTTTCCAATGTTCAAGCTTATTTTCTGGTAGTTCCATCACTCTACTCATAAAAGTGTCTTTATACCATCTAAACTCACCTAAGGTCTTACATCTAAGGCCATTAAGGAGAGTACGGACAGTTTCATTCTGGTTGGTAAATCTACTGTTGAAGTCTTCTAATATAGTAAGAATAAGAGTATAAACAACATCTTCTCTATTTGCCAATAGGGCCATTCCTAAGTTATCAACTCCTTCTTCAGTGGCTTGAACATTAATAACCATTGCTCTTTCTTCTATAGTCAAATAATTGTCCCACCAACCACGAAGTTGGCCAGTAAAACCTGCAACAATCATTCTGCAAATATTTCTATCTGTATTTTTTACACTTTTACAGATAGTTGCATACATAAGCATTCTATGTACAAGAATAGTCAATTGTCTATCAGTTAATCCATCAAGATTCCATTCATAAATTTCGGAACCACTGTAAGACGTATTAGTCTGATTCCAATCACGTTCCTCTATTAAAACATCTTGAGGAGTTGGATGATTGTAATAATAAGTTTGCATTCTGGGTTTATCAGCGTATCAGCTATTTGTAAACTTACTATTCTTTTGGGGGTAACTTCTGAGTTTATTAAACTCTGACAAAATATCCTTTTTATAGTCAAAAATAGAATCTAATTTATCAGCAAAATCATTTGATAAATCAATGGGTTTGTTATTCAAACCGGATAACCTTTTATCAAGAAGTTCTTCTAAATTATTAAAAGATTTAAATTTAAAATCCTAAATCTCAGGAGGTCTTTGAATATGAGTAAAGACAATTTGAGATTCTGATTTGCTTCCTGAAGTAGAGGCAATATCAATTATTTTCTTGCTAGTACTCATTTCTTTTATCAAAACTGTTAAATCATCAAGTTTTTTATCAAGAAAACTAATCTGTTCTCCCAAAACTTTAACATATAAGCTCAAATAATTATTTTGAGAAATTAATTTATTAATTTCTGTGATGCTGACTGCAGCAACATCTTCATCAATAAATTTTTGAAATGCAGTAAAAGTAATACCTGTATTATTAGGTAAAACAAAAGGTGCTTGAGGAGGGTAAATGGCTTTAGTAATATTGCCACTCCCGTATTTATAAGATCTTTCTAAAACTTTTATAAAAAGTGGTAAATATGTGGTTATAAACTAAGGAACAAAATACATAATTTAATTATGTAAAGCACAAGTTTCATAAAATTCTTGAGAAATATTGTTTAAATCCTCTTTACTATAAGTATCAAAAAATCAAATTTTAAACTGGTTCCATTTATCACTGAAAAATTCTTTTTGAATATAACCTCTAGCTTGTGACCCTGGACTAAAATCAATTTGGTGTGGAATCATTTAAACATCATTTGGGTCAAAATCCATCTCGGACGCAGAAGGAATATCCTTATCAGAAATATTGTCATTATCCTGAACAATATTTGTCTTGGGGTTAATCTTAACCCTTTCAACTGGCTTATCACCCACTTTAGTAGAAATTGTGTGTAAAGATGCAGCACGATTTCTAGCTGGTCCATAGATTGGTTCAACAGGAGAAATGTGTTGAATATCAGGCAACAGTCTACGACTAGTAAAGGAATATCTATTATAATTAGAACTAATAGCAGGCAACAGTCTATTATTAGAAAATGACTGTCTACTATAAGTGAAACTATTATCATCAAACTGAATGCAAATCCTTCCATCCGGATTTTGAGTAATATGAGAATACTCAGTATTACTGACAACATTAGTTATCTGATTGGGGGATATAACTGAATCCAAAGTCCATGTAGTTGGAAAATTAATTTCTTCCCACTTAATAGGTCTCCTCGTGGTGACCTTAGACTTTGCAAAATTGGTTTCCACTAATATAGTCTGATCAGATGTATCATATAATTTACATCTAGGGTTTAACGTAGATAGCAATTTAAAATAAATTCTATACGATAAACATATAAGTTCGGAACCAGGTGCATAATTATAACCATACGTTTTCACATTTAATGTCAATGCATCAAGTATATTAACATCAGATAGAGATAATTGCAGATTGGGTTGAGTATTAAAATATATTGGGCCGCAGGCAACAGTAGATTCAATAGAACCCATCAGAAACTGTCTAAAATTCAGATTTCTAGCATCTCTGAGAGCAGCCAAAAATGTCTCTGGTAACCCTTTAAGGGTTAATGGCTTAAAAGCAATTTGAACCATACCAATATGCAGATAATTATATTGGTTTCTATAAACATCTATATCATGCTTGTTTAACAAACGAATAGTCTGTTCAGACGAATTTAATGCTAAAGATTTCTCAGTTGTTTTAACAAGTTATTTAGAAGAGAGTTTATCAAACCATCCATAATCATAGATTGTTCTAATAGGTACTTTAGGAATAGTCCATTTGTTTAACAAATCAAGGTTTTGAGGTATATCTACCTCTTCCAACCTAGTATTTTTTATACTAGTTTTTCCTAAATCCATATTTCAGAAACATATCTATGTCGAATATTTCATATCTATCTCATATATACCATGAAAGTACCTAAGCTCTGATACCATTTTAACAGGATCAAGTGGCGGGCGGTAATCTGGAAAAGTTTTGGTTCTCCAATGAAGTGTTTAGCAATACAATAGATTAAGGTTGCAGAAGCATCTTCTCTAGCTTCTTGCTCTGCAACTTGTATTCCTGATTTATTTTTTATTATAGTTGCTGTAGCACTACCGCAGTCTTCTCTGATCATTACTTTTTCTATAAACATATCTTTATACCATCTAAAATCTGTTAATTTTGGACAGTTAAGATTGTTAAGAAGTTCTGAGCCATTAAGAGGATCTTAAGTTTTATCTTAAAATAGATAAAATATATGCGGAATTTAAATAGTAAAGACAGAAACACTTACTTGTTAAAAGCTTTATTCAAACATAAGAGAACATTTTTACAGAGAGGGAAAGAAAAGATAGGGAAAATCTTGGGAAATTTTCGGATAATTCTATTACAATTTTAAAAGTCTTATATAGACTTTCGAATTCTATTGAGTTAATCTTAATCGTCTAAATGGACGATCTCAGTTTGTTGTCTGTTGCTTTACTGAAGGGTCGTCTGTTGCTTTTTTGAAAAGGCAGGTACTGTTTTTGTTGTTTTTGTCTCTGCTTTTTTTGAAGGGGCAGGTACTGTTTTTGTCTTTTGCTATTCTTCCTCTGCGTAGGCCCTGTAAGCTTGGGCTATTCCATGTGGGTCTTCCATGTCCCCATTGTCTTGATTTTCTGTATAGGAGGATGCCGATACTGTGTCTAACATAGCCTGTACTTCTACTGGGCTTGCTGTTTCAATGTTTGCCAAGACTTCTAAGAGTCTTCTTTTTAATTCTGCTTGCGAACTGGTGGATCCACTTCTACTGGCCGGCTTAGGTTTCTTGATATCTCTTGATTCAGGGACCCATCCTTTAATTTTTGGTATTTTAACTAAATACTGAATTCGTTCGATCTGTTCAATTTCGAACGTCCAACTAATGACAAAAGAAATTCTTTTTGCAAAGTAATATTTGCAGATTTTAATGTGGTCTGGTAGAGTAGAGATTTCTTGCTCTTTCTGGAATCTCTCATAATGAACATGGAAGCTTCGAGGCATTGATTGCTCCGTACCTCCAAATGATTTCCACCAGTCATAGAACCATCGTGGTATGACTGATTTGGCAGCTTGTTCGTTATATTTTACGAACCATGTATGAGAACCTGGGCGTAAGTACATAAAATTATACCATGCATCCATATAATCTCTGAAATTATATGTTTGGGGTCTGAATTGTACAGAGAGCACTATTGGGGTGTGCAAATGGTCCATTCCCCATTCAAAGGGGCTCATAATTTTATGAATGGTAAATCTAGAATACCTAATACTGTCAGGGTCTTTGTCATCTCTGAGGGTATGCTCAAAACTGACTGAACCTGTATCTGTAAGAATAAATTCATAATACCTCCTTGATTTTAGGGGGTCACTTGTTTCAACATAGTTCCTGTTTGTGTAACAGGGTCTAATCAGATCTTGTTTATCGAAGTTTTCGTAACCTTTGTCCAATGCTATCACTTTGATTGGTGCTTTGGAGATTATTTCAAATGTTTCTTTTTCTTGAGAAACTGGTTTTTTACCTTCCTTTTTGGATGGTGTCTCTGGCTTGACTGCTTGTGCGAATGACTCTGGGTCTTCATTTCATAATCTGAACTGGTGAGTGTTTTACCAGTTTGGCTTGTCGAAGCTTTCGAAGAAGCTTGTTGGAATGGTCCTTCTATTTTTGGAATAGTACCAAGGACTTTCATTGTAGCTGGTTTATTTATAGTGGGAACTCTCGGAGGGGTTACCATTATATTTAGAGGTAGTCTCACAAGTAAGGGGGGATAATAGTCTGCTAGTGCAGAATATCTATTTTCTCTCTTTGGTGAGGCCCTGAAGGGACCCTTCTGGTTCGGTCTCATTTTTTCCCTGTAAAAATTCTCTGGTTAGAAAATCGGGTAAAGAATTTTCCTCACCTTTAATAAACTCAATTTGAAAGTCAAAACTAGATAATAATGCTTGTCATCTGGCAAAAATCTGTTTTGAAATTAGGTTTTTAACATCTTTTTGTAAAATCTCTTTAGCTGATTTACAATCAACTCTTAATAAAAATTCTTTATTTATTAAATCATCTTGAAACTTTGTAATACATAGTACTATAGACAAAATCTCTTTTTTGACTGTACTATAATTTTTCTGAGCCGAATTCCAAATTCCGGAAGTGAAACGGACTAATTGTTCTAAAGAGTTCAAAGACACTCGTTGTTTGAGAATACCATTGTACCCTTCATCAGAAGCGTCAGTTTCAACTATCATGAATGCCTCAGGATTAGGAATACCTAGACAAGGAAGTTTTTGAATAATAGATTTGACTCTTTTGACAGTGTCAGTTTGTTCTTGACTCCATGGGACTGGATTTTTCTGAGACGTTTGTATAGTGGCTCACAGATTTTTTTAATATCAGGAATGAAGTCTGCAACATAATTAAGGCTTCCTAAGAACCTTTGTAATTGTGTTTTATCTAAGATTTCATCAGGAAATTTTGAGGAGAACTCAATGGCTCTACAGATTGGTTTGTAAGTGCCTTGGTAAAGATCGTGTCCTAAAAATCTGATAGTCGTTTGAAACAACTTAATCTTCTTAGCACTTACTACTAGTACATTATGTTTTACGACTTTAAAGAACGTATTTAAATGTTTAAAGTGAGAGTCTATATCTTCAGAAAATATTAAAACATCATCAATGTAAACAATTGACATATTACTGTATGGATTGAATAAATTATTCATTTGTTTTGAAATTCTGATGGGGCATTTTTTAACCCAAAAGGCATAACATTCCATTCATATTGTCCAAAGGGGACATTGAAGGAAATTTTATATTTATCCTTTTCGCTAATTTGAATTTGCCAAAATCCTGACTTCATATCAAATTTGCTATAGATATTAGCTTTATAAGTTCTTTTTAATAAGTCTCTTTTATTAGGTATCGGGTACCTAATCCATTGTAAAACCTTGTTTAATGGTTTATAATTAATAACTAATCTGGGAGCTCCTCTTTCCTTTTCTGCGCTTTTATTAACATAAAAAGCTGCACAACTCCAAGGTGATTTAGAGGGTCTGATAATCTTCTTTTTAAGGAGATCGTTTATTTTATTTTTACAAACTTCCATGAGTTCATGATTCATTTGAATAGGCCTAGCCTTTGTGGGTATGGCTTGTTCAGTGAATTCATTAATATAAAGGAGTTCGACTACTCCTTTCCCAGAAGGCATTTGGTAATTCTGAACAAACTTCAAGTTCGAGTTTTTCTTGAAATTTTTTTATCTTTTCCTCCATTCCCGAGGTTTTTAAAGTTTGTTCAATTTTGTGAACTTTTATATTATTTTTTAAATAATTAACCTGATTTGAAAGCAGGTTTATTTTAAAAATAGTTTTTGATTTGAGGAAATCACTTTCCTCTTTAGAGATAGTATTAAGATAATTTCTTAATAGCTTCTAAATTATCATAATAAGGTTTAATCTGAGTTATAAAGGGTATTCCTAAGATAATTTCTTCATTAATATCCCTAGTTACCGCAAAGTCATTTATAAAAACAGATTCCATCATTGCAAATGTGGGCTTTTGATAGTTTATAATCTATCTTTAATTTTTCTCCTGTGGTAGAATATAATTTTGTAGTACTTTTTCAAAATATTTGGTTGGTATTATTCCTTCCATTATGCAGTTTCTATCTGCTCCTGAGTCTAATAATGCTAATTTACTAATTGTAATATCTTTTACCTTTAAGGTAATAGGAATATGATAGTTGTGTGCTCTTACATTAGTAATTTTTGCCACTGCTGTGCCGCTGATTGATTCTTCATCATTTTTTGAATTATCATCTTCTGTGAAGTATTCACCAATTGTTTCTTTTATATTGGCTGCTTGTAATACTTCTTTAGTGAGATTTTCCATTTCTATTTTGTCAAGTCTAAGCTTAACCATTTTTATTTCATCTTTTATAGATTTTAATTCTATTGGGAGATGTTGAATAGTGGGCTTATCATATTTGACTGAAAATTTATTCATAACCTCTTTCATGTTAAAGGGTTCTATTTTGTGATGATTTCCTTTCTGATTAATGATGATATTTTTTAATTCTTTTAAGTATTTTGTTTTAATATATTCGTCATCTATGTGATTAATGATATCAAATAATACTTCTTTAGAGTCGTTAGTAAGGAATTTAATAGAATTTTGTCCGCACACACATATTGCACCAGTGCAGTTACAGTTGTCTTCTTGAGAGCTACTGCTACTGTCTGAGCTATATGCCATGTTTATCATTTCATTGTCACTGTCAGAATAGCTTTCATCTGATGATGACGATGATGTGCTATTTTCATTTTGTTCAAGAATAGCAAAAAGCTTTTCTTTAACATTTTCATCAATTTCTAAAGTGTTAACCTTTTTCTTTTTCTTGTTGGTGACTGGGCATTCATTAGCCCTATGCCCTGTCTTTCCGCATGACCAACATTTATTACCATGTTCTTTTTTAGAACGTCTTTTAAATCTTCTCTTCTTAGGAGTTCCTTCCTTCTTTTCTTTACGCTTATGCGTCTTTTTGTTTTTTCAGAAGATTTTCTATGTAGTTTTGCTCTTTTAGATGGAGCAGCAATTGTTTTAAAATCGAAGTCTTGACAGAAACTTCCTAATTCTATTTTGGATTGGAGCCTGTCCTTTTTAATAAGGCTTTTAAGTTTAAGGTCTGTACATAAGTCAAGACCTGTTACATTAATAAAACTGATTAAATCCCCATATGTAAGATTGTCATAAGGGATTAGACCGTTGAATCTATCTTTTATTTTAGTTCTTATCTTTTCGGTAAATAATCTTGGTAGACCACTGATAAATCTTTCTTTCCAGAAAGCACTACCGCAGTCTTCTCTGATCATTACTTTTTCTATAAACATATCTTTATACCATCTAAAATCTGTTAATTTTGGACAGTTAAGATTGTTAAGAAGTTCTAAACTCCTATCTTGGAAAAGTTTTGGTTCTCCAATGAAGTGTTTAGCAATACAATAGATTAAGGTTGCAGAAGCATCTTCTCTAGCTTCTTGCTCTGCAACTTGTATTCCTGATTCATTTTTTATTATAGTTGCTATTGTAGTAGCTCCTAGAATCTGATTTCTATTTACTTTTGTAAGATAATTATCCCACCAATTTTTTAACATTCCAGTAAATCCTGAAACTATTAAAGTTGCGGCATATTTATCAGAAGCTTTCTTCATTTTATAGGTAGTTACTGCAATACCAATTTCATGTAATTTTTTATAGATTTGGCTTTCTGCCAATCCATCTATGTTCCATTCTGTAATACCTGTTCCTTCATGACTAGAACTAGTTAAATAGATATCTTCTTCGAATTGGACATCTGGGAATGATGCTCTTCCATAGTAATTCTTTTTATTAGAATGCATTGGATCATTAGTAATTCTATTGGTTTCAAAATCAATGGATTTGATTGTAGAAACTGTTTTTATTTTTACTAATTTTTTCAGAAGTTTCTTTGGAGCATTGTATCAGAAACTCGAGTTTTTTCTTCTTACCAGGGAAATCTTCTTTTGATCTTAAATTATTATATTCCTTTTCAATAGAGCTTAAATTTTTTTATTAAATTATGAAGTTCTATGGTTCTTTATTATTGCTAGTACTAGCCTGATTTAAGGTAGTTTCTGGTTTAGAGATTACTAACTTTGTTTTAAGTCTTTCTTCAATTTGTTCTAGAAGTTTATCTGAAAAATCGAATATCTCTTCTAGTTCTGGAAACTTCTCTTTAGAATATTCAGGAAGTTTTATTATTGGATATGTTTCAATTTTAGAAGTTGTTATGGATCTTGTAGGGATTCCTAATTTATTAGTATTCTTTAACTGATTTGAAACTACATGTAATAAATTATTTGTGTAATTATTTTGCACAGTTATTTTATTAATATCTTTGTTAGTGGGTCCACTATCAGTATGAACACTTTCTCTTTTAAAAGGGGAAGCTGTGATTACTTCACTTTGGACTGGTATTAGAATTTCTTCTAAGGGTGGATTAACGTCTTCTATTATACCTTTATTTTTGGTATACCATTTATTAACAATCATTTGTAGAGACTCCTTTTGCTTTGGAATCTGTCCTGTTATTTCAAACCATTTAAAGAACTCAATATTACATTTGATTCTTTTTAAGTCTTTTATCCATTTATCTTTAAAAGATAATCTTTGTTTTAATGTATAGGTATCTACGTACCATTTTTTGTTAATAATGTTGTTGGGATGTAACCACTGAGCATCTAGGATTTTCCAATCTATTTCAAAATCATCTGCTCGGATTACGGTTAATTGATCAATTGTCTCTGTAGCTGGGCTTCTTGGAGTGGCTACAAAGGGTCTGTTTTGATAAATAACTTTGGGAACAGTTTTATTAAAGTCTACTCCCTTAAGTTTTGTATCGATTTCTTCAATTAATTCATCGTCACTCTTGCTATCCTTAGAAGAAGCAGGTTTAGTAAAGGTCATTCTTCTACTGGAAGAAGCTTCACTGGTTGAACCTGGACTTAAGAATTTTAAGTCTATAGCTCCAGAAGGATGTTGAATGACTTGTTCGATGTATGAACTTTCAGGTTCATATTTTGGTTGTGTGAGGGCGTTAAAACTCCATTCATCTTTCGAAAGAATTTCATCCCATTGAATCATTCTAGGGACAAAGGTATTACTATGTTCTTGGTTTGCTTCCATAAGCATAGTAACTCTTTTATTGCTTTCGATCTTAGCTTTTGGGGCTAAAGTTGTTTTCATTAGTCTGTAATAAACTCTATATATTACAGCTATTTCTCTTGTATTAACTTTGCTGTTCATATTTTTAGTTTTTATATTAAGAGTTAATGTATCTAAAACATTCTGGTCATTTATGTCAACTGAAAAGTTTGGATAACAATTAAAGTATACTGGGCCTTGGGCTAAGTTACTTTGTAGAACTCCTAACAAAGAATCATCAAAGGTAAGAAGTCTATCATCTCTTAGTAAGAGACAAAGAGGGATGTCTAAACCTAATCTGTATAAAGGTTTGACTGCCACTTGTACTAATCCGATATGAAGGAAATTAAATTTCTTTCTGTAATGTTGAATATCCTGTGCAGCTAATAACTTGATTGTTTCTATCGAGTTATTGATGGCAATAGTAGATTCACAAGTTTTGATGTTATAATTTTTTATAAAATCAAACTTACTAGTATGATAGATAGTACTATAGGATTCTCTAGGAATACTCCAATTTTGTAAATCGTTTTCTATTTTGGCAATATTCGTTACTGCCAGAGATTGGTTTATATTATTCAAAATTTTGTTTTTATCTGAATTATTCATAATAAGATAGTTGTGCATCTTCTAATGCAAATATTTATTGCTTTTAAATTCAGAAGAATATAAAATCTTCTACTTTTATAATCATACAATTTTTGTACTAAAGTTTTTAAAACTTCAGAAATTTCTTCCAAACTTTGTTTTCTTGGTTCAATAAAAATAAGTTCTTTGTAAATTTCAATATTGTATTCAGCACGGAAAATTTTCTTATTAATTTTTCTAAATCCTTTTAGGATTTTCCATCTTCCTTGATTCAATAATCTTATTTTATTAAAAGTAGGATGATTTTTTATTTGAAAAGGTTTTTCAAAATTATCAGTATTAGAGAGGTATACTATCTTTAAGGCGTAAGTCTACTATCTCTGTTATCCTATCATGTAATAGTCTTCTTGATAATTCTATAGTGTTCTTGATATTGGACATTATGGAGTGGTAATATATTACCAATACGAAGGATTCTTATGAAATGAATTTTATTAAACCTTCATACATAATATTAATAAGAATTTAATAGACAAAATTTTATTAATTTTAAAATCTTAAATATTAAATAAGTTTAACATATAAGGTATTATAGTCCAAAAAATAGGTTATTACAGTTATGTCATTCCCAAAAAGTTATTTTGTTTAATATTTTAAAGCTATTTTAGTCTATCAATATTGTATTCATATAATATAATATAATATAATATAATATAAATATAATATAATATAATATAATATAATCCATTTCACATTACTTTTTTTTTTTTTGTATTGGACATTATGGAGTGGTAATGTATTACCAATACGAAGGATTCTTATGAAAATAATTTTATTAAACCTTCATACATATTATTAATAAGAATTTAATTGACATAATTTTATTAATTTTAAAATCTTAAATATTAAATAAGTTTAACATATAAGGTATTATAGTCCAAAAAATAGGTTATTACAGTTATGTCATTTCCCAAAAAGTTATTTTTGTTTAATATTTTAAAGCTATTTTAGTCTATCAATATTGTATTCATATAATATAATATAATATATGCTCTTCTTTTTCTAAATGGATTTGGACTATATAATACATTTTCAAATCAATTAGTAGTAGGATAATATAAAACATTTTCAAATTAAATTAGTAATTGAAATTTTTAAGAAGTATATCCTAAAAGTAATAGAATTACATGGCTAAAAATACGTCTATATTATGAAAATAATTATAGTAATAGGAAACCTAACGTATTCTTAGAGATATTAGGTGTCACGACCCAATTTCTCCTATAGGCCGTGATGACGCCCAACGTCGCCGCTAGGCAAGTCTACGATGAATTTACTACGTGATAACTTCTTTTAATGGGCTTACAAGTACTTAAATTCTATTTATTTAAAATTTTGAGAAATAGAGAGTCAAATGACTAAAATGAAAGCTTCTGAATGCAAGCATAAATATGTAAATGCTCTAAAACCATAAAGTCTACTAAAGTATGTGCTAAAATCTGGTGTCACAAGTGTATGAGCACTAGTAGAATATACTGTCACGACCCGAAATTCTCTCCTTCGGATCGTGATGGCACCTAACATTTCACTTGCTAGGCAAGCCAACGTTAAAATAATATTAACCAATTATTAAATAATTTTTAAATTATTAACAATCAAAGAAACAAATGCGAAAGCAATGTTTGAAATATAGTGAATAATCCATAAAAATAACGGTGTCTAAATACCATCCCAGAATTGGTGTCACAAGTGCACGAGCTTCTAGAATAATACAAATAAAGGTCTGAATAAAATAAAGCTGTCTGAAAATAAACACACAACTAAATTAAAATAGACGGGGACTTCAAAACTACGAACGCCATGAAGTTATACCTCAAGTCTCCTCCGAGTAGCTGAAATCCGAGCAAGTCTATGGTACGCCGCTGGGACCAACTCCGAAATCTGCACAAGAAGTACAGAGTGTAGTATCAGTACAACTGACCCCATGTACTGGTAAGTGCTGAACCTAACCTCGACGAAGTAGTGACGAGGCTAATGCAGCTCACTTACATTAACATGTACGCAATATTAATAACAACAATAAATAATAGAAATAAATCAGGTAACTCATTTATAATAATTGAAGCCAACTCAGCAGTCATAATCCATTATTATTTCAACCAATTCTTTTGCAGCGTGCAACCCGCTCTCACAATATATTCACATTCAATTCTGTTGCAGCGTGCAACCCGCTCTCCCAATATTTTCCTTTCAATCAAGTCTGTCATATATTTATTTCAATCAAGTATATATATAGACCTTTAAATAAGTTTGTTGCGGCGTGCAATCCGATACCCCCAATATTGACTTTTCAATAAGTCTATTGCGGCGTGCAATCCGATCCCCCAAAATTGACTTTTAATAAGTCTGTTGCGGCGTGCAACCCGATCCTCCAATATGAAATTTTAAATAAGTTTGTTGCGGCGTGCAACCCGATCCTCCAATATATCCATTTCAATCAATTCTTACAGAAGAAATTTCTCCAATAAATACAATAATTAATATAAAATTATAAGACACCAAGCATACAACAATTATGATTTAATTATGAAACAAACAATGACAACTAGCAAATTATTATAGAAATCACGGATAAAATAGGCAGTTTAATATTTAATATGTTAAATGTCAAATAACAATTAAAACACATAATTCAAATAGCATGTAACAATTAATGCAGGAATTCAAGAATTAATATTTGACAAAGAATAGGAGAGAAACAATTATTATAATAATTAATTTATGATTTAAAATAATTTATGATTTTTCAAGTAAGCAGGCAAACAATTAATTTGACGACGTATAGACACTCGTCACCTCGCCTATACGTCGTTCACATGCAATTCACATAACAAATAATTTAAGGGTTCTATTCCCTCAAGTCAAGGTTAACCACGACACTTATCTCGCTTTACAAATTCCAATCAATTATTCAACCACAACTTTTCCTTCTAAATTTGCCTCCGAAAGCTTCAAATCTATTCATAAACAATTCGATATATTCAATACTAATCATAGGAATTAATTCCATATGAATTTACTAATTTTCCGGATAAAAATCCGAAATTCATTTAAATATTCTACAGTGGGACCCACGTCTCAAATCCTAGAAAAACTCACAAAATCCGAACTCCCGTTCCGATACGAGTTCAACCAAACAAAAGTTGTCCAATTCCGATATCCAATGGACCTTCAAATTTAAATTTCTCGTTTTTGGAAGATTTTAGAAATAATCAGATTTTTCTTCTATAAATTCACGGATTCATGATATAAACGAGTATGGAATCATGAAATATAATCAATATAGGATAAGGAACACTTACCCCAATATTTTCCGTGAAAATCGCCCAAATATTTGCCTTAACCGAGCTCAAAATGACCAAAATGAGTAAAAATGTCGGACTCTTCGATATATACACTGCCTGGAAATTTTCGCACCTGCGGTGCCCGGACTCGCACATGCGAGCTCGCATCTGCGAAATGGGGCTGCCAGTCGAGGCCTCGCACCTGCGAAGGAAAAATGCGCACCTGCGCTGCCTTCACTTCTACGATCATGGGTGCGTGCAGGTTTCCGCACCTACGGACTTTTGCCCAGCCACACCCGAGCGCATCTGCGATTGAAGGCTCGCTTCTGCGAGCTCGCACCTGCGAGAAGAATCCGCAGGTGCGATTATAGCAGAAGGAAAAATACAGATTTTGCTTAAGTCCAATTCTTGATCCGATTTCAATCCGTATCACTCTCGGGGTACTCGGGATCCCGTAAGAATATACCAACAAGTCCAATAACATAATACGGACTTACTCGGGATCTCGTATCACGTCAAACAACGCTGAATTTACAATTCACACCCCGATTCAAACTTTGAGTTTTAAACTTCTCAATTTGCAAATCTCGTGCCAAAATATATTAAATGAATCCGGAATGACTTCAAATTTGGCACACAAGTCATAAATGACATAACAGAGCTGTTCAAATTTCCAAAATCGGATTCCGGCTCCGATATCAAAAAGTCAACCCCGTGGTCAAACTTGAAAATCTTTAGCCTTTAAATTGCTAGTTCCGTTAAATGGTCATAACTTGAGCTAGGAACCTCCAAATTAAATTCCGAGCATACGCCCAAGTCCCAAATCATGATACGGAGCTACGGAAACTGTCAAAACACTAATTTGGGTCCGTTTGCTAAAAATGCTGTCCAAAGTCAACTCTGTTGAGTTTTAAAGCTCTATTTCAAATTTTAATCCATTTTTCACATGAAAACTTTTCGGAAAATTTTACGGATTGCGCACGCAAGTCGAGGAATGATAAATGGTGCTTTTCGAGGTCTTAGAACACAGGATTACTTATTAAATTTAAAGATGACATTTTGGGTCATCACATTCTCCACCTCTAAAACAAACGTTCGTCCTTGAACGGAGTTAGAAAAAAAAGTACCTGAGCTAGAGAAAAGGTGTGTATATTTACTCTGCATGTCCGACTCGGACTCCCAGGTTGATGCCTCTACCGTATGACCTCTCCATTGCACCCGAACTGAAGGATAACTCTTAGACCTCATTTGTCGGACCTGCAGGGCTAGAATAGCCATCGGCTCCTCCTCATAAGTCAAATCTTTGTCCAATTGGATTGAGCTGAAATCTAACACATGGGACGGATCACCGTGATATTTCTGGAGCATAGACACATGGAACACCGGATGAACCGCTGATAAACTAGATGGATGCAACCCTATAGGCTACTTCACCCACCCTTTCAAGAATTTCAAAGGGTCTGATATACCTAGGGCTCAACTTGCCCTTCTTTCCGAAACTCATTACACCTTTCTTAGGTGAAACCCGGAGCAATATTCTTTCTCCAACCATGAATGCAATATCACGAACTTTACGGTCGGCATAACTCTTTTGCCTAGACTGAGCTGTGCGAAGTCGATCCTGAATAATCTTGACCTTATCCAAGGCATCCTGTACCAAATCGGTACCCAACAATCGAGCCTCTCCCGGTTCAAACCAACCAACTGGCGATCGGCATCGCCTTCCGTATAATGCCTCATATGGAGCCATCTGAATGTTCGACTGGTAGCTATTATTATAAGCAAACTCCGCAAGTGGCAAGAAATGATCCTAAGAGCCTCCAAAGTCTATAACACAAGCGCGGAGCATATCTTCCAATATCTGAATAGTGCGCTCTGATTGTCCGTATGTCTGTGGATGAAATGTTGTACTCAACTCCACCCGCGTGCCTAACTCACGCTGTACAGCCCTCCAGAAATATGAGGTAAACTGCCTACCTCGATCTGAAATAATAGACACGGGCACCCCGTGAAGGCAGACAATTTCACGAATATAAATTTCAGCTAACCTCTCTGAAGAATAGGTAACTGCTACTGGAATGAAATGTGCTGACTTGGTCAACCTATCCACAATGACCCAAACTGCATCAAATTTTCTCTGAGTCCGTGGGAGCCCAACAACAAAATCCATAGTGATACGCTCCCACTTCTCAGGAATTTCTAACTTCTGAAGCAAACCACCAGGTCTCTGATGCTCGTACTTAACTTGCTCATACTTAACTTGCTGACAATTCAACCACCAGGTCTGTGATGACCCAAAATATCATCTTTAAATTTAATAAGCAATTTTGTGTTCTAATACCTTGAAAAGTATCATTTATCATTCCTTGACTTGCGTGCGCAGTCCAAAAAAATTTTTGAAAATTTTTCATGCGAAAAATGGATTAAAATGTGAAATAGAGCTTTAAAACTCAACTGAGTTGACTTTGGTCAACATTTTTAGCAATGGACCTGGATCAGTGTTTTGACAGTTCCGGTAGCACCGTATCGTGATTTGGGACTTGGGCGTATGCCCGAAATTTAATTTGGGGGTTCCTAGCTCAAGTTATGACCATTTAACGGAACTAGCAATTTAAAGGCTAAAGATTTTTAAGTTTGACCACGGGGTTGACTTTTTGATATCGGAGCCGGAATCCGATTTTGGAAATTTGAACAG